>NW_022436955.1:18930419-18931375 GCF_009761245.1 Sapajus apella
TGTATTATATATATTATATATATGTATTATATATGTATTATATATATTATATATGTATTATATATATTATATATATATAATATATATGTATATATTTTTTTTTTTTAAAGAGATGGGGCCAGGCGTGGTGGCTCACGCCTGTAATCCCAGCACTTTGGGAGGCTGAGGTGGGCGGATTACCTGAGGTCAGGAGTTCGAGACCAGCCTGACCAATATGGTGAAACCCCATCTTTAAAAAAAAAAAAGAGAGATGGGGTCTCACTGTCACACAGGCTGAAGTGCTGTGCTGTGATCACAGCTCACTGTAGCTTCGAATTCCTGGGCCCAAGTGATCCTCTCACCTCAGCCTCCTGAGTAGTGCCTGGCCCCCACGTTTAAAATATAACAGCAATGGCATGAAAAATGAACTGGATGACCCATGCCTCTCTAACGGTTATATATGAAAAACAGATTCCTATGTTACACATAAAATAAATTCAAGGTGGATTAAATATGTAAAAATGAGACGGCATGGTGGCTCACACCTGTATTGGCAGCACTTTGGGAGGCTGAAGTGGGAGGATCCCTTAAGGCCAGGAGTTTGAGACCTGGAGCAACATAGTGAGACACTGTCTCTACAAAAAATTTAAGAATTAGCTGGGCCTGGTGATGCATGCCTATAGTCCCAGCTACTCAGGATGCTAAAGTGGGAAGCTCAAGTGATGAACCCAAGGAGTTTAAGGTTGCAGTGAGCTATGATTGTGCCTCTGCACTTCAGCCTGGGTAACAGAGTGAGACCCTGTTGAGGGGAAACAAAAACAGGCTGGGGACATGGCTCCTGCCTGTAATCCTGGCACTTGGGAGTCTAAAGCGGGAGGACTGCTTGAGCCCAGGAATTTGAGGCTGCAGCAAGCTGTGATTAGACCAGTACACTCCAGCCTGGGTGACAGAGAGCCACCCTATCTCAAAACACACAC
>NW_022436955.1:18931385-18969126 GCF_009761245.1 Sapajus apella
ATCTCAAAACACACACACACACACACACACACACACACACACACACATACACACACACCCCCACCCACCCACCTACCCACCCAAAGATCTAAACGTGGAAAAGCAAAACTTAAAAAAATATAGGGCCAGGCATGGTGGCTCATGCCTGTAATCCCACCATTTTGGGAGGCCAAGGCGGATGGCTCACGAGGTCAGGAATTTGAGACCAGCCTGGCCAACATGGTGAAACCCCATCTCTACTAAAAATACAAAAATTAGCCAGGTGTGGTGGTGAGCACCTGTAATCCCAGCTACTTGGAAGGCTGAGGCAGGAGGGTCACTTGAACCTGGGAGGTGGAGGTTGCAGTGAGCTGAGATTGCTCCACTGCATTCCAGCCTGGGAAACAAGAGCGAGACTCCGTCTCAGGAAAAAAAAATTTAGAAGAATAATTAGAATACCTAGGACTCTGGAATAGTGAAGGAGTTCTCAGATACAAAAACACAAACATCAAAGACTGACAAATTTAAGTACATTAAAATGAACATACAATGAATGACATCTGTACAAAAAAAGTCACCTAAAAATTAACAGAAGCCACAGACTGGGTAAGAGATATAATCAAGAAATAATTAATATCTAAAATAAATAAAAGAACTCTTGTAATCAGTAACACAAATCACCCAGGCTAGGTGCTGTGGCTCACACCTGTAACCCAGCATTTTGGGAGGCTGAGGTGGGTGGATCACTTGAGGTCAGGAAGTCAAGACCAGCCTGGCCAACATGGAGAAACCCCAACTCTACTAAAAATATAAAAATTAGTTGATCGTAGTGGCAGGTGCCTCTAATCCCAGCTACTTGGGAGGGCGAGGCAGAAGAATCTCTTGAACCTGTAAGGTAGAGGTTGCAGTGAGCTGAGATCACACCACTGCACTCCAGCCTTGGAGACAGGGCAAGACTCTCAAACAACAACAACACCAAAACAACAATAAAATCACCCAATAGAAAAATGGGCAAAAGACTTTTAAACTGAGATTAGAAAAAAGGAATAATCACAAATCCATTTTGAGACTTACAGAATCTAAAGGGCTGGGTGTGTTGGCTCACACTTGTAATCTCAGCAGTTTGGGAGGCCAAGGTGAGTGATCACGAGGTCAGGAGTTCAAGACCAGCCTGGCCAAGATGGTGAAACCCCATCTCTACTAAAAATACAAAAATTAGCCGGGTGTGGTGGTGGGCGCCTGTAATCCCAGATGCTTATGAGGCTGAGGCAGAGAATTGCTTGAACCCAGGAGGCAGAGGTTGCAGTGAGCCGAGATCATGCCACTGCACTCCAGCCTAGGGGACAGAGCGAGACTCCATCTCAAAAAAAAAAAAAAAAAAAAAAAAAAATTATAAAGACAGCACAAGGCCATGCATAGTGGCTCATTCCTGTAATCCCATCCCAGCACTCTGGTAGGCCAAGGTGGGAGGATCACTTGAGCCCAGGAGTTTGAGGCTGCAGTGAGCTATGATTATGCCACTTTACTCCAGCCTGGGCGACAGAGTGAGACCCTGTCTCCAAAACAAAACAAAAACCACAAAAAGTAAGAGAAAAAAAAAATTATAGATCTCATTTATCAACATAGAAAAATCATAAAGTGTTTATTTTTTTAAAGAGATGGGGTCTTGTTCTGCTGCTTAGGCTGGAGTGCAGTGGCATGCGCATATAGCTCACAGCAGCCTCAAATTCATGGGCTCAAGCAATCCTCCTGCCTCAGTCTCCCAAAGTGCTGGCCAGGCTTAAACTACCATGCCTGGCCTGGCATTTAGATCTTTAATTCACCTTGAATTTATGTATAATGTAACATAGGAATCTATTTTTTTCATATGTATATAATCAATTATTTTGTGCAATCCCCACAAAAGAGAAAACCTAATAGGTCAATAAACAAATTCTTAACATCACTCAAGACCACTGTCATTGCACCGACTCTAGAATGTGCCATTCACAAAGACTAAAATGTGAACAGCGCTTCCTAGAGTTGGGTGGTATCTACACTATGTTATTGGTGGCCCTGTAAAAATCTAAAGGAAACTATAGAATGTAACTTTACATTCATCAAATTGGTCAAAATTAAATTTTCAACAAATGAAATACTGGTGCGGATGTGAAAAATCTAGAATTCTCACAAATGGCCTTTGTGTATGAAAACTGGTACCATCACTTTGGAAAACAGTTTGACAATATATCTAGTGAAGTTGATGGTACATGTAATCATGGCCTAGCAAGTCCTACTTCTAAGTATGTATACCAGAAATATCCCTACATATGTACAAGAGACATGTAGAAGAATGACTAAGACAACCTTGTTTAAGCAAAGAACTGGAAACCAACTAAAATGTCACCCACAGGAGAATGGAGAGATAAGTGGTGTATTTATACAAGGGAATATGATGTAGCAGTTGAAATAACTAGAGCTACATGTGTCAACATAAATAAATCTCCAAAACAATACCGATAATGCAAAAAGCAAGAGGCAGAAGTATATTCAGCATGAACGATTTCTATAAAGTTTAAAAC
This sequence comes from Sapajus apella, assembly GCF_009761245.1. Taxonomy (NCBI): domain Eukaryota; kingdom Metazoa; phylum Chordata; class Mammalia; order Primates; family Cebidae; genus Sapajus; species Sapajus apella. The sequence goes on from NW_022436955.1 coordinate 18,933,926, forward strand.
TACAAAACAATTAGATTTATTGCTTACAGATACAAACTTATGTAATAAAGTTATAAACCATGCAGGGGAATGAAACATCAAATTCAGGATGGTGGTTACCAAATGGAGGGAGAGAAATGGAATCAGGAAAGGGTCAATGTGGGGTTTCAAACACTAGTCATGTTTTCTCAAAAAATAAAAACCTGAAGCAAAGATAGCACAACATTTACTGTTCACTGGGTGGTGGGTGTATTCTTTTTTTTAAGACACAGGGTCTCACTATGTTGCCCAGGCTGGTCTTGAATTCCTGGGCTCAAATGACCCTTGCACCTTGACTTCCTGAGTAACTGGTATTACAGGCACACATCACCATGCCCAGCTTCTTTTTATGTTTGAAATATTTCGTAACTTTTTGTTTTGTTTTGTTTTTAAGTTACACCAGTGAGACTAGAAATTGGGTTCTTCTCAAAGGAGAGCACATGGCTGCCTCCATTTGTCACTTCCTCTTCCTTCCTCAGCCCAGGATAGGCAAGCTTCTGTCCCTCCACTTCTCTGCCCCCGAGTTTGCTACGGTTACCAAAATAACCTTGTGCCCCCATGGATACTTGCCACCATGTCCAGCTAATTTTCATAATTTTTTTTTGTAGCAATGGGGTATCACTGTTGCCCAGGATGGTCTCAAACTCCTGGCCTCACGGGATCCTCCCCTGCCTCAGCCTCCCAAAGTGCTGGGATTACAGGCTTGAGCCACAACACCCACCCCCCTCCCCCCCTTTTTTTTTTTTTTTTTAAGCACCAACCTTCTTTGCCTCTCAGTAATATATTCTATTCTTTACTATCTCCTGGAAGCTCCTAACTGGCTTTCTCCTGATTTTCCTCTGGTCTCTCAGTCACTCTTGTTACTATGCTCTTCTACCTGCTCCTGAAGTCTCCATTTCCCCAGATTCCGCCTCACCAGCATCTCCTCTTCTCTATCTGCACAGTCTCTGTAGATGATTTCATCCTAACCTAATGATGACTCCAAAATTTCTATTTCAAACCCATCTGTCTCTCCTGAGCACTACACCAGTCCCTCTAAATGCCACTATAGCCCTTATCCTGCAAAAATCTTAACCTCTGAAACTGGGCACATCTCCTGCCTACATCTCCTGGGCCCACCAAAACCAGCTCCTCTTCCTGGGTCCCCTTTTGCGATCCATGGCACAACATTCCATTCTGTCACCGACATGATAACCTGGGAGTCATCCTCAGCCACTCCTTCTTCCACTCGCTGCACTCACCTTACCCTCTGCCTGTTTCTGAAGTCAGCCCCCTCCCTGCGATTCCTCAAGCCCCTATTGCCTGGGCCTCATCATTTCTCTTGAAGTTACTGCAGTAATCCCCCAACTACGGTCTCTTCACCTCCATCCCTGCTCCTGCAATCTGTTCTCCTTGCTACGGAGAATAGTTACCTTTCTAAAATGTAACTTCCATCTTACCACCCATCTGTCTCTTTTTTTCTTTTGTTTTCTTTTCCACCCATCTCTCAAATTTCCTGAAGTGCAGGGTGGTCAGGATAAACTGTTCTCCTTTGAAGGGCACTCAAAGTCCTCTCTGCTGTGTCCTTCAGCCTCATCCCCAGCGTCTCCCCATACTTTGCCAGCCCAGCCATCCTGTGCTTTCACCTCTAGCTTTTGATTATGTTGTTTCTCTACTGTAAATACCCTTCCATCTAAACTGTCCCCACATGTACCCCAACTCTTTTTGCTTGCTGTCCCCTTCACCAGTTCTTTCCTAAGAGCCCTGTGCCCTTCTCCCAGGTTGGGTATTAGACCTTTGTCACAGTCATCCTCGCACTGTGCTCTTCCACTAGGAAGTCATTTGCCTATCTTCCTTTAGTTAGGAGCAACATGAGGACTTTCCCTTATATCCCAGGTGCAGAGCAAAATGCCTGGCACACTGATGGCATCCAGGAGGCGTATGACTGGTCTTACCTGGAACTGAGAGCCTACTTAACAAGCACTGACACATCTTAATTTTGCAGCAGTAGCTGAAACACACTGGCCACAAAGAGGGCATGAGGCAGGCTTGTGCAATCCCAAAGGTGGCCAGAGGATCTCTTTCAAGGAGAATTTGGAAGGAGGCAACATAAATGTTCTTATTCTCAAGAGACTCATTCTTCATTAAATGGAAAAAAAGAAAGCCTTAAAATGTTTAACTGATTCGCTTTTTTATCTGTATTTCTTAAAGTTTGGATATATATCCCTGCCTAAATCTCATGTTGAATTGTAATCCAAAATGCTGGAAGTGAGGCCTAGTGGGAGGTGTTTGGATCATGGGGCAGATCCCTCATGACATGGTACTGTATTGTCTACGTGATAGTGAGTTCTCACAGTAACTCGTCATTTCAAAGTGTGTGGCACCTCCCAAGAGACAGCAAAACTGTCTCTTGCTCCTGCTTCATTGCCTGCTCCTGCTATACCTTCCATCATGAGTAAAGCTTCCTGAGGCCTCCCCAGAAGCACACGATAGCACTGTTTCCTATATAGCTTACAGAACCATAAGCCAATTAAACATCTTTTCTTTCTTTCTTTATTTTTTGAGATGGAGTTTTGCTCTGTCACCCAGGCTGGAGTGCAGTGGCGAGATCTCAGCTCACTGCAACCTCTGCCTCCCAGGTTCAAGTGATTCTCCTGCTTTAGTCTCCCGAGTAACTGGGATTACAGGTGCCCACCACCATGCCTGGCTGATTTTTTTTGGATTTTTAGTAGAGATAGGGTTTCACCATGTTGGTCAGGCTGGTCTCTAACTCCTGACCTCAAGTGATTCACCTCCCCTCAGTCTCCCAAAGTGCTGGGATTACAGGTGTGAACCACTGCACCCAACCAAATGTCTTTTCTTATAAATTACCCAGTCAGCTATTTCTTTATAGCAATGCAATAATGGTGTGACACATCTAAAACCAGTCCTGGTGGCTGACACTGAGGAAGCAAAGCCACACAGTTTAGGTAGGACAGCATATACCTCTGTGACTGACAGCTTTGTTCCTTCACCTGGAGATAGGCTGTTGCTTCCAGTTGTAGGATGGTGCAGAGGAGGCAAACACGTGTACAGACACCTGGAGCGTGGCAAGACACTCCACAAACATCTGCCCAATGGGCTTCTCCTGAGGACAGTCACATTATTAGCAAAAGCTCTGGGAATTGGCACTAGCAAATTGGAAAGAGTCACTTAGAATCTGGCAGAGAGACCTCAGCTGGAATTTCCTAAGTGCTAGTCACTGCATGTGTGGTAGACAGCCTTCCTATACCTATCGCAACCCACTGCCAGGTGGGTGGAGCTGCCCTCATTTCAAAGGTGAGGACACTGACAGTTTGGGAATAAAGTTACCTACCTACCATCACACAACTAGCACATCCTGGCGCCAAAATTCATACTTCCGTGTAATGCCAAAACCCGTCTTTATTTTGCTAGTTCAGACAGTGAGAATTGAAGGCCTGTGTCTGAATGTGGTCCACACATGTACATAAATATCTAATTTTCTTGATTCTCCTGAAAAAATTCTGAGGATCTAGCAATAATTAGCTAGAACAACAAAAATGGTTCCAGTTCATTTCACCTGCCTTAAGTTTCCTACTCCTGAAAATACTGGGTTTGTGACCATTACACCATAGTTTACACACTGTCATTTATATATTTATTTTTGAGACACCGTCTTGCTCTGTCAGTCAGCTTGGAGTGCAGTGGTGCAATCTTGGCTCACTGCAACCTCCAGCTCCCGGGTTCAAATGATTCTCCTGACTCAGCCTCCCAAGTAGCTGGGATTATAGGTACAAGCCACCTCGCCCAGCTAGTTTTAATATTTTTTATGTTTGCTTTTTTTTTGGAGACAGAGTCTCTGTCATTCAGGCGTCTAGGCTAGAGTGCAGTAGCATGATCTTGGCTCACTGCAACCCCCGCCTCTCAGGTTCAAGCCATTCTCATGCCTCAGACTCCTGAGTAGCTAGTATTACAGGGGTGCGCCACCATACCCAGCTAATTTTTTTATTTTTAGTAGAGACAGGGTTTCGCCAGGCTGGTCTGGAACTCCTGACCTCAGGTGATCTACCCACTTCAGCCTCCCAAAGTGCCGGGATTATAGGCATGAGCTACTGTACCTCGTCTAGACTATTTTATTATTTTATTTTATTTTAGAGAAAGAGTTTTGCTCTTGTTGCCCAGGCTAGAATGCAATGGCACAATCTTGGCTTACTGCCACCTCTGCCTCCTGGGTTCTGGAGATTCTCCTGCCTCAACCTCCCGAGTAGCTGGGATTACAGGCGCCTGCCACCACATCCAGCTAATTTTTATATTTTTAATAGAGGCGTGGTTTCACCATGTTTGCCAGGCTGGTCTCGAACTCCTGACTTTAAGCCATCTGCCTGCCTTGGCTTCCCAAAGTGCTAGGATTACAGGTGTGAGCCACCATGCCCAGCCTATTTATTTTAGAAAATAATTCCCTCAAAGTGAATGCAAGCAAAATGCTAAACCACATGGGCCATTGTCTAAGTCTGCTTGGGCTGCATAACAAAATACCATAGACTAAATAGTTAATAAATGGCACAGCTTTCTTACCATTCTGGAGGCTGGGAAGTCCAAGATCCAGGTGTGATTTGGTGTCTGGTGAGAGCCCAATTCCTGGTTTATAGGCAGCCATCTTCTTATTGTGTCCTCACATGGTGCAGGAGGTAAAGAATTTCCAGAGTCTCTTTGATAAGGACAATAATCCCATTCATGAGGTTAGGGCTCTGTTTTTTTTTTTTTTCTCTTCTGAGACTGAGTCTTGCCCTGTCGCCCAGGCTGGAGTACAATGGTGTGATCTCAGCTCACTGCAACCTCCGCCTCCTGGGTTCAAGTAATTCTCCTACCTCAGCCTCCTGAGTAGCTGGGATTACAGGCATGTGCCATCACACTCAGCTAATTTTTTGTATCTTTAGTAGAGATGGGGTTTCACCACGTTGGCCAGGCTGGTTTCGAACTCCTGACCTTGTAATCTGCATGCTTTGGCCTCCCAAAGTGCTGGGATTATAGGTGTAAGCCACTGTGCCCAGCCATCTGCTCCTAAGACCTAATCACCTCTCAAAGACCCTACTTCTAACACCATAATTTTGGAAGTTAGGATTTCAACATAGGAATCTGGCGGGAGGCACAAACATTCAGACCATAGTAGCTCTCATCTTTCATGAGGGAGGCACAGAGCCAGGCTGCACCACCTACTTGCTTTAGCATAGGTGAGTGAACACTGTCATTGGAGCCAGTTTAAACTGCCCTTGCCAATCCATCACCCCAAGGCGGCTTTCTCCCACTGTCAGCTGGCTTCACAGCCCAGCAGTTACTGACTGTTAGTACAGAAGGACATTCACAGTGGCACTGGGTAAGTTGAGTAACAAAAGTACAGCATGAAAATGCCAACTGAAAAGGCATTCACTGGAGGTCAAAATGGTTCACAAGAGGCAGCAATAAACAGAGAAGTTGATGAAACCTTGGGTCAGGGGATGCAGGTCCTGACACTTATATTTAGAAAAGCTCTTTTCTTTCAGTCAACAAAATCGAATTCAGAGCAAATGGGTGAACTGGACTGAGTGTGCCTCTACTGTTGGGTAAAGCTTAGTAATACCGCCCACAGTATCATTTCCCAGAGACTTCTTGAGAGGTTGCACAGAAGGGTCTTGTTGAACTGAAGAAAGATGCTGGGAAAGGGAACTGTGATCCTGCTCTGTTGTCAGGTTGGTTGTACCAGCAAAGGGCCCACCGCACCTCTCCCGTGGAGACACTGCTGAGTTTCAATGTGCTTTTCATTCTCTTGGCTGCCTGAGAAAACAGCCATCACTGTTTCCATTGTGAGCTCTTCCTCTTCGGGAGCTGAGCCCAAGTACAGAGACCAACATTTGGCAGCCTGGGTCCCCACTTGGAGTGACTTTCGGCCACTCCCTTTCCTCCCACACAGACATTTTCCTGCCTTTGGTCACTGAAAAGGAGTGCTGGACAGGCTTGTTCTAAAAGCCAATGCCTAACCCGACTGGCTCATATGAATGAGGGGCAAAAAAAATCTACACCAAAATTCAGAGCCCAGGTTACTAGATTGAGACAAAAGTTATTTCCATCCCTCCCTTGTCACCAACATGACTAAGGTCATATGTAGTCACAGCATTAATGGGCAGTTTCCTAGAGAAAATTTCTCTTTGTATTATTTATCCAATTAATAATTTTTATGACAATTCTACCTCATAACAGTTGAAAAAAATTGAGCATCCTAAATGTGACAATCTAATTTTGTAGGACAGATGAGAGGTTATAAGCAGAGGTTAAATACATTCCCCATATTCACATAGAAGTTAGTGGCAGAACTGGAAATAATTGCTTGAGTATCTAGGCCCACTTTTATTCTACTACACCAAGTAATAAGGACCATGTTTTTGTTTCTTTACGTTTTAAAACTGAGGTATAATTACATAAAGTACACAAACTTTACGTGTAGACTTAATGTGAACAAATTGTTTATGCCAATATAATCAACACTCCAATCAAAACACTGGAAGTTTCCATCGCCCAGAGGTGCTCCTGTGCTTCTTTCTACTCAATCGCCTGCGTCCCCTCCCCCACCACATCAGGCAACAACCACTCATCTGATATACCTTTTAATTCATTTTGGGTCCCCAGTTTTAAGAAATAAAAATTGAATTCAAACAACTTTGCCTGAAGCCCTTAGATCTTTACAGAATTTTCCTACCACTTTTGGACCACAGGTACAAAGATCTGTTTTGGGTTCATCTGGACAATGTTACAGGCAAGTCAGTCTCCGCCCCAGTACAGACACATTTAGGTATAAAAGGATTCACGTTTATAGGATGTGAAGGCCAGCAATGATTCTTCAATATGGGGTATTAAAAAAACTACTCTTTCTGGAAAATAAATGTGCTTTGTCTAAAATATCTGCCTCCTTGGCTGTTTCTGTATCCAACCATTCCTTCAGGATAGCTACCTATGGAAAAGAGCTGTTTGAGCCCTTGAAAGTAAGCACTTATATACTAAGTATCTTTCCAGTTGGAAGCTGTCTCCTGGTTTCAATAGCCTTTCTGCTGCAGTGGGACTCATTTTAACAGCTCCTCTGGCTTTCCCAGACACCATCTCAGGAGGCAGTGGCAGTTAAAAGATAACACTGTCCAAAGCCATTTAACTAGCCAGGAAGGGAGCTGGATTTTAGGAGCTGGAAAATTTTGGCTAAGGCTTGCTCAGCACACTGTCCTAAATCCAAAAAGTCTTGCCAAGGTGCAGGTGGAGGCAGCTTTCCCCCAGCCATAGACACTACCAAATCAGACAGGGCCTGCATTTCTTCCAAACAGCCAGGGTTGGTCATTATCTCCATAGCAGCCTTGTTTCCCCAGACAGTGAGCTCATGCTTGGCACTGATAAACTCCATAAAACAAGGCATTTAACCCTACGCAGAAATGACCACATGAAATCTATACACACAATTATTTAAATCTAGCCAAGTTTTGAAAATTATGAAAAAAATACAAATTATGCACACAGTCATAACATTAGAACCCACTTGTGGACACAGAATAAGCAGCAATGCTGCTGAAAGTATAAACTTCCCTGAAAGAGCCAAATTCCAGAAGACAGTAATTGTGTGAAATTAAGTGCAGCACAGCCTAAAGCAGCCTTGTGAGAGCTTCCTCGTCCCTATACAACATCGCCTCTACGTGTTTTCTGGTGTTAATGCAGTTTAAAATAGAGAAACCTTTTTCCATTAATTTTTATTTCGCTTAAAAAATTTATTTAAAAAATAGACCTGGTCGGGTGCGGTGGCTCACACCTATAATCCCAGCACTTTGGGAGGCCGAGGTGGGTGGATCATGAGGTCAAGAGATTGAGACCATCCTGGTCCACATGGTGAAACCCCGTCTCTACTAAAAATACAAAAAAAATTAGCTGGGCATGGTGGCGCACGCCTGTAGTCCCAGCTACTCAGGAGGCTGAGGCGGGAGAATTGCTTGAACCCAGGAGGCAGAGGTTGTGGTGAGCCGAGATTGTGCCATTGCACTCCAGCCTGGGTAACAAAAGTGAAACTCCATCTCAAAAAAAAAAAAAGAAAAAATAGACCTATATTAATATGGTTCAAAATTTTAAAATGGTATTCACTAAAAATCTCCCTCACACTCCTTAGACCTCAGCCATCCTTTTTCCTGTTTGATGACTGGTTTTCTTGGAAGTCTATTCGGAGATACTTCAGTATACACAAGTGAAACAGTTACATAATTTTTTTTTTTTTTTTTTTTGAGAGGGAGTCTTGGCTCTTGTTGCCCAGGCTAGAGTGCGATGGCACGATCTCAGCTCACCACAACCTCTGCCTGCTGGGTTCAAACGATTCTCCTGCCTCAGCCTCCTGAGTAGCTGGGATTACAGGCCTGCACCACTATGCCCGGCTAATTTTGTATTTTTAGTAGAGACAGAGTTTCTCCATGTTGATTAGGGTGGTCTTGGACTCCTGACCTCAGGTGATCTGCCTGCCTCGGCCTCCCAAAGTGCTGGGATTATAGGCGTGAGCCACCGTGCCTGGCCTCTTTCATGCTTTTTCAACAGAAATGGCATGCTGTAATGCTGTTCTGTGCTTTGGTTTCTTTGCATTGATTGTATTTAGAAATAGAACTTAGAAGATATATTTAAAGCAAGCAAAATTATATATTTATTTAATCTTTGACCCAACAATCCTATTTCTAAGACTATCTGAAAGACGCAGTGGCAAAAGTACAAATTGTTGTATATATAATATGCCAACAACTAATAAAAACGGCTATTGCTAGAAGGATGGAAAAAACCAGGGAGGGGACAAGGATGAAAGACCTCTCTTGAATGTACCTTTCATCAAAGAAAACTAGTTCTAGCCAGGCGTGGTGGCTCATGCCTGTAATCCTAGCACTTTGGGAGGCTAAGGTAGGAGGATTGTTTGAGGCCAGGAATTAAAGACCAACCTGGCCAACATATTGAGACCTTGTCTCTATTTTTTAAAAAACAAACAAAACCAAACTAGTTTCAACTTTGGAGTCATACAGTCCTTGTACATAATTTTTAAAAAGCATCCCTAAAAACGGAAAGTAAAGTAAAATTATGTATAGATTTGGAGCAATAACTAGAGAAGAACTACTTCAAGTGACTTTAAAACATAATTGTTAGAAGCAGGGTTTCTCAACCTCAGCATGACTGACATTTTGAGCCAGATAATTCTTCGCAGGGAGTGGGGGTGGGGACGAGGCAGTTGTCCCGTGCATCATGGGACGTTAGCAGCATCCAAGGGTGAGCTTCTATAATTGGCAACACCTGGCATGTACTACCATACATCATTGCTGGGAGGACTTAGTGCTGTCTGTGCAACACCATTGGAGGAATGTTTTAAAATATAGGCTTTGGGTGGCCCGACGTGGTGGCTCATACCTGTAATCTCAGCACTGTGGGAGGCCAAGGTGGGAAGATCATTTGACCTCAAGCATTCGAGACCAGCCTGGCCAATACAGCAAGACACCTGTCTCTAAAAAAATATAAAAATATAGGTTTTAAGATCAGGTGACTGTCATTGACAAGAAAACTTGTTATACTCACAGATCCGGGAGGGGCACGGCATGCCACAGGGAGCCACACTGGGAAGCCCAGGGTCAGTGAGGAGGCAGAGGGAATGAGGGGATAAAGTGGAATAAGAGCCTTGTGATTTCCATGGGAAGGAAGGGGCAAGGCCAAGTAAGCAGACTGGCAAGTCTGAATAATTTCAGCAGGCTCTGGAGACTAGGGGCTGTCCCTAGCTTGCTGTATCTGGCCCTGGGGTGATTGGGGCAGGTGGATATCCCAGAGTATGAGATATCGGCCCAGAGTATGAGCTGTCCTGTAAAGGAGAGGTTGGGGAATGGGCTCCAGATTGGTTGGTTTACACAGGAAATGAACAGTAATAGGTGAGTCATTTACTCTGTTTCCAGGAATTGGCTAGCCCTGGGAGGAACAATCTCTCTACCAAGGGAGCAAGGTCCCCCTCCCATGTCAAAGAACCAAACATGCAAGGTTCATACCGAGGGTACAACTAGAAGCTTGTGTTTTGTTTTCCACTGGACTTTGCTCATGCATCTTCTCTTTTGCTGATTTTACTCTGTATCCTTTCACTAAAATAAACAGAAATGATGTGTGTAACAGAGCTTTTCTGAGTTCTGTAAGTCCATCTAATGAATCATCAAACATAAGGGTGGTTTCAGGGACCCCTGACATGGCTGCTAGAATCATCAGGTTTGGAAGGGTGGTGGGTTACTTTACAGTGGAAAAGACCAGACTGATACCACAGATCCCCACTGCTCAATTACAGCAAGTAGAACCACCAGATGTTATATTCCTCTCCATACGATGCAAAACAAAGATGCAGAGTCACTCAGGAAGTAGTCATGTCAGATCAACTGCACCTGAATCTAATCAAGCCTCTATGTGTAACTGCACATTTGTAGGAAATACTGGAGACAGGAACCTTTAAACAACACTGGGAGGAAATAAGCAGTGAAATACAAAATGTGGGAAATTCTACAGGACAAAAACCCCACCTTTCAACACAGAGAAAGGGTAACTGTTATAGATTTTTTTTTTTTTTTTTTGAGACGGAGTTTCACTCATGTTACCCAGGCTGGAGTGCAATGGCGCGATCTCGGCTCACTGCAACCTCCGCCTCCTGGGTTCAGGCAATTCTCCTGCCTCAGCCTCCTGAGTAGCTGGGATTACAGGCACGCACCACCATGCCCAGCTAATTTTTTGTATTTTTAGTAGAGACGGGGTTTCACCATGTTGACCAGGATGGTCTCGATCTCTTGACCTCGTGATCCACCCGCCTCGGCCTCCCAAAGTGCTGGGATTACAGGCTTGAGCCACCGCGCCCGGCCACTGTTATAGATTTAAAGAGACAAAAAACCTGTCAATCAAATGTACAGTGTGGCTCTTACTCGGATTTTATTTTGAACAAATAAATAGTCAAAAGACATTTCTGAGACATGAGAAAACTAAGCAGACTACATATTAGGTATTAAGGATATTAATTCTCTTGGGTAGAATATGAAGGTTAGGATTTGCTTTAAATGGTCAAAGAAAAAAATGTTGGAGGGGAGGAGGCAATAGATCAAACGAGCAGCAATAAAGCTGATGTATGCTAAGTTTGGGTGACGGTTCATGGGAGTCTGCTGTGCTAGTCTATATTTGTGACTATTTAAAAATGTCTGTAACAAGTTCAAAAAAGAAAATGTATTTAAAAATTAGAAGCAGTCATCAGCCAAAAATAGGTTAAGAAACATTAGTAAAATAAAAAATCCTTTCACCTGCTGTTAGAAATAAAAAAGAAACAGTAAAAACATATTTTATAAATGTATGAAATTTGAGCACCTGCCAAGATTGCAGAGATGTGATTTTAAGGCATAGATGAGATTTTAAACTTGGGTTTTAAGAGATTAAAATAAAATGTAGGATGCTGGATGTTTCAGCACCACTTTTAGCTCCTGAAAAAACAGGTACAGTCCAAAGCGAAGCTGCCTTTAGTCCCTAGCCTTTGGGTTTTTCTATTTTTTTTTTTTTGTCCTTTTATTTTTTTATTTTTTTCCTTTTTGTGGAGAACGGGGTCTTGCTATATTGCCCAGGCAGGTCTTTAACTCTTGGGCTCAAGCTGTTCTCCCGCCTATGCCTCCCTAAGAGCTGGGATTACAGATATGAGCCACCACGCCCGGAGCCTTCAAGGGTTCTTCTAGTCTCTATTCTGAAGTCTAAATTTGTTGTTGTTATTTACATTTAGGGTTTTTTTTGGGGGACGGGGGGTGCAAATTTACCATAAAATTTAGGAATAAAAAGACATTAATCCTTTTACATTTTAATATGTCTTTATCCTTTAAAGTAAGGTCTCATAGAGGAGAGAGATGCATCATCCTCTGGATAAAAGCTCCTGCCAGCCCAAGTATCCAAACTGCTGTCCTAAAAGTGAGATTTGGGGTCAGGCAAAAGAAACTGATCAAATCAGAATATTGGAGACTCTGGCTTTCCGCTATTTGTTTTTTCTCTTTTTTTTTTTTTTTTTTTTTTGAGACAGTCTCACTTTGTTACCCTGGTTGGAGTGCAGTGGCGAGATCTCAGTTCACAGCAACCTCTGCCTCCCAGGTTCAAGCGATTCTCGTGTCTCAGTCCCCCAAGTAGCTGGGATTACAGGCATGTGAAACCATGCCCAGCTAATTTTTGCATATTTAGTAGAGACGGGGTTTTGCCATGTTGGCTAGGCTGGTCTCAAACTCCTGGCCTCAAGCTATCTGCCTGCCTTAGTCTCCTAAAGTGCTAGGATTACAGGTGACACTGTGCCCAGCCTTCTTTCTTTCCTATCTAAAATGATTTCTTATGGAAAAAAATTCGAGGATAACTTCTTGTGACATACATGTATTACTTCTGTAAGTAAAAAAAAAAAAAAAAAAAAAAAAAAAAATTAAGAACATATGCTCCCACAAAACTTGTACACAAATGTTCATAGTAACCCTATTTACAAGAGCCAAAAAGTGAAAACAACCCATATTCCAACAAGTGATGACTGGATAAACGAAACATGTATAACTATACGACTGATTATTTTTATTCCATAAAGAATAAAGTACTGATTCATGCTACAACATGATGAATCTTGAAAACATGTTAAGTGAAAGAAGCCAGTCACAAAAGACCATATGTTGTATGATTCCACTTATATAAAAAGTTCAGAATAGACAAATCCAAAGAGACAGAAAGTAGATTAACGATTGCCCTGGGCCAGGGGAGTTGAAGAATGGGAAGTGACTGCTAATGGGTTCTGCAATGGGTTGAGTGGTGTCCCCCAAAACTTCATGTCTACCTGGAACCTCAGAATGTGACTTTAGTTGGAAATAGAGTCTTCGAAGATAGAGTTAGTTAAGATGAAATCAGACTGGATTAGGGCAGACTGTAAATCCAATTACTGGGGTCCTTATAAGTAGGCCATGTGAAGATACAGACACAGGGAGGAAGGCCATGTGAAGATACAGACAGGGAAGAAGGCCATGTGAAGATACAGACACAGGGAAGAAGGCCATGTGAAGATACAGACACAGGGAAGAAGGCCATGCGAGACACAGACATAGGGAAGAAGGCCATGTGAGACACAGACACAGGGAAGAAGGCCATGTGAGACACAGACACAGGGAAGAAGGCCATGTGAGACACAGACAGGGAAGAAGGCCATGCGAGACACAGACACAGGGAAGAAGGCCATGTGAGACACAGACAGGGAAGAAGGCCATGTGAAGATACAGACACAGGGAAGAAGGCCATGTGAAGATACAGACACAGGGAAGAAGGCCATGCGAGACACAGACATAGGGAAGAAGGCCATGTGAGACACAGACACAGGGAAGAAGGCCATGTGAGACACAGACACAGGGAAGAAGGCCATATGAGACACAGACACAGGGAAGAAGGCCATGCGAGACACAGACACAGGGAAGAAGGCCATGTGAGACACAGACAGGGAAGAAGGCCATGTGAAGACAGAGGCAGAAACTGAAGTGATGCAGCCACAAGCCAAGGATTGCCAGAAGCCACTAGAAGCTAAGGAGGAGGCATGAAGGAGTCTTCCCTAGAGTAGCAGTCCCCAGGCTTTTTGGCACCAGGGACTGGTTTCATGGAAGACAGTTTTTCCATGGGTCCAGGGATGGAGACGGGGGCGGGGGACACTTTTAGGATGACTCAAGTGCATTACATTTATTGTGCACTGTATTTCTATTATTATTATATCATAATTCATGATGAAATAATTATACAACTCATCATAATGTAGAAACAGCGGGAGCCCTGAGCTTGTTTTCCTGCAACTAGATAGTCCCATCTGGTGGTATGGGAGACAGTGACAGATCATCAGGCATTAGATTCTCATAAGGAGCATGCAACCAAGATCCCTTGCATGTGTAGTTCACAAGAGGGTTCATGCTCATATGAGACTCTAATGCCACCGCTGGTATGACAGGAGGTGGAGCTAAGGCAGTAATGTGAGCGATGGGGAGCAGCTGTGAATACAGATGAAACTTAGCTTGCTCACCTGCTACTTTTCTCCTGCTGTATGGCCTGGTTCCCAACAGGTCACAAACAAGTAACAGTCTGTGGCACAGGGATTGGGGGCTCCTGCACAAAAGCGTTTAGAGGTAATAGAAGCCCCACTGACCACTTGTTTGAACTTCTAGCTTCCGGAACTAAAAGGGGGTACATTTCTTTATTTTTTTTTCTTTTGAGACAGAGTCTTACTCTGTTGCCCAAGCTGGATGGCAGTGGTACCATCTCAGCTCGCTGCAACCTCCACTTCCCAGGCTCAAGTGAGTCTCCTGCCTCAGCCTCCCGAGTAGCTGGGATTGCAGGTGTACACCACCAAGCCCGGCTAAGTTTTGTATTTTTAGTAGAGACGGGGTTTCATCCTGTGGGCCAGGCTGGTCTCCAACTCCTGACCTCAGGTGATCCATCTGCCTTGACCTCCAAAAATGCTGGGATTACAGCTGTGAGTCTTTGGTGCGCTATCTAAAAACTTTTAAATTGTATAGTTGGGTGAATTTTATGGTCTGTGAATTCTGTCTCAATACAGGTGTGATTAAAAAATATTTATAGCTACAAAATGCTGAAGAATCAATAAGGACCTTGAGTAACCCCTATATAGGAGCTTCCATTTTCAGTCAGTCATTCAAGGTCTGAAGTTGAGTGTTAAACATTAGATGTTAGTTCAAACAGGATTGGCTGCTGGGTCTATTGCTGATTTGCTGTAGGGCCTTTTGGCTCTTTTTTTTTTTTTGACATAGGGTCTCGCTCTGTCGCCCAGGCTGGAGTGCAGTGGTGTGATCTCCACTCACTGCAACCTATGCCTCCCAGGTTCAAACAATTCTCCTGCCTCAGCCTCCTGAGTAGCTGGGATTACAGGCGTGTGCCACCATGCCCAGCTAATTTTGTATTTTTAGTAGAGACAGGGTTTCACCATGTTGGCCAGGCTGGTCTTGAACTCCTGACCTCAAGTGATCTGCCTGCCTCAGCCTCCCAAAGTGCTGGGATTATAGGCATGAGCTACTGCACCTGGCCGCCTTCTGAATTTTTGGACAGAACTCTTTTAACTGTAAGTCAGAAAACCAACTCAAACAGGCATAATCAAAACAACAACTGGAATTTGTCTCACATTACTGACATCTAGGGTGGGCACTGGCTTTAGGCATCTAATCAGTGTTACTGGATCTTTGATTCTCTTGGCTGTGTCCTTTGTTGCCTTCATTATTTGCTGGCTTTCTCTATGTATGAGGAGAAGATGGCCATCGACAGTCCCGTGATTATGTGACTCTCACAGTTCCAGATCAAAACAGAGAGCCTTTCCTGATACGTCTGAGAACAATTCCAGGGTGGTCCAGGGCTGGCTCACAGGCTATTCCTAGAGCCAGGGAGTAAGGTTAGCCTCAGCTAAGTCTGAGGCACAGAGCAGGATCACTGAAGAATGGGAAAAGAAAGGCTCCCTGAAGGAAGAAAGCCTGGGAATACAAAACATAAATTCACTATGCCAGGCAAAGCTATAAGACTTGCAGAGATTCAAACATCATTTCAGCTCAATAAATATTTGCTGAATCAATGTAGGAACACATAAAGCAGAGCGCTGCAGAGTACCTTTAAAGCATCATGCTCCAAACTCTTGAGTTCGTATTTTAGAGAAGCAATAAAACACAATGGAAGTCAGATAGCAAGGTCATTAGTGAGATGCCATTTTAGCGGAAAGCTACTTCAATCAAGTATAGGCTGTTCTAAGTTTCGGATTCCATCTGTATTACACAACAGAGATGCACTGCTCAGAATGTTCCCTGATTTAGCTACCAAAAAAGCTAACGCTTGTCTCGCGTGGAAGAAGACAGTTCAGAATGAAGGGTCCTGCTACCAGAGCAAACATTTCCTTCTCACTTGAACTGGTGATAATCCGGTGGGTTTCTGATCCAGGATCCAAATGCCTGCTTCCGGAGTGTGCCCCAGGCTTCCTGGTAAGAGGATGCAGCCTCCTTGTACTCCTGGTAGGTATCCAGCTTCTGCACCCTAATGCACACACGCCACCAGATACACAGGTTCTCACTGAACAGCTCACCCTGGAGCCACCAGACACCTGAGCAACCAACTGGACAGACTTGTAATGAGAGACTTAGGAACAGAAGGAGTTCAGTATGCCTTTGTGAAGGTTGATCATACAAACTATGTTATTCTTGTCATACCCAACTAAAACAGAGCTGAGAAGCCAGGGGTAGTAAAAAGCACTCAGTGTGCATAACATTGCTCCAAGAATGCATTCTCTGCAAGGCTGGCTGCTGAAACTGCCTGCCAGTTTTATCTAAAAGCTACTCAACCAACCTGCTGAAGACTTTAAGAATAGTTTCACCCAAAGCTGTCACTTGGCAGCTCCTCAATACTTTACTCATGCCAATCAACTTTCTTGAACAATATGTTACATTTCTTTTTTGAAAAATAAAACCTCTAACCTTCTCTTTGTTCTTCAGACATACTGAAGACCACCAAGTCTGTGCGTATGCTCTAAATTGCAGTTCTTGTATTCCAAATAAAACATTAAATTTAGGGATTTGTCTTTACATCTTTATTTTGACTTTGACACTTTTCTAGAGCAACTCTGTCTCCTCTGTAGGGAATTCATGAGAAAGCAACATGAAATAAAACAGTTGAGAATGAATAGAATTCTAGGTTTGTATGGTTCTGGTGGAATCAGATAAAACAAAAATAACTGTCTACTTTTTTGGTTTAAGTTTTCTAGGCCAGGCACAGTGGCTCACGCCTGTAATCCCAGCACCTTGGGAGGCTGAGGCGGGTGGATCACCTTAGGTTATGATTCAAGACCAGCCTGTCCAACATTGTGAAACCCTGAGTCTACTAAAAATACAAAATAGCCAGGCATGGTGGCAGGCACCTGTAATCCCAGCTACTTGGGAGGCTGAGGCAGGAGAATCACTTGAAATGGAGGTTCCTGTGAGCTAAGACTGCGCCACTGCACTTCAGCTTGGCAACAGAGGGAGACTCCATCTCAAAACAAGAAAGAAAAAAAAGTAACTACCAGTTATCAAAACCCTACTACAAACCAGGCTCTTGTTTACATGCAATGCAGTCCCTTAACCGCGTTAGCTACACCATGTCAAAAAAAAAAAAAAAAAAAAAAAAAAAAGCCAGGAGCAGTGGCTTATGCCTGTAACCCCAGCACTTTGGGAGGCTGAGGCAGGCGGGTCACCTGAGGTCTAGAGTTCAAGACCAGCCTGGCCAAGATGGTGAAACCTCGTCTCTACTAAAAATACAAAAAATTAGCCGGCTGTGGTGGTGTGTGCCTGTGATCCCAGCTACTCCGGAGGCTAAGGCAAGAGAGTCACTTGAACCCAGGAGGCGGAGGTTGCAGTGAGCTGAGGTGACGCCATTGCACTCCAGCCTGGGCAACAAGAGTGAAATTTTGTCTCAAAAACTAACAAACAAAGAACAACAAAAACAAAACAATAAAGTCTCTCCTTACCTAAATCCAGACTTGTTTGACACATTGACTATATAGAAACCCATTCAGTTTCAGCTTGGTTCATTTTTCCAGAAAAGAAGGAAGTCAACTGACCACAGATGCATCACTTCAGTATGTGGGATGGTGATGACAAGTGGCCAGCCTCTTCATATAGAAGTTTCCAGCTACGCCTTAGCTTCCCCACTGTCATATAATGAAGGATTGGGTTGGTCTTTGTCACCACTTCCTGGGAGCCTCTAAACTTTGGAGTTTTTGGAAGTGTCTTTGTCATTCACAGTGGATCTCTGACCTTTTGTAAGTTTATGTTTAACCATGTGACTCATGATGGTCCCCTGAGGTAGTTTCAGGATGATACTCGCCATACAGGAAAGACCAACCATGTAAATAATTGGAGCACTGAGACACCTGATATCAGTTTGACCTCTTGTAAGAGGAAGGAGTTGGAGATTAAGTTCAATCACATCATGTGGCCAATAATTCAATAAATCAAAATAGCTAATGAAACTCCAAGAAAAACTTTGGATACTGATATATGAGTGACATTCCTGGTTGGTGATAGACAGCAATGTGGTGGGAAGGTGATGTGTCCTGAGGACATGGAAGCTTTGCCTTTGGGACCCTCACATATCTCACCCTATATCTCTATCCTTTGGGCCAGTACTGATCTGTCTCTTTCATAATAACACTTTGATTGCAACTATAGTGGTTTTCTGAGTTCTGAGAGACATTCTAGTGAATAACTGAACATGACGGGGAGTGGAGACACTTAAATTTGTAGCCAGTTGGTCAGAAGTATGGGTGGTTTGGGGCCCTCCTTAACTTGCGGCAGGTGTCTGAAATGAAGGCGGTTATGCCGGAACTGTGTCCTTCACCTGTGTAACTGGACCTAACTAAGGTAGTCACTGTCAGAAGGACACTGCACTCACCTACTTTAGAGTTCTCTACATTCCTGTTTGAAGAGCAATTTAAATCATAGAGCTGCAAATTCAAAAGGAATAGAGGAGAGTAACACTTAGAATATATAGCTCTTGGATCACTCACATTTCCACAGTGATCTCCATTTAGAGGTGGAATCAAAGGAGGGCCTGGAATGGCCGAGCCCCAATTCTATCCTTAGTTTTTTATAACTCTCTACCACCCAACTACCCATCCTCTGCATCTCAGATCATGCATGTATCTGCAAACAGGGCCATGGAGAAAGAAGAACATGTGGTCAACAATAAGTGCCCACTGGCTTGCTGAACCACCACTCCTGCCAAAGCTTTGATTCATAAGCCAGAATCGAAACAAAAGTCTTCCTAAATATGAAAAAACATAGGTCAATAGCATCACCTGAGGGAGTCTGGCCACTTGTCCCTTGCAATTCTGTTTAGCAGCTTCTGGAATGATCTAAAGAGTTCCACTTTGCTGATTTGGGATCTGTTTGGAAAAAGAAGGCAAAGGTGATTTATTAAGCATTTAATTTGTTCCAAGCACCTATCGAAGATGCCAGGCTTCACATAGTGTTTAGGTTTCAAGGTTCCAGAGCCCCTCATTTTCATTGGTGCTTGGTAGGGAGAAAATCTAGACCTGGATGTCTGATTGGGTTGAGGTACAAAAATGAGTCTAACCTTAAGAAATGTCATCAGCAGTGGAAGCATTAAAGTGACAAGCCCAAACAGGTACCCTGAAGTGCAATTACTAAATTTTGCCCTAGGATATCTATAAGACACTTCTGGCTACCTCCTTTCAAGGGAGCTGGTCCCTATGGGTTTACAAGAAATGGAAAGCTTTGTTTCAGAGACCTGAGTGCTGTTCCCTGTGTGAACTGCCATTATAAAATCCACTTGGACGAGCCACCTGAGGCAGAATCCCCGGACTCCTGCCATGGGCATCATAAGCCTTTGAGGCCAAGTGTTTGCTCCTAAACAACGATGGTGGAGGGCATGGTTTGGAATACTTCAGGAAGTGAATGTTGAATCTTTATGAGCCTGCCCAGGCCTTCGTGGTTTCTGCTTATCCGTGCCAGATGTGGCCTTGGTTGTATGTGTTGCCTTCTTTTCCCTCATGTACACAAGTCATGAGCTGCATCTAGAAATTGGGAAATGCTGTGTGTACCAACAATGTGCAGTCTCACTTTTACATACCACACTCTGCATCATCCTAGCAGACTGTACCCTCAGCTTGGACACAGTGACCATGACTGCTATATGTGGAATAGGGAATTGTATAGTTCACACAAAATCTCCCTTACCTTGCTGGAACCTAGCCTACTTTAGGAATTGCTGCTTAAAGAGGAACCCTGAGGCCTCAAACACTGTTCTCCCAAGGTCTTAGCTGGAGTGGCTGCTGGCACTCAGGAAGATGAGGCTACTTTTGCATGGAAACAAAGCAAAAATTAATGGAACTCTCATGAACAAATTAAAGAAAAATAATAAAATTATGGATCGCCAGACATGGTGGCTCATGCCTTTAATCCTAGCACTTTGGGAGGCTGAAGTGAGCAGATCACCTGAGGTAAGGAGTTTGAGACTAGCCTGTCTAATATGGTGAAGCCCTGTTTGTACTAAAAATACAAAAATTAGCCAGGAGTGGTGGTGCATGCCTGTAATCCCAGCTACTCAGGTGCCTGAAGCACAACAATCACTTGAGCCTGGGAGGCAGAGGTTGCAGTGAGCCTAGACTGTGCCAGTGCCCATCAGCCTGGGTGACAAAGTGAGACTCTGTCTCAAAAAAAAAAAAAAAAAAAAAAAAAAAAACACACACACACACACACACACACGCACGCACACAATTATGGGGAAAATATATGCAAAGAAAACATTTGGTAAAATTCAACATCCTCTGAGTTATTAAAAATCTTTTGGCAAACTAAGACTCAGAAAGCGTACTTAAATTTATAAAGGGCAACTATAAAAACCTATAGCAAATATATGTCCTTAAAATCAGGAATAGGACAAGGGTACTCGCTATCACTGCTTTTATTCAACATTATGCAGAAGGTTCTGGCCGAAAGGACAGAAAGAAAATGAAAAACAAAAATCAAGTCATCATTTGCAGATGATTTTGATATTGTCAGTTCTAGTCAATACAGTAATACAAGAGAAATAAATAAAAGGAATAAAAGATTGGAAAGAAACACTGCAGAAACCCTACAGGTTTGAACTATGTGGGTCCACTTACACATAGATTTTCTTCTGCCTCTGCAAGCCCTGAGACAGCAAGACCAAACCCTCTTCTTTCTCTTCCTTAGCCTACTCAACATGAAGATGATGAGGATAATGAATAAATATATTTTCTATTCCTTATGATTTTCTTTCTTTCTTTTTTTTTTTTTTGAGACAGAGTCTCACTCTGTGGCCCTGGCTGGAGTGCAATGGCGTGATCTTGGCTCACTGCAACCTCTATCTCTCAGGTTCAAGCAGTTCTCTTGCCTTGGCCTCCCAAGTAGCCGGGTTTACAGGCATGCACCACCATGCCTGGCTAATTTTTATGTTTTTAGTACAGATAGGTTTTGCCATGTTGGTCAGGCTGGTCCTGAACTCCTGATCTCAGGTAATCTGCCCAGCTGAGCCTCCCAAAGTGCTGGAATTACAGAGGAGACCCACCATGCCCGGCCTATTCCTTATGATTTTCTTAATAACATTTTCTTTAGTTTACTTTATTGTAAGAATACATATATAATAACATATATAATGTGTTAATTGTTGATGTCAATTAACACATATGTTATATATACTATTCAACATATATAATGTGTGTTATATGTGTTAATTGACTGTTGATGTCAAGGCTTCTGGTCAATAATAGGCTATTAGTAGTTATGTTTTTGGAGAGCCAAAAGTTATATGCAGATTTTTGACTGCAAGGGAGGTTGGCACCACTAACACCCACATTGTTCAAAGTTGTATTTGTGTATGATGATCTATATTTAAAAACTCCCCAAGAATTCCCAGATAAATTGGTAGAATTATTATTCTTTTAGGTTTTTGTTGTTGTTGTTGTTGTTGCTGTTGTTTGTTTTTTAGAGATGGGATCTCATTTTGTTGGCCAGGCTGGTCTGGAACTCCTGGCTTCAAGCAATCCTCCACCTCAGCCTCCCAAAGTGCTGGGATTATAGGAGTAGAATTACTATTGTAACGATAATGGTAAGATTAGTGTTTTTATCTAGCAACCAACAATAACTGCTACAAAGAGGAACAAAAGCTTAACTTTGACAACTTAATTCATGGCCCTGTGCAATCCCCTCCCATACTGAAGGGCTGATCTGAATAACCATTAAGACATAACAGACAGACTATGGCTTCTGAGGCTAGGTCATAAAAGACACTGTGGCTTCTGCTTTGTTCACTTGGATTGCCTGTTCTGGGAAAAGCCAGCCACGATGTCGTGAAGCTGAATACTCTGGTAGCTTTGGGGAGGGGTCCTTACTATAAGGAACTGAAACCTCCTGCCAATAGCTGACACTGACCTGTCAGCCATGCGAGGGAAACATTTTCGAACTAGATCCTTCAGCCCCAGTCAAGTCTTCAGATGACTGCAGCCCTGGCTGCCATAATGGACTGCAACCTCATAAACTGCTGGGCCAGAATTACCTAGCTAAGCTCCTCCTAAATTCCAGACCCACATAAACTGTGTGAAATAAAAAATGTCTGCTGTTGTTTTAAGCTGTTATTTTGGTGGTAATCTGTTATATAGAAACAGATAACTAATATACATTTAAGGAATAAATCTAATTTAAGATGTGAAAGATTTATTTAAAGAAAGCTATAAAACTTATTGAAATATATGTAAGAAGACCTCGATAAGTGAATACTCAAAACTACTAGTTATAAGTCTGGGGCATAATTGCCAATTTGGCACCAGTATTATAGAGAGATATACCATATTCCTGATTTGGAAGAGAATATTGAAAGACGTCAATTGTATTAGTCTGTTCTCACACTGCTATAAAGAAATATTTAATACTTGGGACTAGTTTTTTAAAAACAGGAGTTTAATGGGCTCACAGTTCTATAGTCTGTACAGGAAGCATACTGGCTTCTGGGGAGGCCTCAGGAAACTTACAATCATGGTGGAAGGTGAAGGAGAAGCAAGCATGTCTTATGTGGCCAGAGCAGGAGGAAGAGGGTGAGTGGGGAGATGCTACAAGCTTTTAAACAACCAGATCTTGTGTGAACTCACTCACTATACAGTACCAAGGGGGGATGGTGCTAAACCATTCATGAGAACTTCGCCCCCATGATCCAATCATCTCCCAAGACACCCCTCCTCCAACACTGGGGATTACAATTGGAAATGAGATTTGCGTGGTGCACACTTCCAAATCATCGTCACCAGTTATCTTCAAATTGATCTTTAAAGGTCCAAGAACAGCCAAGACACTCTTGAAAGATATGGCAGGGGGATGTGACCTAACAGAGTCATGGTTCCTTTTGGGAGACAGAATTACATTCTTTTTTTTTTTTTTGAGATGGAGTTTCGCTCTTGTTACCCAGGCTGGAGTGCAATGGCGTGATCTCGGCTCACCGCGACCTCCGCCTCCTGGGTTCAGGCAATTCTCCTGCCTCAGCCTCCTGAGTAGCTGGGATTATAGGCACGCACCACCATGCCCAGCTAATTTTTTGTATTTTTAGTAGAGACGGGGTTTCACCATGTTGACCAGGATGGTCTCGATCTCTTGACCTCGTGATCCACCCGCCTCGGCCTCCCAAAGTGCTGGGATCACAGGCTTGAGCCACCATGCCCGGCCGTGAGAATTACATTCTTAGATATTAGGTTCTTCCTGGTGAAACATTGGGACAAGCTCAACAAAACCATTACAGAAATTCAGAGAAGAGGTGATAATTTTGAGCCAGAAAGCAGTGGTCGTTGAGCTGGGCTTTTCAGGCAAAAGTGGGTATACACTCAGCAAAGAAGAGCATCTCATTTCTCAGCAAAGCAGCAGATGGAAACCACAGTCAGTGGGTGGGGCCCATGTGAGGAGCTGCAAGGCTGTAACTGACAACAGAGACAGAGCTCAGCAGGAAACACGTGGTCTCTGTCCCTCAGCTGTTCTGTTCACACATCCTCATCTATGGCTTAGAGTTGGTCTCCTGAGAAGTGTAAAAGGTGGCCTCAAACCAGGAAGCCCCTTGGCAAAAAAACTGATTTAAAAGTCTCTACTCCCAACAGTTTTATAAATATTATTCAATGCAACCATCTAGGCTGCCAGGAGACTGGCAGTGTCTTCTGTCTAGGCCATTTGAACCCTGGTAGGTAGTGGCTGTGAAGAAGAAAACCTTTTTAAAAAAAGCCTAAAAAGGGTGTATGTAAGTTCGGTCTTGTCATGGTTATTTGTTTTGAGGCAGGCAAATAAGCATGTCAAAAAAAAAAAAAAAAAAAAAACCCACCAAAAACCCACAAACCAAACCAAGTGATATGGTTTGGCTCTGTGTCCCCACCCAAATCTCAGGTCGAATTATAATTCCCACTGTTGGGGGAGATACCTAGTGGAAGGCGATGGGATCACGGGGGCGGATTTCCCCCTTGCTGTTCTCACAATAGTGAATGAGTTTTCACAAGATCTGGTTGTTTCAACATGTGTAGCACTTCCCCTTATGCTTTCTCTCTCTCCTGCTGCCATGTAAAGATGTGCCTGCTTCCCATTTGCCTTTCTACCATGATAATGCTTCCTGAGGCCTCCCCAGCCATACCTCCTGTACAGCCTGTGTGTCAATTAAACCTCTTTTCTTTATAAATTACACAGTCTCAGGTAGTTCTTTGTAGCAGTGTGAAAAGGGACCAATACACCAAGTGAATTCGTGAAAATAATTACAGATACAAATTTAAAAGGGCATGATAAAGAAATGGAAAAGCAACTTAGAGTAAAAAAGAAAAAAATCTATAAATTGTGGAAATTTTACATTCTACACCAGTCACACTGGTGGCAGCTGAACCCAGAGGAAATGCCTCTGATGGAGAGGCCACTCCCCCGAGGCCCTTCCTATCCTTAGGCTATTCCAAACCACCTCTAGCTCATTGCAGGGGATAGGGAGAAGACAGGGAGGACAAGATTGGCCAAGCATATAGAAAGAGACGCAGGCCAGGCAGAGTGGCTCACAGCAGTAATCCCAGCACTTTGGGAGGTTGAGGCAGGAGAATTGCTTGAGCTCAGGAGTTTGAGACCAGCCTGGGCAATATAGTGAGATCCTGTCTCCAAAAAATAAAAAATAAAAAAATAAAAACAACAACAAAAAGAGACACATCCATAGAGTACATGATCCTCTAGGGATAAAATCTGAGTCTCATGTCCAGCAGCCCACAAAGCCTGCACTTTAGCAAAAGCCAATCTAAGGAGGCAAAGTCCTGTTTTCAGGGACCCTTTTTGCCAGTCTAGTCATTGTGGAGCTTCACAAATGATTCTTGGGTTCCAACCCTGGCCTACTAATCCAGAATTCCTAGGGATGAAGCCCAAGAAAGTATTATGTATTATTTATAAACAATCTCTGCAGGGGTAACAATAGTTTTTTCAAAATATGGTGCTGGCACAACTGAATATCCATATGCAAATGAATGAAGGTGGAGTCCTTCCTCAAACCACAAAGAAAATTTAACTCAAAATGGATCAAAGTCCTAAACATAAGAGCTAAAACTAAAAAACTATTAGAAGAAAATATGGAGTAGCTCTATATGACCTTGGATTAGACAATGGTTTCTTAGGTATGCCACCAAAAGCACAATGAACTAAAGAAAATACATTAATTTGACTTTATCAAAATTGAAAACTTTTGTGCTTTAAAGGACATTATCAAAAAGTGAAAAGATAACCAAGAGAATCAGAAAAAAATATCTGCAAATCATATACATGATAAAAGAAGAATATCCAGAATACATACAGGAATCTTGCTACTCCACAATAAAAAGGCAAATACACCAAATAACAAAATGGGCAACAGTTCCAAATAGTTATTTTCCCAAAGTAGAGAGACAGATGGATAATAAGTACATAAAAAGATGCTCAACATCGTTTGTAATTAGGGAAATGCAAATCAAGACTACAATGAGGCCGGGTGAGGTGACTCATGCCTGTAATCCCAACATTTTGAAAGGCTGAGGCAGGTGGATCACTTGAGGCCAGGAGTTTGAGATAAGCCTGGCCAACATCCCGTCTCTACCAAAAATACAAGAATTAGCTGGGTGTGGTACTTCATGCCTGTAATCCCAGCTACTAGGGAGGCTGACGCAAGAGAAACCCTTGAACCTAGCAGACAAATGTTGCAGTGAGCTGAAACGGCACCACTGCACTCCAGCCTGGGTGACAGAGCAGGACTCCATCTCAAAAAAAAAAAACTGGCCGGGTGCGGTGGCTCACGCCTGTAATCCCAGCACTTTTGGGGGCTGAGGCGGGTGGATCACAAGGTCAAGAGATCGCGAGATCCTGGTCAACATGGTGAAACCCTGTCTCTACTAAAAATACAAAAATTAGCTGGGCATGGTGGCGCACGCCTGTAGTCCCAGCTACTCGGGAGGCTGAGGCGGGAGAAATGCTTGAACCCAGAAGGAGGAGTTTGCGTGGAGCTGAATTATTCCCTTGTTCCCCAAGCAGGGGAAAAAAAAGAAAAACCCAATCAAAAAAAAAAAAAAAAAAGACTGTAATGAGATACCAATTCACACCCCCTAAAATGACTATAATAAAAAAGACAGTAACAAGTGTTGTAAAGGATGCAGGGTAATTGGAACTCTCATACATTGTTGGTAAAACGCAAAATGGTACAGCTGCTATGGAAAACAATTATCATATGAACCAGTAATACCACTCTTAGATATACCCAAGAATATACATATGGCCATGCAAAAAACAGTACATGAAATATTCATAGTTCTGCATAGCAGCACTATTCATGATAGCTAAAGACTGAAACAACCCAAACGTCCATCCATGAATGAATGGACAAACAAAATGTGGCATATCCACAAAATGGAATATTATTCAAGTCATAAACAGTAATGAAACACTGATACAGGCTACCTCATGGATGCACCTTCAAAACACTATGCTAAGTCAAAGAAGCCAGATACAAAAGGTCATATACTGTATGATTCCAATGATACAAAATGTCCAGAATAGCAAATCCATGGAGACAAGAAGTAAATTAAGTAAATCAGAGGTTTCCATGGGTTGAGGAGAGGGAGGGATAGGTAGTGACTGCTAATGGGCATGGCTGTTCTTTTTGGAGTAATAAAAATGTTCTAGAATTAGAGAGTGGTAAAGTGTGAGTTCACAGCTACCATCTTCTCCTGCCCCAATATGCTGTACCTTGCCTGAAGGCTTCCGATTGTTTTCTTTGTTGTTCCCTGCGGAAAGCCACCGGCAGTAACATCCAATGGCTGCTCAGGAACTGCACTCCAGCTGATGGCTATGAAAAGATAAGATTCTAGGGTTAAAACTGTTCAATTTCCTGTAAATGTCAGAAGTATTTTAATAAAAATATTTCTCTGACTCTACAGACCCATGAGAACTCAATATGATGTCAGAGACAATGACTACTACTTGGATGCTTGGCCGCCAGGATACTATAGTCTAAGTGGTTCATAATTCATTATTAGTATGATAGTTAACAATCACTGAGCATTTACTATTTGCTAGAGACAGAGTAAATGCATTAAAAAGAATTCTCATTAAATCTTCCTAATAACCCTGATAAATAATATTCTTCTAATCTGAAGACTAAGAAACTGAGGCCAAGGGAGGGTAAGTAACTTGCTAGGGGTCACAAGAGCATAAACCTGATCCAGTATAGGTGTCTCCAAAGCCCATACTACTCACCTCTAGAGCAGTGAACTGCCTTCCTAGGCTGGGAGGATGCAGACCCTCCGAGGCCACTCTCGGTTAGGGGAGCAGTTACTCCAGGACAGGTCTAACCTGGGTCTCTTACCTGCCCCACAAGGAACAAGTCGACCTGGGCTGTCAGCCATTTTTGCCTGCACTGCACAGCGGCTCTGTTCAAACAGTAAATCTGACTGCAGTATTTTTAGTTCTTGAACTCCAAAACCTTTTGGTAAAGCCGATAAATTCTGACACCTAAATGTAAGGGAAAATTCATTCAGTTTAGGTGCATGC
The DNA here is from genome assembly GCF_009761245.1 of Sapajus apella. Taxonomy (NCBI): domain Eukaryota; kingdom Metazoa; phylum Chordata; class Mammalia; order Primates; family Cebidae; genus Sapajus; species Sapajus apella. The sequence continues at coordinate 18,961,570 of NW_022436955.1, forward strand.
CTAGAGAAAACAGTATCTAGGATTGTGGCTCACATCATCACCCCTGAGCCTTACCAGGTGTGGAGATTTGTTTATTTATTGGGGCAGGGGACAAGTCAGTGTGCCCGAATATAATCAAGACTGTAAGAACCTCATGGCTGGAAGAAGATCCTTCTCTCTCACTCTGAAGGGATAACTGAGAATCAAGTCAACACCCTTCAGGAATGTAACACCAAACTCCATTCCTGATACAGGCTTTGAGAAACTTGAAAAGTTTACGCAAACATTAAAGTGTTAGCACCTACTTCCTGGGGAATCCTTCAAACACACCAAAACCCAAAATTATCCTATAATATAAAAGCTTCATTTTTTCTCTTGTGTCTTTGAACAAACTAGATGCCAACATGATGCTGGTCTAGAATGAAGCAGATAGCAACTGCAAGTGCCAGAATAGGAAAAACAGAAAACATCCTGGGTACAGTGCCTAGTGTTGACTTTTTCTTTTTTAAAAAACCATCTTTATAGGGATATAGTTCACATACCATAAATTTTACCCATTTAAAGTGGATAATTCAATTTTTAAAATATATTCACAGGACTGCACAACTATCACGGTAATATAATTTCAGGAATTTTCATCACTCAAAAAAGAAACCTTGTACCTACTGGCATTCACTCTCTATTCCCTGGTTATCACTAAATTTTTTTTTTTTTTCTTTTCAAAATAGGGTCCCTGTTGCTCAGGCTGGAGTGCAACTGCATGATCTTGGCTCACTGCAACCTCTTCCCCCAGGTCTCAAGCGATCCTCCCACCTCCGCCTCCCAAGTAGCTGAGACTATAGGCATGCCTAATTTTTTCTTTTTTTCTTTTCTTTTTTTTTTTTTTGAGACAGACTCTAGTTCTGTCACCCAGGTTGGAGTACAATGGCATGATCTCAGCTCACTGCAACCTCTGTCTCTCGGGTTCAAGTGATTCAACTGCCTTAGCCTCCCAAGTAACTGGGATTACAGGCGCCTGCCACCACACCTGGCTAATTTTTATATTTTTAGTTGACATGGGGTTTCACTGTGTTGGCCAGGCTGGTCTTGAACTCCTGACCTTGTGATCCATCCACCTCAGCCCCCTAAAGTGCTGGGATTACAAACATGAGCCACCGCACCTGGCCTAATTTTTAATTTTTTTGTAGAGATGGGGTTGCCATATTGCCCAGGCCTGTCTTGAACTCCTGGGCTGAAGCAATCCTTCCACTCCAGCATCCCACAGTGCTGGTATTACAGGTGTGAGGCACAGCATTTAGCCCCTGGTAACCACTAAGCTATTATCTGCCTTTATGGATATTTCACATAAGTATACAATATGCAATTTATCTCACTTGGCATGATATTTTCAAGTTCATTCACGTTGTAGCATTTATCAGTACTTCAGTTCTTTTTATGTCTGAATTATATTCCATTGTATGGATATATCACATTTGATTTATCCATTCATCCACTGATGCATTATTTGTCTCACTTTTTGACTATTACAAATAATGCTGCTGTGAACATTTATGTACAGGTTTTTGTTATATACATAATTTTTTTTTTTGAGACAGGGCTTCACTCTACTGCCTAGCATGGAATAAAGTGGTGCAATCACGATTCACTGCAGCCTCAACCTTCTTTGGCTCTGGTGATCCTCCCACATCAGCTCCCCATGCAGCTGGGACTACAAGTGTGTGCCACCATGCCTGGCTAAGTTTTGTATTTTTTGTAGACACAGGGTTTCCTCATGTTGCTCAGGCTGGTCTTGAATTTCTGGACTCAAGCAATCTGCCTGACTTGGCCTCCCAAGATGCTAGGATTATAGGTGTGAGCTACTGTACCTGACCTACTTGTGTGAATGTATGTTTTCATTTCTCTTGGGTTTACCTAGGAGTGGAATTGCTGGGTCATATCTTGAGGCTTCACATCCGATATGGGCTCACAATGCTTGCCCTGGCCATGGCTTTGCCCTGCCCTCATTTACTATAGCATTAACTGAGTTTGGCTGCCTCCTTTAGGGAAACCGTACTTCAGTGATCACCCTTTGTCTTCTAACTTTAGACAAATTTAAACTAATGTTTAGGGCTGGGTGAGATGGCTTACACCTATAATCCCAACACTTTGGCAGGCCAAGGTAGGAGAACTGCTGAAGTCCAGGAGTTTAAGACCAGCTTGGGTAACATAACACCTGTCTCTACAAAAAAAATATATATATATAAAAATCAGCCAAGTGTGGTGACTCGTGCCTATGATATTAGCTATTTGGGAGGTTGAGGCAGCAGGATCACTTGAGCCCAGGAACTGGAGGCTGTAGTGAACTATGATTGTACCACTGTACTTCAGCCTAGGTGAGACCCAGTGAAACCTTGTCTCTACAAAAAAATTCTGAAAACCCCAAACTAACGTCTAGGGTTAAAAAACATATATATACATATATATATATATATATATATATATAATGGCAATGTATGTACACTGTAGATAATTAAAAATACAGTAAAAACAAAGAAGAAAAAACCACCCATAATACAACTCAGATTATTAATAATACCTTGGTGCTCATCCTCTTACAGTCTTTCCCATGTGCATATGTACTTTAAGACCAAAATTGGCTTTTTGTCTTCTAAACTGTTCTTTAAACACTATGAACATATTTCCACATTAAATATTCATCAATATTATTATCATTTTATTTGAGACAGGGTCTCTCACCCAGGCTGGAGTGCAGTGGAGCGATCTTGGCTCACTGCAGCTTCAATCTTCCCAGGCTCAGGTGATCCTCCCATCTCAGCCTCCCTATTAGCTAGGACTACAGGTTTGTGCCACCACACCTGGCTAGTTTTTCTATTTTTTGTAGAGACGGGGTTTCCCCATGTTACCTAGGCTGGTCTAGAACTTCTGGGCTCAAGCAATCTGCCCGCCTCAACCTCCCAAAGTGCTGGGATTACAGGTGTGAGCCACTGTGCCCAGCCATTCATCAATATTATTTTTAATAACACAAAAAAAAATCACTTAATTTCCTATTACTGGGCATTTTAGTTGTTTATTTTTTATTTTTTAAAAAATTATTATATACAAAGCTAAATGTTCAAATACTTTAGTTATTTCCTTAAGATAAATTCCTGGAAGAGGAACTGCTGGATCAAAAGGTAAGGAGGTTCTTTTTTTTTTTTTTTTTTTTGAGATGGAGTTTCGCTCTTGTTACCCAGGCTGGAGTGCAATGGTGCGATCTTGGCTCACTGCAGCCTCCGCCTCCTGGGTTCAGGCAATTCTCCTGCCTCAGCCTCCTGACTAGGTGGGATTACAGGCACGCGCCACCATGCCCAGCTAATTTTTTGTATTTTTAGTGGAGACGGGGTTTCACCATGTTGACCAGGATGGTCTCGATCTCTTGACCTCGTGATCCACCCGCCTCGGCCTCCTAAAGTGCTGGGATTACAGGCGTGAGCCACCGCGCCCAGCCCGATAAGGAGGCTCTTAATGCTCTTGGGCCCTACTCGCAGACTGCCCCTTGGAATGGCTGTTCCAATCCAGCCCTCCCTACCCTCTCACCTTCCAATCAGTGCTCTCTGCATGGCTTCCTGGCTGTATGGGCACTTCCCAATGACCACTGCTGATAGGTAGATGGGCTCTTCCAGGAAGTGCATCAACAGTGCCCCCTGGCATCCAAGAACATTCCATCGGGCCATCTTGTCACTGCAGGACATGGAGCGAGTTCTGTCTCCACGGCCAGGCTTCACTCGGAGCAGCCCCACCTGGTGAAACGCAGCACCAGGCTTCCCAGAGTCTCCAGCTTCTCCAGGTACACATTTGGCTCCAGTTCTATAAACGTCTATCACTTTGGCACTATCAGGGGCTATTCTGGTGACAGCAGCCAGTTCTTCTACAGTGAGATTATAGCTGTTGATGCCTGGTGAGATTGGGTCACCTTCCTGCTTACCAAGACTGTGAGGGTGAACTGCTCCGTTCGTGACCTCCTTGGCAGCAGTACCAGGCTCAAGCTTCACTTTTTTGGTTACAGGACTGCCAAGGTCTTCACATTTTCTTTCATATCCAGGAGCTTCCAGGTTACTACTGGCTTCTACTGATGGGTTGTTGGCCCAATCTCTGATGACAGGACAGCAAGGCTGATCTTCAAACTCAAGCTTCGGAATGATGGAGGCATCCCCACCTGCAGAGAATAAACCACCACCTTAAACAAATGGTTCTCAAAGTGAGGTCCCTGGACCAACCACAGTGGGATCTCTTGAAAATTCATCAGAAATGCAAACTCTTGGGACCCACAGCAGACCTGCTCAAACAGAAACTCTGGAGACAGGGCCCAGCAGTGTTTTTTTTTGTTTGTTTGTTTTTTCTTTGAGATGGAGTCTCACCCTGCCCCCCTGGCTGAAGTGCAGTGGCGTGATCTCGGCTCACTACAACCTCCGCCTCCCAGGTACAAGCAATTCTACTGTCTGAGCCTCCCAAGTATCTGAGACAACAGGCACATGCCACCACGACCAGCTAATTTTTGTGTTTTTAATAAAAACAGCATTTCACCACGTTGGCCAGGATGGAATTTTTTTGTTGTTGTTGCTAATGGATGAGATGTTTTTATGTTTCCCAGGCTGGCCTCGAACGTGTAGCCTTGTCTCTTCGAGTGCCAGAACAACAGGACTGAGCCACTGTGGCCCCAGCAGTGTGTTTTTAATAAGCTCTCCAGGTGATTCTGATGCAAGGTCAAGTTTCAGAACAACTGCCTTAATGTATTCTCCTATCTGACCTGAGATGAGTTAAGAGCACATGCACAAATTTCCCTAATAAGAATTCTATGCGGCTCTTGTTGAGGCCTATCCTAAACTCAGTGAGCTGGAATTTCTAGAGAAGAGGAGTATGAAAAGTGGAATATTTTAACAAAGATCTGAGGTAGTTTTTATCACTGGGAAGTTTTGGAAACACTGGTTTAGACCAGGGTTTCTCAACCACTGTACTAATGACTTTTTTTTTTTTTTTCTTTGAGACTGAGTCTTACTCTGTTGCTCAGGCTGGAGTGCAGTGCCATGACCTCGGTTCACTGCAGCCTCTGCCACCTGGGTTCAAGTGATTCTCCTGCCTCAGCCTCCCCAGTAGCTGGGATTACAGGTGCCTACCACCCTGCCTGGCTAATTTTTGTAGTTTTAGTAGAGATGGCGTTTCACTATCTTGGCCAGTCTTAAACTCCTGACCTCATGATCCACCTGCCTTGGCCTCCCAAAGTGCTAGGATTACAGGCATGAGGCACAGAGCCCGGCCCACATTTTTTTTTTTTTTTTAGATGGAGTCTGGCTCTGTCACCCAGGCTGGAGTGCAGTGGTACGATCTTGGCTCTCTACAACCTCTGCCTCCTAGGTTCAAGAGATTCTCCTGCCTTAGCCTCCCGAGTAACTGAGATTACAGGCGCACATCACCACACCTGGCTACTTTTTGTATTTTTAGTAGAGACGAGGTTTCACAATGTTGGCCAGGCTGGTCTTGAACTCCTGAGCTCCAGTGATTGGCTTGCCTTAGCAACCCAAAGTGCTGGGATTACAGATGTGAGCCACCGTGCCTGGCCACTAATGACACTCTGAACTGTATCACTCTTTGCTGTGGGGACTGTCCTGTAAATTATAGAATATTTAGCAGCATACCTGGTCTCTACCCACTAGATACCAATAGCACTACCAGTCCCAGTATGAAAATAAAGAATGTGGCCAGGTGTGGTGGCTCACACCTGTAATCCCTGCACTTTATGAGGCTGAGGCGGGTGGATCACCTGAGATCAGAAGTTCACGATAAACCTGGCTACATGATGAAACCCAATTTCTACTAAAAATGCAAAAAATTAGCTGGGCGTGGTGGTGCACGCCTGTAATTCCAACTACTTGGGAGGCTGAGGCAGGAGAATCACTTGAACCTGGGAGGTGGAGGTTGCAGTGAATGCCACTGCATTCCAGCTTGGCAACAAGAGCAAAACTCTATCTCAAATAATAATAATAAAAAAGAAGAATGTGTCCAGATGTATCCAAAAGTCTCTTGGGGAGTGAAACTTCCCAAGTTGAGGACCACTGGCTTAGAATGAACAAGGTTTCACAAGTGCATTTTGTGGAATGCTATTCCATAAGATGCTTTGGAAAACAAAAGTGGGTGGTTTATTTCATAGTTAAAATTTGGCAAACACTGCTCAAAATTTCCCCTTCTTGGAGTTTTTATGATGCATGGCCCCACAGTAAAGACTCTAAAGTAAATTACACACCTAGTTAAAACCAATGTTTCCAAAATTTCCAGTGTTTCCTCTTGCTGGTTTAGAGATTGCTGAACTCCTCTGTCCTTACAGGAAACCAAAGAAAACCAGAGGTCAGTAAGAAGCACAGCTCTCCCTTGAGAAAGGAAAGATTTCTTCAAACACTAACCTAATGAGTGTTGCTTTTCTAAAGTGTATAAATTATACATTTGCAATCTTTATAACCCAAGAGTAGGAAAGACAAGAGATACAGAAGTGGAAATATATCTGGAGAGGTTGGCTGGCTGACTTCCAGAGGCCTCACAAAGGCACAGTGACTTTGGAGAACTCATCAGGGTCCATCTCCCACTTTGCAGGCCTGGAGATTTGATCATAACGGAATGCCTGAACACGAGAGCCTGACTCATGCTAATAAAACTCCTAAGTAAGATCCTGAAGTAGCTAACCCAGCCAGCAAATTATTAATTAGCAATAGGAAGTAAATGCCAAGGGAGCCAGAAAGTCACATTCTCTAGGTAATGTTCTTTCTCTCTACAGACAAACCACGGGAGACATCACATCTTAAAAGATTACCAGCAAAATTTCCAGAAGATTTTAAGATGAACAGAGGGTTGCCAACTTCTTATTCCATTAAGTAAGATCTTTAAAAATCTCAATTACCGCTGGGCACAGTGACTCATACTGTAATCTCAGCACTTTGGGAGGCTGAGGCAGGGGGATCACTTGAGGTCAGGAGTTCGAGACCAGCCTGGCCAACATGGTGAAACTCCGTCTCTACTAAAATTTCAAAAAAATTAGCTGGGCGTGGTGATGTGCGCCTGTAATCCCAAGCACTTAGGAGGCCAAGGCAGGAGAATAGCCAGAACCTGGGAGGTGGAGGTTGCAGTGAGTTGAGATAGAGAAGAAAAAAAAAAATTTTCAATTACCATCACTTAAAAAAAGAAAACCCCCATATCCTTTAAAGTGAAAGAAATTAGTTTTGCAAAATTCACTACACAATCTTGAACTTTCTTGATTTATTCATGGACTGTTCTCACAGATCAGCACCCGTTTGTAGACCACTGACTTATGGAGTTAAATTAGGCTAATTTTGTATTTTTAGTAGAGACAGGGTTTCTCCATGTTGGTCAGGCTGGTCTTCAACTCCCGATCTCAGGTGATCCACCTGCCTTGGCCTCCCAAAATGCTAGCATTACAGGCATGAGCCACCATGCCTGGCCAGTAGAAGTTATTTTCAACCTTTAAAAAAGAAAAACAGGGCCGGGCGCGGTGGCTCAAGCCTGTAATCCCAGCACTTTGGGAGGCCGAGGCGG
>NW_022436955.1:18969226-18974500 GCF_009761245.1 Sapajus apella
AAAAAAAAAAAAAAAGAAGTGATTGGGTACACTGGCCTGTCATAAAAAGGTACTGTCACTACTTGTGGCTACTTCAGTAGTTAGTGATTTTTAGGAAAAACCTATCTATGGATAACACAAACATAAGGAAGTAGTCCATGTCACATTAACCAAAGGCTTGAATATACTTACAGGGTGTATGGCTGGAGAAAAACACAAAAATGAGGTCTGGTCTGAGTTTCCACAGTCCTTTTTGAGTTCCTGGGACAAAGATACTATCCTCTTTCAGGGTGGCTGCCAACTGGAGTTGATGGAGAAGATACCTAAGAGTTGCAAGATGTAATTAGGATGAACAAACAATCTCCGTGGTAAAGAGAACGCCTCTGGTTGGGTGATTACTAAGACAGCATTACTGATTAATGTAGACTAATGGGACTAGTAGGGATTGGGAATTATGAGAATGCTCTAGACCAGTGATTCTCAAAGTGTGGTCCCTGCACCAGCAGCATCAGCATCACCTCGGAATTTGTTAGCCCTCCAATTTGAACTGGCCTCAGTGGCTCCTATCTGTAACCCTATCTGTAACCGCCTATCTGTATTTGGGAGACTGAGGCAGGAGGACTACTTGAACCCAGGAGTTTGAGACTGTAGTGAGCTATGATTGTGCCACTGTACTTCAGCTTGGGTGACAGAGATAGACCCTATTTTTTTGTTAAAAAAAAAAAAAAAACACAAAAGAAGAAACCCAGTTTCTCAGGTTCAACCCTAGATGTGCTGAATCAGAATCTCTGTAGTGGGCTCAGCAATCCAGGTTTTAACAAGCCCTCCAGGTTCTTCTGATGCATAACAAGTTTGAGAACCACTAGTCCAGGGCACATGGCTCACACCTGTAATTGAGGAGGCCAAAGCAGGAGGATCCCTTGAGCCCAGGAATTCAAGACCAGTGTGGGTAGCACAGTGAGACCCTGTCTCTAAAATAAAAAACAGAAAAAGTTAGCTGGGTGTGGTGGTGTGTACCTGTAACCCCAGCTACTCAGGAGGCTGAGGTGGGAGGCTTGCTTGAGCCCCAGGAAGCCAAGGCTGCAATAAGCTGAGATCACATAACTGCACTCTAGCCTAGGTGACAGAGCAAGACCCTGTCTCAAGGAAAAAAAGAGAGAACCACTAGCTTAGACCACACTGCTACTAAAAGTGTAGTTTACAGACTGATACAATCTCTATTTGGGAGCTTATTAGAAATATAAATTCTGGGGCTCCCATCCCAGCCCTGAACCATACTCTCTGGGGATGTGGATTTACCTTTGGAAACTCCGTCTGGCTATGACCTCAGCATGGCTATCATTGAGGATGTCTCCTGTGACAAAGATAGGACACCAAGTGAAGACATATGGAAGCTGGAGAGGCTCTGGTTCCTAGAAGCAGAACACAGCAGTCCTACCAGCGCCCAGGATGGTCATGTAGCACCTGGAAAGTTTTGCCAGAAGGTACCAAAATCATGAATAACAATGCATTTACTGCAGGGTTTCTCAACCCAGCACTGTAGGCATTTTGGGCCAGAAAATTCTTTGCTGTGGGGGGTCTAACCCATACATTGTAGACTATTTACTAGAAGTATTCCTGACCTCTACCCATGAGATGCCACTAGCACCCCTCCCCGATTTGTCACAACTAAAAATGTCTCCAGACATTGCCAAATGTCCTCTGGGGTACAAATCACCCCCAGTTGAGAATCACTAATTTATAGAAAAACGTTATTTGGAGAACAGGGGTCCAGATCTTTTGTACAGAGGTATCATACTTGTGCTCATGGTGATACAATTCCATCTATTCTAATCCACAGTGGTCCTGGAAAAGCTTCCTCATATACAGGAGGTTAAGGCAAGGAGAATGGTGGAAGCCAACTCAAAGAGAAACCTGCTAGCTAGAAGAAGAGGTAAAGATCCCGAATCTTGGCCAGGCACGCAGTGGCTCATGCCTGTAATCCCAGCACTTTGGGAGGCCAAGGCGGGAGGATAGCTTGAGGTTAAGAGTTTGAGACCAGCCTGGGCAACATAGTGAGACTGTCTCTATAAAATAAAAATGAAAAAAATGAATTGGGCATAGTGGTGCATACCTGTAGTCTAGCTACTCAGGAGGCTGAAGCGAGAGGATCACTTGAGCCCAGGAGTTCAAGGCTACAGGGAGCTATGATAGTGCCACTGTACTCCAGTGAGACCCTGTCTCTTAAAAAAAACCAACCAACAAACAAAAAAACTCCAGATCTCTAAGGAATTTTCACATTCTTGGTGAGGCCCAAAGCTTCCTGTAATTCAAGACTGCTGGCCGGGTCCGGTGGCTCACGCCTGTAATCCCAGCACTTAGGGAGGCTGAGGCGAGGGGATTACCTGAGGTCAGGAGTACAAGACCAGCCTGGCCAACATGATGAAACCCCATCTCTACAAAAATACAAAAATTAGCCAGGCATGATGGTGGATGCCTGTAATCCCAGTTACTTGAGAGTCTGAGGCAGGAGAATGGCTTAAACCTGGTAAGGGAAGGTTGGGGTGAGCTGAGATTGAGCCATCTGCACTCCAGCCTAGGCGACAGAACAAGACACTATCTCAAAAAAAAAAAAAAAAAAAAAAAAGACTGCTTTCTGGGGCTTCAGCAGCCACTACCTGCTATAGAGCCTCAAAGCCTTCCACACCTAATGTGGAATAGCTAAGCCTAAGGAATCTGTGGTTTGAGCATGAAAATACTGGCTAGCTTTCAGTTATTCAGAAAGCATGCTTCTAGAGAGGCCTCTGCTTTGATGGTGGATTTCCATTCCTGAAGTGAGCACTGTCTTTCCAACTGGACTGACAGTCAGTAGGAAACAATGCCATGCACCTCAACTGATATGGCCCCTCCTTCCCTGACAAGGAGAGTAAAACATGGACACTGGTTTCCAAAGCTAAATCTTACTCCCACCCGCGCTTACCGCTCTTCCTCATTTTGGACTGGCCTATGCATTTTGTTCCTGTTCCCATTGAGACAACTTCCTTTGTCACTGTGGGGAAAAAACAAATCGTGTAAGTTCTGAGAAACGGAATGTTCCCCAGTGCTAAGGTGTAATCAGTCTGCACACTCCTCCAGGGGATTGATTCCCAGGGGCCCACTCCAGCACGGCAGTCTCCGCCATCAGAGATACTGCGCCACCTAGTGGAGGACAAGCACACACACCTAACACTGTACGTAGTTCACACCCTACTCACAACTGTCGCTGCACAGTACAGCAATGTGTAACTTTACCATCTCCGACAGTGAGGAGCGTTCCAAGGAGAAAATGTCTCACCTTGCACCGGCTTATCATGGGTGTCGCTGGCCTCGTCAGCTGGAGATTGTATCTTCACCACGGCTGCCAATAACGTCCATTCGTGGTTTGGCTCAGGCTTCCCCTTCTTGGGCAGCCTGCTCCCATAGTGCTCATAGCACAGCTGAGCAATCTCATCTGCGGTCCACATGGTCTGAGCTGGTGCTAAGACCCTGATCAAAAACCACAATCATTAGAAGTGCAGAAAGGAGAATCAGTGCATGATGCTACAGCCTCACAGCCATGCTTCAAGTCTTTCAAATATAGCCCAACTGTAGTCAGACCATTGCTTCTCTATCCGGAACTCTATGGATCATTTTCTCCTACTGTGTCCCTGCCCCTTTTCATCTTTAATGGAAGATCAAAGAACCCCAAATTCTACCAATTCCCCAAATTATTCTATTTCTTCAAGTTTTTCTTTTTTAATGTTAGATATCTGACACATTTCTAATGAGTATGCATCCTCTACTCGACATTAAAGGACACGAGTGGGAATTGTCCTCACTACTCCAATTTTTTCTTAAATTAATTAACTAATTTTCTACTCACCAGCTGCTAAAGTATTTCTAACTACTCCAATTTTCATTGGAAACAGCACACGAAGGGTTGCAGACTCACTTGTTTTGGGCAGACCCTCACTGCATAAGGTTTACCTTTCTGGATACATGTTATCTGTTCTCTTCTTTCCCTTACGGCAGAGTGGTTCTCTACCACCCTCTAGTAACTCCTTATGAGATGTTTCTCAGCAGTTAAGTGTTCTCACAGAGCTGTACTTAAGGGTGTGTGTGGGCTTTGGATTCACCCTTTCTGGGTTCTAATTTTGGCTTTGCCACAAATTATGCTGAATAGACTACTTAACCTTGCTGTGTCTGTTTCCTCATCTGTCAAAATAGGGATAATAACAGTATCTAACTTATTTAGACTATTAAAAAGCAATTGCTATAATGTTGAGGATAGTTAAGGTCAACCATGATTACTATTGTAAGAAATAACATTTGATGATTTTCCTGGTTAATTTGCCTTGAGCTACTTGGTGGTGGGGGTGCAAGGGGGAGGGCTGTAATGGGCTTAAGAGGCCATGAAGAAAAAAAATCATCAAGCAGATTCCTAGGATACTTTGCTGGGAAATGTCTCACTCTTGGCTCTATCAGTGCTCACTAGGTACATCCTGACCCCATTTGGACTCAATTATACAAAAAGCTTCTTAGTAGACGATGAGCTTGTATGGTGATAGACATTGCTAAGCATTGTAAAACAAAACTGAAGGCTGGGCGCGGTGGCTCAAGTCGGTACTTTGAGAGGGAGGCCGAGGCAGGTGGATTACCTGAGGTCAGGAGTTCGAAATCAGTCTGCCCAACGTGGTGAAACACTGTTTCTACTGAAAATGCAAAAATTAGCAGGGCATGGCAGCGCATGCCTGTAGTCCCAGCTACTCAGGAGGCCGAGACAGGAGAATCACTTGAACCTGGGAGGTGGAGGTTCCAGTGAGCCAAGATTGTGCCACTGCACTTTGGCCTGGGTGACAGAGTGAGACTCTCTCTCTCTCTCTCTCTCTCTCACACACACACACACACACACACACACGAAAAAACAAAAAACTGGAAACGAAAAAGGCTTTCCTGAGCCGCAGTGCATGTTGCTTTTGAAAGATGTATTGCTGGCCACACGCCATGGCTCATGCCTGTAATCCCAGCACTTTGGGAGGCCAAGGCAGGCAGATCACCTGAGGTTGGGAGTTCAAGACCAGCCTGGCCAACATGTCGAAACCCCGTCTGTACTAAAAAAATCCAAAAATTTAGCCTGGCATGGTGGTGTGCCTATAATCCCAGCTGCTTGGGAGGCTGAGGCAAGAGAATCGCTTGAATCCTCGAGTTGGAGGTTGCAGTGAGCTAAGATTGTGCCACTGCACTCCAGCCTGGGTGACAGAGTGGGACTCTGTCTTTAAAAAAAAAAAAAAAAAAAAA
>NW_022436955.1:18974900-19040486 GCF_009761245.1 Sapajus apella
AAAAAAAAAAAAAAAAAAAGTATTGCTATGAGTCCCTCTGCATCGCAATGCGCAGGCTTGCTACTGTAGTTAATGATAATGGTGAATCAGTCCATAGCGATTTAAAGCAACCGTCTGCAAGAAAAGACACTGTGCTTTAAAGTCAGAGGGCGAGAATAAGTCTTGTCAAAAAAAGAAAGCATAGGAGATCCCAGAATCCTCATTTGGAAGGGACTCACCTCTCATTTCTAGAGAAGCATCACAAGGCAGTATATTTTATAAAGACCACTTTGCCATCGACCTGAAATTAAACCAGAGGTGCAATTCACAAACCTCGATAGCTAAGGCAGGTAGAACTTGCCAGAAGAAACAATGACTCCCTAAGACGAAGCAGCCCAGAACGACATCATCTCATTCAGGTAGTTGAGTCTGAATGAGCATGCACAACTGCTGAAATGAATAAATGTTTTGCCACATGGGATCCATTATAATTCGAGTCTACACCCCCTCCTATATTCTGAAAAACCTGAAGAACTTCTTAGCTGAAAATAACAGCTCAGTTAAACAGGCATTTATTTGCCCACAGACTGCATCTCTGAACAGTTGCAACAAGCTAAAAAACTGACGCTCTTTCCAAAGAAAAGGAAATCGGCTGCCAGGGTAGAAAAGCCTTTAGCGATGCTCGGAGGAAGGGACTCCTGCCTAACGCTGGCTCCCTTCCTAAATACTCCCGAAAGCAGAGCCCCTTCCCCGCCGCTGCAGAAGGCGGGGTGGGACCTCGAGTAGGCCAGTTACAGGACGGGAGGCGACAGGCAAGGCACCGAGGCCGTGCAGTGGGAACAGCGTGAGCGCCTGTCCCACTGGGTCCTGCGGGCTACTAGGCCAGAGGCCCCGCGCCCGTCCGCAGCAAGAGCTCTCCAAGTGCCTGACAGTTCCTGGCATGGAGCGCGTTCTCACGTGACACGCGTCCCGGAAGCCACGGTCCTCACAATCTCTTCCCTCAAAAAACAGACTTGGTAAAGTTAGCCCAGATGCACCTGCCCCGCGGCCCCAAGGCCTCGCGGACGCTTCCCTCCCACCTCCAGGACACCCGCCTCAGAGAAAGCGATCCGAATCCGGCGGCGACACGGACGTGACGTCACAAAGAGCCGACTCCTTCCGGCTTCCGTCCCAGAGGAGCGCAGTGCACGCCGGGCCTTGTGGTTTTTCCCGGGGGATCGGTGCCAAGGCCGCTGTTCCAGCGCTTCAAGTCCCGCAGCCCGGGCAGGGTCTTAACGGATGCGTGAAACCGGATGATGGGAGCCGCCTGCTGGCTTAGATATGCCTTCAACTAGAATGATGTAACTTGCAGCACTAGGCTGAATTCTATCTATAACATCACTGTCCAATAGATATATAATTCAAACCAAATACGTAATAAAAAATTTCCAAAAGCCTCATTTAAAAAGTCAAAATAGAAAAAAACATATTTTATTTAACCCACACATCCAAAATATTATTTCAACATAAAGTAAAATTTTATTTTTTTTGAGATGGACTCTCGCCTTGTCACCCAGGCTGATCGCGGCTCACTGTATCCTCCACCTCCCAGGCTCAGGCAATTCTCCTGCCTCAGCCTCCTGAGTAGCTAGTATTACAGGTGCTCGCCATCACACTCAGCTAATTTTTGTTATTTTTAGTAGAGATGGGGCTTTCGCGATGTTGGCCAGACTGGTCTTGAACTGCCTCAAGCTCCGAAAGTGCTGGGGTTACAGGCGTGAGTCACAGCACCCGGTCTCAATATTTTAAAAAATACTTAAGTTCTGTTGTTTTTCATGCTAAGTTTAAGAAATCTGGTATGTTACACTTAGAATATGACCCAATTTGGACTAGCCACATTTCAGATGCTGGATAGCCACATGTGGCTAATTGGCTACTGTAGTACACTACTATTGCAATGTAGTGGACAGAGCAGTTCTAAAAACCTTTGGATTGCCAGGAATATGTAATATAGTTGTCTGGATAGTTCAGGGGCCTTTGCCACCCACTAACTGAATGTTTCAATTGCTAAAAATTAAAGAATTCATTTTTGTTATCCCTCAGAAGTTTATGCAACTTGCTGAACCCCATCCTTCTTTCTAGTTCAAAGGAAATGGGCCTGGCTATGGCCCTCCTCCTAGGCCAGACTGCTCTGCATTCTTCTCCAGTATCTTTGATCTGTAACTGACTGCCCCTTCTGTCTTTAAAGAAATATTCCAGTGGGGGTAAGGGGCATCAAGGACCTTCTTCTAGGGTTCTTTATCTCAGGGACTGGTATTACCATCAATCTAGTTGCATAAACTAAAAAGTGAGTCATCTTCCTTATTTCCCTTCCTTAGTGCAATTCATTACCAAGTCCTGCTGATCTTTCTTCCTAGGTGTTAAATCCATTTCTCTCCACTTCCATGCCAATACCCCAGTAAAAGCCACTATTGATCTCTGAACTTTCCACCTTTTCTTGCTTAACTGCAATTCGTTTTCCACAGAGCAGCAAGACTTACCTTTTGAAACCAAAAATCCGATGTCACCCTACTGCTTAAATAATACTTCAGTGAGTGAGTAAATTCCCAGGACTTTTTTTTTTTTTTTTTAAGGTTGAGTTGCCCAGGCTAGAATGCAGTGGGGGAAATCTCAGCTCACTGTAACCTCCACCTCCCAGGTTCAAGCAATTCCCTTACCTCAGCCTCCAAAGTAGTTGGGCTTACAGGTGCATGCTACAACGCCCAGCTAATTTTTGTGTTTTTGGTAGAGAAGGGGTTTTACCACGTTGGCCAGTCTGATCTCAAACTCCAGACCTCAAGTGACCTCATGGCCAGCCCCTTCCTGCCTCACCTGGTGCCATATTTTTTTGGGCTTCTATACTCTTGTCTTCTCCATGCCCATTCCTACCACGGGGCCTTTGCCCTTGTTGCCATACCACGCAAAGTACTCTTCCCTTCAGATTTAATGTCCTCAGGAAAATCTCTAACTAGGTCCATTAGAGTTTCTCCATACCCCATGGACCTCTCCTTCAAACCATTTACCCGAGCTGCCATTTATACAATTTTGGAGAATGATTTATTACATATCTATTCTCCTTACAAGTCTAGAAAATTGATGAAGTTTGGGACCATGCCTGTTTCTGCTCACCCCAGCGTAATAGTTAGCAAATTGTGAGCCTGCAGCTGTTTGAAGAAATGAGAGGACTTTATGGCCCTTCTGTCCCTTTTAGTTTTCATACTGTCTGTCATTTTTCCTGCCAACCCCCACATACAAGTTGTCTACTGCTGCCTCAGTTCCTTTCTATCCCCAACTTCCTTAAGGTCAGACCGCCTTCCATTAAATCGTTCTGTAAAGTCACTCATGACATCATTAGTCCTTGCAGCCTTTTTCAGTGGTCTGCACTGATAGTACTGCCTGAAACCTATAGCCCCTTACCTGGCCTTGACTTTCTACCACCTCCCTTGGTGAGACGATTATCTCCCATTTTAGTTACCACTCACTTTCTGACGATGTGCCATCTGAAAGTATTTCTTCTGAAATGCTGCCTGGTCATCTACTGCTTAAATGCCAAGAAAGGGTGGGGATGTTCCGCACTCCCTGAGGTAGTTCTGTTAGGTAATTCTGAATGCTTAGTTTGTCTTACCAGCTACAGAAACAGAAACCTACTCTGTAAAAGGAGACTGGTAGCGCCCAAACTGGGATGCTTGCAGAGGTTTGCTGAGGTGCAGAAGGTAAGTCCTCCGTCAACTGAGTCACCTGATAAAAGGTCTCCCCAGCTGTCTGTGTGTGTCAGAAAACAGGGGCTCCACTTTCACGGCACACCCTCAGCCACATTCTTGTCACATTCTTAGCCCTAATGAATGGAGCTGAAAATAATGAGAAAACTTCAGATCGATTATTCAACATTCTGCTATTTTCATCTGGCTAGCAGGTATGTCAAATTTAACATGTCCGAAACCAAACTTCCAACCTTCCCTCTGAAATCTGCACTTCCTGTTCTTCCCATCTCAGCAGAGGGCAACTTTTTTCCAGTTGTTCAGGCCCAAAACCTTGAAATCAGTTTTGGCTTTTCTCACACCCCATATTCCATCATCAAATTCTTCTGCCCTCAGAAACATAGGCAAAGTCCAATCACTGGTAACCACTTCCCCTGCTACCACCGTTTCCTCAGCCCATGGGGACTGCTCAGCTGTCTTTCCTCTTGTCCGCCAGAGACTAGAATAATCCCAGAAAAACACTCCCCTGCTCAAAACCCTTCCATGGTATCTCATCTCCCTCAGAAAACACATGCTCCTCTGCATGGCTTCCAGGGGCCTGTGTGATCTGGCCCCCCACTGACCTTCACTCATCCCTGTCCCATCACACCAGACCATCCGCTATTCCTCAAAAACGTGGTCCTTTAGTCTGAATGGCCTTTTCCCACATATCTCTCCAGCTCAGTCTGTAGACCTCTACTGAAATGCCTAGCAGCAGGCTTCCTGACCACCATATTTAAAGTAGTACTGTCCCCTCCTCTAAAATAGCACCTTTGTCCCCTTACCCTGCTCCATTTTTCTTCTTAATATGTATCACCACTAAAAAGAATGTGTATTTACTTTTTGTTTGTCTACTTCTCCTCCCTACGCCAAAGAAAGAATACAAGTTCCATGAAAGCAGGAACTTGGCTTTTGTTCACTGCTGTATCCCCAATCCCTTAGAAATTTGTTAAATGAGTAAGATGGTAGAATCCTAAACATTCATTAGGCCAGCAGTCTGGGAAAAAAAGGTGACATTCTAAAGGTAAAGAGAGGAGAGGACAAATAGTTTATTTGGTAACAAGGATTAAAAGGGCATTTTAAATTCCTTGCCTCTCTTCTGATGGCTGAACCGAACCGCAGCAGTCAAGTGGAAAGCCACACACAAGAATTCCCTTGCAGACCTTGACCTTTTATAGAAATGCAAAGACGCCTGAGTTATACAACTTGCAATTATTATTTTCTAGACAGACGTGCCAACTGCTGTACTTTCCAGCGTATCAGTGGCTGCTACATTCTCCTTCTTGTCTTCGGGTTTCATGGCAGGAAACAGAAGTACTTCCTGTGGAAGATAGAAATGTACCTTGAAGCTAAGGAGCACCCTGAACATTTTTTCACAGTTATCTACCTATTCCTTTGGCTTCTGTTATTGTTACCACCAAAATCCAGAGATGAGTATATTCCAGCTGAAAAGACACGTGTTCTTGTATTTCAACTCAGACCCTCTCAGTTAGATGACAAAGAACAAAAGCATAGATAGCACTGCCTAGGGCACTACATCAAAAGGATGAATAAACACATTTCTATTAAAATTTGGTTTCCTCATCTATAAAAACGGGCAAGTTTCTACACCTCATAGGCTGACTTAATTAGCTGAAATAATGCATGGAGACTTCCCTGGATCCTCCATAAATGCAAACAATTAGTATTCTTTCTGCCTCTGGTAGGAAAAATCCCAAATCCTTTAATGTCAGAGGCTCTGGCCCTCCTGTGAGTGGCATAGAACTCCTCTGCCTGCTCCTCTTCCCTGTCCAAAGCCCTTCCTTAATTTTCTCCTCCAGGCCCACCATGTCCTGCCTCCAACACAATGAACTTCTTTAGGGCAGTGTGCACTGTGGAGGGCTGCTACATACCTTGATGTTGTTGGAGTCCGTGAGAAACATGGCAACTCGGTCAATGCCCATGCCCCAGCCAGCCGTGGGGGGCAGCCCGTATTCCAGGGCGGTACAGAAGTTTTCATCTATGAACATGGCCTCATCATCACCTGCAGCCTTGGCCTGGAAGAGGAGAGAACCGAAAGGTGACCTTCTTCTAGGATATCTCAGTGTGTGAGTGACCATGTTAGCAGGCTCCAAGGGAGAGGTACCATCATTCCAGGGATGCTCCCGACACTCAGGACTTGTTGGGAATTCATTTCCTAGTAACTCCAAGATGCAGCTGTTTCTTTCAAAGACCTGGAGGTCAGGACTGATGAAACTGACCTCAGAACACATACAAATTTCTCTGAAATAAAACACTTCCACTGCCTGGGGCTCTGGGACTCCAAACAGGTTAATTCTCGGAGCCTCTGTGACAATTCCAAAAGTCTTTCTCGCATTTTCTGAAGGCAGCCCTCAGTGGCAGCAACAGCTGCAGGCAGCTGTGTGGGCTTTGTCTTCTCCATTAATCTTTACCTGCCTCCCAGCCCTAAGCCACCTCAACACATGTACAATCTAAGAAAAATAATGTTCCTGTTTGGCAAGTGTATTTTCAAGGCAAGTGTCATGCTTCCCATAGGGACAATCCTAACTAAGTTTCTCTTTAGGAACTAGAGAGTCAATACCAGGTGAAGTCTCCATCTTGAAATGTGACTTCCTCCAGCAAAGCTATGGCTTTATCCTTCACTTCTGAAGTCACCAAGAATGTATACATCAATACAGATCAGGGTTAAGGCTGGTATTGCCTGATGAGCAGGCACAGATTCTGAGCATAGTCCCCTTCCTCACCTTGGCCTGTTCTTCAAAAAGCTGCCGCTGCCGCATGGGATCATTCAGCTCAGTGTAGGCATTACATATCTCTTTCTTCATGACAAATAGCTCAAAGCGCTCTGTCAGACCCTCTTTAGAGCGGTGCCTATGGATAGGAGATCAACGAGGAGGTTGAATAACAGGCCCCTAATGATCTAAAACAATTTTTTTTTTTTTTGAGATGGAGTCTTGCTCTGTCGCCCAGGCTGGATGGAGTGCAGTGGTATGATCTCAGTTCACTGCAAACTCCACCTCCTGGGTTCAAGTGCTTCTCCTGCCTCAGCCTCGAGTAGCCGGGAGCACAGGTGCATGCCACTATGCCTGGCTAAGTTTTGTATTTTTAGTGCACAGGGTTTCACCATGTTGGTCAGGTTGGTCTAATGATCTAACATCTAATACAATAATTACATTCTAGTGGACTCAAAAGTGTTACTGATTGCAGACTTCAGACTGCAACAAATCCTTTGGTACAAAAGTGAGGAGGGTGAGAAAGACAAGGAAGGTTTAATGATCTTCCTAACAAGCCAGTGTGGCAGACTGTTACAATGGACCACACCTCTCGTATTCATGCCCACATGTAGTCTCTTTTTTTTTTTTTTTTTGAGTTACCCAGGCTGGAGTGCAATGGCGCAATCTTGGCTCACCGCAACCTCCGCCTCCTGGGTTCAGGCAATTCTCCTGCCTCAGCCTCCTGAGTAGCTGGGATTATAGGCATGCACCACTATGCCCAGCTAATTTTTTGTATTTTTAGTAGAGACGGGGTTTCACCATATTGACCAGGATGGTCTTGATCTCTTGACCTCGTGATCCACCCGCCTCAGCCTCCCAAAGTGCTGGGATTACAGGTGTGAACCAGCGCACCCGGCCCATGTAGTCTCTTTCACATGGACTCTGGGCTGGCAACATGTCTTGGTTTGGCCAATGGGATATCAGCAGACACTTGATGTGTATTTGCACAATGTGGTTTATTCTTTTGGAAGCTTCCCCTTAGAGCCCAACTGCCATGCTGAAAGGAAGACCAGGCTGTGCTGTCAGAAAGGCCACATGAAGAGGCCCTGAAGGACAAAATCCTATGTGGAGTGACAAGAAGGAGAACCAAAAGTGCCCTGGCAGAATCCCCATTTAAAAAATAGCCACTTGGGTTATCCTAGTCAACACCACCCAGCAGAAAGACCATCAGTCAACCCACAAAATCTTGACAATGAACTGCTGTTTAATACCACTAAGTTTTGGGGCTGTGTTATGCAGCAACAGGTAACTGCAATCTTACCATTTAGCCAAAGGGCTCATTATCTGTGGGTGATCACAGATGAACGTAGGATTGATGCAAGTTACTTCCAGGAACTCCCCTACAAGCTTAATGAGAAAGCAAAGCAGAATTAATCACCATTTCTGAATAGTATTTGATCATCCCAGCTTAGGCAGAAGACCTCAGCTCCCACCCAGCTGGGCTTATCCTATAACCTTTTATTTAATTAATTAATTTAGTATTATTTTTGAGACAGAGTCTCACTCTGTTGCCCAGGCTAGAGGGCAGTGGCACGATCTCGGCTCGCTGCAACCTCCACCTCCCGGTTCCAGCAATACTTGTGCCTCAGCCTCCTGAATAGCTGGGATTACAGGTGCCTGCCACCATACCTGGGTAATTTTTCTATTTTTAGTAGAGATGGGGTTTCACCATGTTGGCCAGGCTGGTCTCGAACTCCTGACTCAGGTGCTTTGCCCACCTCAGCTTCCGAAAGTGCTGAGATTACAGGCGTGAGCCACCATGCCTACCCTATAGCTTTTTTTTTTTTTTTTTTTTTGAGACGGAGTCCTGCTGTTGCCAGGCTGGAGTGCAGTGGTGCAATCTCGGCTCACTGCAACCTCCACCTCCCAGGTTCAAGCGATTCTTCCGCCTCAGCCTCCCGAGTAGCGCGTGCCACCATGCCCACCTAATTTTTAAGATTTTAATAGAGACAGGGTTTCACCATGTTGACCTGGATGGTCTTGATCTCTTAACCTCACGATCCGCCCACCTCGGCCTTCCAAAGTGCTGGGATTACAGGCCTGAGCCAGTGAACCTGGCCTACCCTATAGCTTTTTTTTTTTTTTTTTTTGAGACGGAGTTTCACTCTTGTTACCCAGGCTGGGGTGCAATGGCGCGATCTTGGCTCACCGCAACCTCCGCCTCCTGGGTTCAGGCAATTCTCCTGCCTCAGCCTCCTGAGTAGCTGGGATTACAGGCACACGCCACCATGCCCAGCTGATTTTTTGTATTTTTAGTAGAGACGGGGTTTCACCATGTTGACCAGGATGGTCTCGATCTCTTGACCTCGTGATCCACCCGCCTCGGCCTCCCAAAGTGCTGGGATTACAGGCGTGAGCCACTGCGCCCGGCCCCCTATAGCTTTTTAAAGGCTGGAAAGGATTAATTGGGATAACACACATAAATTATTTGGCACAGAGCTTAGTATGACAGTTTGTTAATTCTCTCGTTCTCTCTTTAGAGTTTTCTTGTGAAGCTGCAGAAATGAACTCTCCTTAGTGGGGTTGACTTTCCCAGTGAATAGGAACTGTTCAGCACCAGATGGGGATGTGGATGACAAAGGTGGGGCCTCTCACCTTGTCAAGAAGCCTGGCTGTGGTCCGAGGTGGAGGGCATTCAACAGCTTTTGCCACACAGATATCATCAAGAATTTTGCGAGTTTCTGGGATACAAATGCACAAGTTAGGGCAGGAGACATCACACTAGCCAAGTAAAAATGTACATAAAGAGGACAGCGTGGGAATTCTAGCTCTGATCCAATCAAATTCAGAGCTGAACTGGAAGGAGGGCCTTACAATGAAGGACTGAGTGCAGTCACTTTACCTTCAGTTTCAAAGAGGTTGGTTTCTGGCAGCTTCATCCCCAGGGCTTTCTCAAGCTCTTCTATCATGCTGATTCTCCGGAAGGGTGGGGTGAAGTCAATTTCATAGGCCTGGCCCTCTGGGCCATCTGGGTGGTAGGTGACTTTATAACTGCCTGTAATATGCTTCACCATCCCTGGGAGAGAAACCTGTTATTTAGCGGGGATGAAACCCAGGCAGCCCTCCTCTGAAAGCAGCATATCAACCCCCCATGAGTGTGACAGAGAGCAGGAGTCACCTGAAACCATTTTCTCCGTGATTTCCATGAGATCGTGATAGTCTGCATAGGCCATGTAGAACTCACAGGTGGTGAACTCAGGATTGTGTGTCAAATCAATCCCCTCATTCCGGAACTGGCGTCCAATTTCATAAACCCGGTCGATGCCACCAACCACAAGCATCTAACAACAACACATGGCCACGGTCATGACAGCTCATCTTGTATTAATAGCTCTGGGAAGTTTCAGTCTCCAGAAGCTGTAACTTGGTTTTCACAGGTTAGGCATGCTCTCAGGTCTCTAGTCAAATGCCAAGCATCCTGCTCTCTTTAGAACCTTGTAGTATGCATAGTTACCCCTCTTTTTTGGCTGCCCAGGATTTCTGGATACTCTTCTTGTCTTGGGCATCCCACATTATTGAGTCTGAACCTCCCCAAGGAAGCAGCATCTCTTGGGGTTAGGTTGTAGTCAGATACACTAGTGAGACTTCAACATGGAAGCTACTAACAGAAGACGCGGTATTGCACAGAATTCATTTTGGTGAAGGGGGCAAGTGATTGACCCAGAATAATTTCTAGTTATGTGGTTTCCAAGCCCGATTCTCTGATCGTTCTGAAGATTGTGAGCTTCCTATAAAGCTGAGTAAATTTTTATTTTGTTTAAACTAGTTATAACAGGTTCTTCTGGCTGCAACTAAGAATTCTGAATGATAATCTTCAATATTTACCTGGGAATCTGAAAAGACATCTTTATAGCGATTTGAAAATCCTGTTTTTTGAGACGGAGTTTCCCTCTGTTGCCTAGGCTGCAGTGCAGTGGCAGGATCTTGGCTCACTGCAACCTCTGCCTCCCGGGGTTAAAGCGATCCTCCTGCCTCAGCCTCCTGAGTAACTGGGATTACACGTATCTGCCACCACACCCAGCTAATTTTTTTTATTTTTAGTAGAGACGGGGGTGAGGTTTCACCACGTAGGCCAGGCTAGTCTCAAACCTGACCTCAAGTGATCCACCTGCCTTGGGCTCCCAAAGTGTTGGGATTACAGGTGTGAGCCACTGTGCCCAGCCTGATGACACTTATTTCCAACTTTCCAAGAGACCAGGCTCTTTCTTTTATGAAAAACTTAAATCAGGTCTAATTAAAACTATATCTTAAAAGGTTTAGGGGAACCAAGGTAGGTAAGAAGTGCCTGTATACATGAGAAGACAATCCCTTTGCCTGCAACGCTCTATCGATCTTGTAGAGAAATTCTGAAGTGTTACTCACATCCACACACCTGACCCATTAGAACACTTTCTTGGCTGTTTTACTCTCTCTGTTCCTTGTATTTCTGACTCTACCTGTCTAGCCAATGGTTCTCCAACTTTCTGCCTCTTTAAGGGAACAAGGTGTATTATTATTGACTACCTTATGGTAGAGTTCTGGTGCAATTCTCATATATAAGTTCATGTCCAGCTCATTGTGATAAGTGATGAAAGGCTTGGCCACAGCTCCCCCTGGGATGATGTTCATCATGGGAGTTTCAATCTAAAAAAGACAAGGAGAAACATTCAGTCCTAAGATAACCAGAGGCCTTGGGGAGACAGATCATCCTTTGCATGTAATATAGTCTAAGCCTGTTATATCCCAAACTAAATGTTAATGCAATTGCTTGACAAAAAAGAACAGATAGTATGATTTTCTACAACAGTGTCTCAATTTCTATTAATACCTAATACTGTTGGAATTCACTTGGAGTAGTTGGCAGAACATTAATATTGGGAAAAGTTATATACGTCTCAAACCTTTTGGAAGGCCAAAAGTTTTTACTGCAGCAGGCAGAAGGTGGCCAGCCGGTTCATTAAGTTAGGGAGAAGACAGGGAGGAGGCTTTCCCAGTTAAGTCTGTTTACCCCACATCCCTTTGTCTCTACTCTGTTTATTCATGTAAACTTTGTGCTGGATGGCCCTCTCTGGGGAAGATCAAAGAGGAATTGCCTGTTAATAGCATTTACTCTGGGCCCTGGAACCTAAAGCTTTTGTTAGTTGTAAAACCATTCTCTTAACCATGTTAATTATTCACAAGTATGTTAACTTAGAACCTCTGTCAGGAATAACTGTGTGGAAAAACAGGGAGTCTGGGTTGACTGGTTGCATTTCACCCTCTGAAAGCAGCCAACGGCCATCACTACTGCACTTGAAACACTGTAATGGTGTGAGAGTGCATTCATTCATCCCTGGTTGAGTCAGGGTCTGCACGTCAAATTCTGCAGTTGGTGACCGATGTCTGATAATACCATTAATATAGGACCATGAACTTTCATGAGCTGAGAATCTAAATGGATACAGCATTTCTTGAGTTCAAATTGCAGTATTTACTAAAAATTTAGGATGGTCCGAAGGTAGTACGTTATCTCAACTGATCATTTAAAAATTTAACTGCTTATATCCTGACTTATTCTACATCTAGAAATCCATCCTATAGAAATACCTGAACATGTGTATAAAGATGCTTGTTGAAACAAATAATGCAGCATTAAGGAGGAATATCTATCTCATACAAAGAGCTCCAGAATATCTTGTTAAGTGAAATAAAGGCAGGTCCATCACAATACATATAATGTGACTTCACTTATATTTAAACCAAAAATAAAACCCCTCCAAAACATTTACATGTATGCACTCCATCTGCAGCACACATGTGTACGTATGTATATATGCCCAATAAATGGCATGGAAGGATACACATCGAACTCAAGTTAGGGGATGGAAGTTAGCTGGGAGGAAAGGGCACCTTCAGTTTTGCTTCTATTTAATTTATTGTTTAAATTTATTTTATGGTATGTGTGTTTGTCTTTCTCATATGATTAAAAAATATTTCTTAATGCTACAAAAAAGCAAAATGATTTGAATACATATTGAATGTGGCATCATTAGCATGTGGATGGCCCTATACCTTGTCCATTATCTTGGAGGTCAAGTCCTGCCTTCCTAATCAGGACAAGGTAGAAGAGAGACAATGGTGAGAAAGGGGACAGTCTCATTAAGCAAGAAGAATCCTGACAAAGGATACACTTCGGAAAAGGAAGGCAAGGGAGAGTAGGAGGCAAGCATTGTAAGGCAGCTCATCATGTCAGGCAAGAACTCTCCTTACCTCCAGGAATCCCAGCTCATCCATGAAACTTCTTATATATGTGATGATCTTAGAGCGGGTGATAAATTTCTGCCTCACAAAGTCATTCAGGATCAAGTCCAAGTATCTCTGGCGATACCTTGTTTCCTAAACCAAGAGCAGCAATTAGAAATCACTGGTTCATATGGTACATATGATTCAATGGTAGGATAAACAAACAGAAGGCACCTCCTTGCCACAGCTAGGAGGCCATGAATGCTTACCTTGTCTTTGAGGCCAAAGTGAAGATGAGGTAACATATGCAAACAGGGAGACAGCAGTGTGATCTCATATGGAATGATGCTCAGCTCACCCTTCTTGGTCTTCCCAGGATTCCCCTGAACTCCAATTATGTCTCCCCGACGCAGTTTGTTATTAATATGAATAAATTCTTCTTCTGATTTATAATTTCTGAGTGAAAAGGAAATGTGATTCAGTAACAATTCAAATAAACACTACTGACCACTGGTTTCCTCTGGAACCCTCAATCAACTGTTAATACCTAGGTAATGTGAGCCCGAGAATGATCTCAGATTAAGGGGTAACTATTAAAAAAGGACTATTCTTTACTTTACCGTCACATAACTTGAAAGCAGTCATTACTTTATAGGTGAATAGATGGTCATGTTACCTTCTTTTCAGCCTTGCCCAACCATATCCCACTCCTTCTTACTCTAATTTCAACTGTCAATAACAACACATCAGCCTATTGCCATGTTCTCTAGGCCAACCACGAAAGGTCTATAACTGTATATTTCAAGATACCTGGAATTGGCCATGACTTGCAACTTCACCCCCTCTCCTCGAAGATCATAGAAGATGAGCTTTCCCCCAGAAGCTCTTTTGGCATGAATCCTACCTAGAAAAGAGGAGCAAAAATATTGACTGACAGAACCAGAAGTCATTTTATAGTATCAATGTCAAAAAAGCTCCGCCTGGATTTTTTTTTTTTTTTTTTTTTTTGAGACAGAGTCTTGCTCTGTTACCCAGGCTGGAGTGCAGTGGCATGATCTTGGTTCACTGCCATCTCTGCCTCCTGGGTTCAAGTGATTCTCTTGTCTCAGCCTTGTGGGTAGCTGGGATTACAGGTGCGCACCACCACGTCCAGTTAACTTTTTTTTTTTAAGTAGAGAGGGTGTTTTGCCATGTTGGCCAGGCTGGTCTCAAACTCCTGGGCTGAACCTATCTACCTGCCTCAGTCTCCCAAAGTGCTGGGATTACAGGCATGAGCCACCACACCCAGCCTGCATTTTTTTTTTTTTTTTGGTCAGGGCAGAACACAAAGAAGTACAATCTGATTTTAGCTTGAGGTCTGATACCCACCTTTGCCCTCAAGCCAATGATCTCCATTCAAAGCAGTTAAAGACATGCAGGGAGATCTGACCTTCAAGATAGTCACCAGATGCCTGAAGATGGTGGTGGTGGCTTGTGCCTGTAATCCCAGCACTTTGGAAGGCAGATCACCTGAGATCAGGAGTTGAAGACCAGCCTGACTAACACACTGAAACCCTGTCTCTACTAAAAAATACAAAAATTAGCCAGGCGTGGTGGCATGTGCCTGTAGTCTCAGCTACTTGGGAGGATGGGACAGGAAAATCGCTTGAACTCGGGGAGTGGAGGTTCCAGTGAGCTTAGATTGCACCACTGCACTCCAGCCTGGGCGACAGAGCAAGACTGTGTCTCAGGAAAAAAAACAAAAAAAGACTTTAGTAAAATTACTGCACTTTAAACAAGAAATCTTTTGGGCAGACAGGAAGAAGGAAATGTTTTAGGTGCTGGCAGGAATTCTCTCTGGGTGGGAGGATTACTGGTAAATCAAAACTTTCTCTGCTTGCTTCTTTGATTATTCTAAGTTTTCTACAACTAACAGTGTTACTATTTGGTGGGGGAGGACAAGGAAAAGATGTGATTTTTTTTTTTTTAATTTAGGAAAAGAAGATCTCACACAAGATAGTACAACTCCAAAAGAGCAATGTTTTAGAAATACTGTCTCAGTGCAAAGCATTCTAGGCCAAAGGCTAGAATTCTTAGAAGCCTGAGACTTCTACTGCTGTCTCTTGCTGACGAACGGAACCCTTACAGAGAAAGCCCCTCTCTTTGTAGCACTACCTGATCTGGAATAGGAGTCCATGTCTCGGGGCGGCTCTACTTTTTTCTGTGAGTAGGTACAATGGCACTGTCCTTAGTAAAGTAGCTTCAGACACAGGCTCCTTGAGAACAAGACCAACCCAGACCTTCCCTTGTGCTACCGAAGCGGCTGCCTTTTGTGGGAGTTCGGTGATTTGCCAGGGAGAGTTCCTACCTGCCACTCTTAAGGTGATGTCAGTCAGGTGATCCCCAGGCTGCAGGTGACTATATTCTTGGATGAAGTCGGTGAGTGAGATGTCTACATGGAACTTGTGTGGGTATGGATCTTCCCCAATGACCTTCAGTTGATGAATTGCTTGACTGCGGATTTTGTAGTATTGCTGTTAAAAAAAAAAAAAAGCCCTTGAAAAGCTGAACCTGGTCAGACCAGTGGCCCATCTAGCAGAGGGTAGTACTCTGCCCCAGAGTGACCCTAATACATTGTTTACTTTAATCAAGCCCTCTGCATTATAGGATTAGTAATGTGGAGTGAGATCTGTACTTAAAATATGCAGGGTGGTCAGATCCATAGCTGGAAATGAAGGCCAAAATCCAAGAGTCAACAAAAAGAAAAATCAGAGCTCTGTCTAAAATCACAAAAGTTTAATTGGTATAGGTGGCTTTGTTGTCACTTTTGTAGACGGCATTTGCAAGGTGAGTTGAGTCATTTATCTTCTGAACTACTCTCCTGCCTCTGGCCACACATCAGACTTTTCCCCAGGGCATGGGGCCTGGAGAATGTAAACAAGGAATACTCTACAGCAACCAATTAGCAAAGCTTTTCTGACGGAACCTTTCAACTCTGCTGCTTCAGGGGAAAAGCAGCCTTAGAAATTTGCCGACAAATGAGGATGGCTGGGTTCCAATATAATTTTACTTGTAAAACCAAGGAGGGGGGCTGGGCAAGGTGGCTCACACCTGTAATCTCAGCACTTTTGGAGCCCTAGGTGGGCAAATCACTTCAGGCCAGGAGTTCAAGACCAGCCTGGCCAACATGGAAAAACCCTGTCTCTACTAAAAATACAAAAATTAGCTGGGTGCTGTGGCGTGTGCCTCTAATCCCAGGCCAAGGCAGGAGAATAACCTGAACCGGGGAGGCGGAGGTTGCAGGGAGCTATATCACGCCACTGCACTCTGGCCTGGGCGACAGAGTGAGACACTGTCTCAAAAAAAACAAAACCAAAAACCAAGATGGGAAGGATAAAGTAGGGGTATGGAGAAGTGGATTTGGCCTGTGGAATGCAGTCTGCCAGCCCCTGGTCTGAACTAAACCTTAGGGAATCTTTAGAGACACTTTCCTGGGGCCTCAAGGCCAAGCTAATTCCAAGAAAGGTTAATTCACTTAGGAATGTTGAACTCTCCCAAATGCCTTTTGGAGGCTGACATAAAAAACACTCAGGTCTGTGCCTTTAACCAGATGGAGTGGCAGATCCTCCCTTATCCCTGGCAGTGACCCTGGGCATACTTGTCCCTTCTACTGTCCAGTCCCAAGGAATCTGCCATAAGCCTCATCAGACGCTTTCCTGTGCCCAGCCATGCTGTTGGCCCAGGGAACTCACATTTGGGTCCAGGCTCTCTTCCTCAGGACCCACACCATTGTCAGTAGTGTGGTTGGTGGCAGCAGCGGTGGCTTGGCTTAGCTGTTTCTCACTGAGCTCTTTCTGCTTTGCCTCCTTCTCTGCTACTTTCTTTTCAGCTTTCAGGCGTCTCTTCAGCTCACTGTTGGAAAGATGAAAGCATTCAATGTGTTAGCTGCCTGAGGAGTCCTCTATATTCTGCCCCTAGCCACTTATCAAAAATACGAATTGCCTGGGAGAAGTGCTGTTGCTCAGTTCTATTCCCCTCAATTCCACACTCACAGCTCTGCTCAAGTCTCTTGTCACTAAACTCTATGTGAAAGACAAAATGGATAAAATAGAACAAAGATGTAAAAGATCACTCTCAGTTCTGCTTGCCAGTCTCAGGTCCCTAGTATTAGGTCCCAACTAAAACCAAAATGACCAGGACAAAGAAAATCCAACACATTAGTCTTGAATAGGAGAAAAGATTTTCTAGAAAATTAGCAGAATAGGCTTTTCTTGAGCTAACTGTTAGGGAGCTCCTTGAGGACAGCGACTGAATCTTAGTTGTTTAGTGTCCCTTCTAGAAGGTGAAGTTCGTACAGATCTTTTTTTTTTTTTTTTTAATGAGACAGAATTTTGCTCTGTCACTCAGGTTGGAGTGCAGTCGCACAATCTTGGCTCACTGCAACCTCTGCCACGCTGATTTTGAGGGATTCTTGTGCTTCAGCCTCCTGAGTAGCTGGGATTACAGGTGTGCACCACCATGCCCAGCCAATTTTTGTATTTTCAATAGATATGGGGTTTCACCATGCTGGCTAGGCTGGTTTCAAATTCTTTGCCTCGTGATCTGCCCGCCTCAGCCTTCCACAGTGCTAGGATTTACAGGTGTGAGCCACTGCACCTGACCTGTACAGTGCCAGATCTAACACATGACAAGGCAACATCTCTAACTGTCTGCCACCTCCTCTCTATTCCTCCCTGAAGTGAGATAGCTGGCTTCTGGCACTGAAGGAGAGCTCCCCCACCAACAGTCTCTCCAAGAATGGCTGTCAGCATTGGTCTTACTTTGCCCACTGGAGCCTGACTGAGACAACAAAGTAGAGCAGCGTGCAAAGCACCATAGTACAGGGGATAATATACCATCTTTGTAGTCAGGCTGAATGGGACTAAATTCCAACACACTTGTCAATTATGTGACTTGGACAAGTGAATTAACTTCTCTCCTGCAAAATGAAAATAATAGACAACCTCCACCAGTTGTTGTGGTGTGTATTGAGATAATGTTTGTATAAAGGGATGTCCCTGACCCTGGCATTTAGTTAATCAAATGTGAGCTATTCTAGGTATCTTTCACTATCTTAACCCTTTACTCTCTGTGCCTCGTATAGAAACCATACCAGTTGAATATATTTCTGGCTAAATCACTTGCTATCCAAATTCTTGATACCACTTGAACCTCAAAAAACAAAGTGATGTGGACAACTTTGAGCTGTTCTTTATGATATGTTCATATCTCTTATGGTCTGAATTTGTCATGTGAACCCAGAACCAAAACATATTGGTGTAGGGAAGGACACCTTTACTATTCCAAGAGAACTTATGGATCATTCTTTCAGACTACTGAACATAATCAATTATTCTCCAACACTGAACCACAGCAAAAGATCTCAAGTCATGCTTGCATACTTTCTGGCTTTAGAGCACATTCTTCATTTTCAATATGAATTTAGAATAACTTAAAAAAATGAATTGAGGTTTTGAATCTTTCATCTTTTAAACATGAAAAACGGATGCTGACTGTTTCAAAGTTGACAACTTTTCTACATACAATGTCTTACAACATTTGTAAAGACAACCTTTCCAAAACACTGTGCTGGTACTATCACGCTATAATTCAGTCAGTGGACTGTCTAGTTCTTCTAGAATTAAGATAAATCTGTTTTCCACTCAACCAGGTGCTCCTCTTAAATCAAGTCAATCTTGAGGATAATCCAAAAAGGTCCTAGAGATAGCACTAAGATTAGAAACCAAATTAATCTCAAGAGCGAACAGAACCCAAGAAAGACAGAAAAGGGAAATAACTGGCATTTAGAAATTATTTATTCAAACAAGGGTTTTGTTCTAGAATAAGATCCACATGTCGTCTCAAGGCTCTTAGGAGAGATGATTCTAATTTATTAAAGAGAAAACGAGAAAGGGCTATTGGTTTTGGTAGTAGGGCTCCTGTTTCCTTAGCAACAAGCCCAAAGACTTAGCCAGGGGCTTAACAGATAATGAATTATGTAAGGAAAGAATTTTTGCTTCCAGAGCAATAAAGAAGGTAATGGGCACCAACCTTCTTTGATCAGAAAATGGCTTGTCCTTGTGAGGCGCTGTCAAAGGAGCAAGTTGACCCAGCCGCAGTTCCCTGTGACCCCACTCTGCCCAGGAGGTTTTGCGCAGGGACCCCCTAACAAGCCTTACAGCAGCTTGCGTCAACATGGCAGAACACCCTGGAACTAACGATTACCACCACCTAGCGGGAAACACAGAGATGTGGTGTCAGATGGGACAGACGGGATATATATATCCAACCAACTCTCTTACGGGTTGTGGGGGGGGCCTGCTTCTACTACCTTTTAGCCCCATTTAACTTAAGACTCATAACTGATAGCAATCCTGTAACACTCCCTGTGCTACAACTGTAACTGACAATGTTCTTAGTCCTGACTATGGAAAAAACATGCATACCTGGGGTCAAAAGTCAACAACAAGCAAATGGACAGCTTATAGGTAAAAATGATCACAACGCCCTAGAATATTGGAACAGGATATGAGGCACTTTCTGAAGCCCCTGAAGTGTGATTTCTCACTTGGAGAGGAAATACATGGCCACAAGATGGCTATAGGAAGCATATAAAATAAGAGGAAACTGTTACTGTTAATTGCAAACTCTAGACAAAAACAAATGCAAGCCACACAAAAGCACAAGTCAAAGAGAAGACTTGTTTGGAACTCTAGGAACAAGGGGAAAGGAGAATTTCAGGAAGGTTCTTTGACTACATGTTTATACATTATTAGCACTGAAAGGCAACAGAATTACAGAGATCACTTTCTTTACCGTGTTCAAATAAATTTGAGGAGTGTATTTCATTTGGGCAGGGAGCACAACTGTTTTTAAACCTGGAGTCAATACCTGCTTTTTTTAGTGGGGGGGAAGATGGAGCTTTGCTCTGTTGCCAGGCTGGAGAGCAGTGGCAGGATCTCAGCTCACTGCAACCTCCGCCTTCCGGGTTCAACCGATTCTCTTGCCTGAGCCTCCCAAGTGGTTGGGACTACAGGCACGCAGCACCACGCACAGCTAATTTTTGTATTTTCAGTAGAGACGGAATTTCACCATGTTGGCCAGGATG
Organism: Sapajus apella; assembly: GCF_009761245.1. NCBI lineage: Eukaryota > Metazoa > Chordata > Mammalia > Primates > Cebidae > Sapajus > Sapajus apella. The sequence goes on from NW_022436955.1 coordinate 18,994,736, forward strand.
GTCTTGATCTCTTGGCCTTGTGATCCGCCTGCCTCAGACTCCCAAAGTGCTGGGATTACAAGCGTAAACCACCACGCCCAGCTTAAGCTGGTGCTTTCTAAAGATTTCAGACCAAGGAATTTCCAAGAACAATTAGAAGGAAATGGTAAAATGGCTGGGCGTGGTGGCTCAAGCCTGTAATCCCAGCACTTTGGGAGGCCGAGGCGGGTGGATCATGAGGTCAAGAGATCGAGACCATCCTGGTCAACATGGTGAAACCCTGTCTCTACTAAAAATACAAAAAATTAGCTGGGCATGGTGGCGTGTGCCTGTAATCCCAGCTACTCAGGAGGCTGAGGCAGGGGAATTGCCTGAACCCGGGAGGCGGAGGTTGCGGTGAGCCGAGATCGCGCCATTGCACTCCAGCCTGGGTAACATGAGTGAAACTCCGTCTAAAAAAAAAAATAAAAAAAATAAATAAATAAAAATAAAAAAGAAGGAAATGGTAATCATAAAATATTATTTCAGCCCAAGGTAACTAGAGGAATACACATCAATAACAAGACAACGTGAGTAGTGCTGTGCAGTCAGTACACAGAGCATGGGCTGTGAAGTCACAGGCTTGATTTAAGATCTCTGCTCCAGTGCTCTGGATCAGTGCTAGACTATATTTTAGGAATCCACACTTTAGTAATACATTCAATTACCAGGGTCTCAGTTTATTAATTTGAAAAATGGACAGTAACTCTTCTCTTGCAAGGTTATTATTGAGATTAGACAGAAAGCTTGTAGAGATCTAGCATTGTGCCTGGCACAGAAAAGCTGGTCAAAAAACTAGTAGTTGTATTTAATCTTAGAAGTCAGTGAAGCAGGGAGTGTTGGCTCATGCCTATAATCCTAGCACTTTGGGATGCTCAGGCGGGTGGATCACCTGAGCTTGGGAGTTTGACACCAGCCTGGGCAACATGGTGAAACCCCGTGTCTACTAAATTACAAAAATTCAGCTGGGTGTTGTAGCACGCGCCTGTAGTCCCAGGTACTTGATAGGCTGAGGCACCAAAATTGATTGTACCTGCGAGGCGGAGGTTGCCATGAGCCGAAATCACACCACTGCACTCCAGTGAGAGCAACAGACTCTGCCTCCACAAAAAAAAAAAAAAAAAAAAAAAAGACCCTTAGTAAAGAGGAATTAACCACTTTTCTCAGTTAAAACCTAAAAATCACTCTGAACTGGAAACCTTGCTTTCACCTGTGATGTACAGTCCTAAAATTCAATTTAATGTAACTGATTATCACAGGTGGTTTGAAAGAATGAACTAAATTTTAGGATTGTATAATATCACAGACACAACACATTCAATTAAATTTGACTTAACAGATTAAAGTCCAATCTATTTGGTCCAGGACTGTGGCTCTCGCCTGTAATCCCAGCACTTTGGGAGGCTGAGGTGGGTAGATCACCTGAGTTCAAGACTTAGAGACCAGCCTGACCAACATGGAGAAACCTAATCTCTACTAAAAATACAAAATTAGCCGGGAATGGTGGTGCATGCCTGCAATCCCAGCTACATGGGAGGCTGAGGCAGGACAATCACTTTAACCCAGGAGGTGGAGGTTGCAGTAAGCCAAGATCACACCATTGCACTCCAGCCTGGGCAACAAGAGCGAAACTCCGTCTCAAAAAAAACTCCAGTCAATTTTCTCTAAGGTAGCAGTCCAAAGACCAGGTTCCAAACATTTATGGAAATCCATCAGATTACTCTAATAAAGGACAATGTATTAGGGTACTATCAAACGATAAACTTAGACCATTTCTCTTACACTTTTTCTAAGATATTTGAAGCACAAAGCTAGCAACACAAAAGGAAACATCATTTCTTTTTTCTTTTTTAAATTCAGGATCTGGCTCTGTCACCCACGCCGGAGTGCAGTGGCACGATTTCAGCTCACTGCAACCTCCACCTCCTGGGTTCAAGCGACTTTCCTGCCTCAGCCTTCCGAGTAGCTGGGTTTACAGGTGCGTGTCATGGGGATTAAGCCCCCTCATATGCCTCTGGAATGGTACTATGTACCATCCTTCCTAGCAATGAGAAAACACTCAATGCCTGTGTGTTGTGGTTTAAATGAGGAACACTAATGAGAATATAAGACAGCCAGTTCTTATATATGTTAACCTACACACTCCAAGGATTTGGGAGTGGTTGACAAAGATATCAGGCTAACTTAAGACGGTCTCTATTGTTAGATGTTGATCACTCAATACTCACAGATCCACTGAATATCTCATATGGGTAGATGCACGAGTTTTAGAACTCGTGTATTAAAAGATCCCTTTTAATACATAACGTTCAGAATGACCTTAGCGAGGGCGAGAAGATTTTGAAGGTCTTTCTGAAGAGCTAGGATATTTAACATTTCTCCAACTTCCTCGTTTACTGAGTGGCTCAACAAAGAATGGATTTCTCAGAAGGAGAATGAAGGTAAGCATTCGCTTTTCCAAAAAAAAAAGAAAAAGAAAACGATGTTTCGCTTTTCTTTCCTGATACCTCTTAGTTCTCGTCCTAGCTCCTCCACCACAGTCTCTTAACTTTAGGAGTATGATAGTGAGGACCTCGCAGGTGCCGGCTGGGACCGGGGAGCCGGCGTGCCCGGGGCATCCCGGGATATGTGGTCTGCAGCGCGCAGCCACCACGTCTCGGCATGTGCGTACCCATGAAAGCCGGCAGGAAGGCCCCGGCACAGCCGCCTAGGAGGGAACCTCGTGGTGCTTTCCAGCCCGGACCCTCCTACCGTAAAGGCTTTAAAGACTCGCAGCGACACTTACTTCTTGCTCAGTTTCGGCTCGGTGCCATCCACTTTCACCTCAGCCCCGTGCACAGCTGCCATCTTCCCGGAGGCCCTGACCCAAAAGTAACGAGGATAGTACGTTAACTTCCAGGTCACGGTGCGAAGCCCCACCTCTTCCGGGGGAGAGGGGGCGGGAGCTATCGACGCGCGGCGGCTGCTGTTGAGTAGGTTCAGTTCTGCGCTTCGCCGCCGCTGCGTTGACAGCTCAGTTACTTAATCGCTCCGGGTGCCAGGCGCTTGCGAGGGGGCAGCTCTTCGAGTGCTCGGCGTCAGACATGGCGGAGGCGATGGATTTGGGCAAAGACCCCAACGGGCCCACCCATTCCTCCACTCTGTTCGTGAGGGAGGACGGCAGCTCCATGTCCTTCTACGTGCGGCCCAGCCCGGCCAAGCGCCGGCTGTCGACGCTCATACTGCACGGCGGCGGCACCTTATGCCGGGTGCAGGAGCCCGGGGCCGTGCTGCTGGCCCAGCCCGGGGAAGCGTTGGCCGAGGCCTCGGGTGATTTCATCTCCACGCAGTACATCCTGGACTGTGTGGAGCAGAACGAGAGACTGGAGCTAGAGACCTATCGGCTGGGCCCCGCTTCGGCGGCGGACACGGGCCCGGAAGCAAAGCCCGGGGCTCTGGGCGAGGGCTCCGTGGAGCCGGAGCCGCAGCGGCTCACTGGGCGGATCGCCTTCACGGATGCAGACGATGTGGCCATCCTGACTTACGTGAAGGAAAATGCCCGCTCGCCCAGCTCCGTCACCGGCAACGCCTTGTGGAAAGCGATGGAGAAGAGCTCGCTCACGCAGCACTCGTGGCAGTCCCTGAAGGACCGCTACCTTAAGCACCTGCGGGGCCAGGAGCATAAGTACCTGCTGGGGGACGCGCCGGTGAGCCCCTCGTCCCAGAAGCTCAAGCGGAAGGCGGAGGAGGACCCGGAGGCCGCGGATAGCGGGGGTGAGACTGCTGCGCCTGGGGCCTCGCGGACACCTGCGCGGGTGGGGCTGGGGTCTTTTCCTGGCTGCCTGGCGTCCATCTTGGCATCTTGGGTAGCAGCACTCGGCCCCTCCCCCTGTTGACATCCGGGTAAATTTGCACCATTTTGTTGCTTCTTCACTCCCTTGTTGTTTATTACTATTTTTTTTTTTTTTTTTGCGGTGGAGTCTGTGTTGCCCAAGCTGGTCTGAACTGAGCTTGAGCGATTCTCCCGCCTTGGCCTCTCAGTGTGTTGGGATTACATGAGTGAACCACCACGCCCGGCCTCTCGTCGTTTTTATGTTTAAATTTTTTGAGTGGGGGTCTCGCTCGGTCGCCCAGACTGTGATGCAGCCGCGCGATCACGACCCGCTGCAGCCTGGACCTCCGGGGCTCAAGCGAATCTCTGCCTTAGCCTCCTAAGTATCTGGTACTACACTCTCGTGCCACCAGGTCCCGCTAAATAAAACAAAAACAAAAACAAAAAACAAAGAAAAAAATTCTAGACATGGAGGTCTCGCTGTGTTGCCCTTACAGGTCTGGAACTCTTGGGCTCAAGCGATCCTCCCGCCTCGACTTCCCAAAGTATTGGGATTACAGGCATGAACCATCGCACTCAGCTTCTCCGTCTAGTTTTAATTTACTTTACCATTTACTATAATATTGACATGGTTCAATATTCGAAAGTATATAGAAAATTCTCTCTTGGCTGGGTGCTGTGGCTCAAGCCTGTAATCGCAGCACTTTGGGAGGCCGAGGTGGGCGGATCACCTGAGATAAGGAGTACAAGAAGAGCCTGGCCAACATGGCGAAACCTCATCTCTACTAAAAATATAAAAATTAGCCGGCCGTGGCGGCGAGTACCTGTAGTCCCATCTACGCAGGAGAATCGCTTGAACCCAGAAGGCAGAGGTTGCAGTGAGCCGAAACTGCGCCACAGCACTCCAGCCTGAGTGACAGCGAGACTCTGTCTCAAAAAAACAAAAAAGGAAAAAAAATTCTCTTGTTCTTCTTGCCCACCACCTACCCAAGGGATAAATGGCTTCTTGTGTTTCTTTTAAGAGATACTTCACAGACGCCTTTTTAAAAAAGATTGCTGCTATGTTCACGTAGATTCAGTACAAAGGCGTGCCGAATGTTTATTTTCATGCTCTGGCATAACTGAATGCCTATGGACTTAAGAAGGTTCTCGACAGTTGGAAGTTCTCTTTCTGTTCTTGCTTAGGTGAAGTGAGTTTTAATGCAGTTGAATTGAAAATTGAGTTTCAAAAAAAAAAAAAGGGAAATTAGGGTTCGGGATGGCTGGAATACAGTACAAGGCTATTAAGATGTGCATTTGCTAAGCTGGTCACTTAATAAACAGTACCTGCTCTCAGTTGAAAAAAAAAAAAAAGATATGCTTTTGATGTATCTGGCATTGACAACTAAAACTGACAGACCCTTTTGTTTAAAGAAGCATGCTGCTGCTCCTCCCCCTCTGTAATCCTCCCACCTTTTCTTTGCCTGTGTGACTATTCCATTTAACACTTGAAGCCTGGGGAGTAAAATTTTTTTCTCCTGTTCAGTATGCTTAGTAGGCGTTTTATTTTTGGTAAAAGTGGCATTTCAGCTTCATTCAGCGTATATTCGAGTGCCGGACATTGTTGTCCTTCTAGAGTATAACAATAAAAGTCCCTGTGGTTATGGAGCTTTTAACCTGCTAGCTGGGGAGTGGTAAGGGCTATGGACAAAAATAAATCAGGGTGTAAGAGTTAGGGAGGAGGATTTTCCTATAGGATGATAAGAGAAGGTCACTCTCATAAGCTGATGTTTAAGCAGAGACTGAAGGAAGTGAAAGAGCAACCCAGGTGGATATCTGGGGAAGAGGGTTCCAGGCCGAGGAAGAAGCCAGGGCAAACACCCTGAGGTGAAAGTGTGCCTGGTGTTTTTTTGGAGCCATAAAGAGAATACAGTGGCTGTAATGAAGTAGGAGGGAGAATTAATTATAGCAGATGAGGTTAGGACTATATGTATGGGTAAAGTATGTTATCATGTAAGGCCTTGCTTTTTATTTTATTTGTATATCTTGAGACAGAGTCTTGCTCTGTCACACAGGCTGGAGTGCAGTAGTGCAATCATGGTTCACTGTGGCCTTGATGTCCCAGGCTCAATGGGTCCTCCCACTTCGGCTTCCCAAGTAGCCGGGACTGCAGGCATTTATCACCACACCCAGCTAATTTTTGTATTTTTTTGTAGAGACTGGATTTTGCCGTGTTGCCCAGGCTAGTCTTGAACTCCTGGCCTCAGGCGATCTGCCCAACTTGGCCTCCCAAAAGTGTTAGGATTGCAGGTGTGAGCCACCATGCTGTGTCCAAGCCTTGCTTTTAAATTCATGATGTTGGGACTGTTGGCAAGCCATTCGGAACTTAGGACAACATTAATCTGGATTCATTCTACCCGTCTCATCTTTTAATAAAATTGGATATTTAAATGTAAAAATTAAAAATTTCTAAAATGAGTAAGAGAAGATATGAATGAATATATCAGTACAGTGGGAGTTGTTCTGAACCTTTTGTGGTTCAGGATGCTGCCTGATACACCAGAAGAAGAAAGTAAAAATGTTAGCATGGTGATAAGTCATGCAGCCAAAAAGACTAAGAAAAAGTTTTATATATTTGATTACCTGAAAATTAAAAAGTTCTCATGATAAGTAAAGTCAGCGAGCATGCTGGAAAAATATTCCCAGTACATTGCAGTAGACTTAGTTTCTTTAATGTCTAAAGAGCTCTTTGTTATTAAGAAGTCATTAAGTGAAAAGAAAACTAATAGAGAAATGAGAAAAGGAAATGGAACAGGAAGTCCCCAGAAGAGGAAATAAGTAAGCGGCCAATAAACAAATGAAGAAACATTCTGTTATTAAATGAAAGTAAATCAGACAGGGTGCGGTAGCTCATGCCTATAATCTCAGCACTTGGCAGGCCAAGGCGGGCAGATCACTTGAGGTCAAGAGTTCGAGACCAGCCTGGCCAACACGGTGAAACCCTATCTCTACTAAAAATACAAAAACCATCCAGGCATGGTGGTGTGTGCCTGTAATCCCAGCTACTCGGGAGGCTGCGACATGAAAATTGCTTCAGCTGGGGAGGTGGAGGTTGCAGTGAGCCAAGTTCAGGCCCCTGCACTCCAGTCTGGGGACAGAGCGAGACTCTGTCTTAAAAAACAAAAAAAAGAGAGAAAATAAATCAGACCCTGAGCAGAGGGTCAGTATAAGGTATACTTTGATCCATGAGACCCATGAGATAATAAATATGCATGTTGGAATTGTTTTGTGTTTATTTGATGAATTAAGGTAGCTTCCATTATACAAAATAGAATGAAAGATCCCCAAGTATTTATTTTTTTTAAGCAAATCAGAGCATGGAGATAGATTTTATCTATAAGACTGGTAAAAGTCAATACAATGGGTAATATCCAAAGTTGACATATGGGAAAACAAGTATACTACTGCATTGTTAATAGAAATTGATAGGATTTTTTTGGGGGGACATTTTGACAATCTCTGACAACATTTATAATGTATATTCCCCTAAACTTGGCAGTTTTGCTTCTAGGAATTTATCCAGTAGATAAACTCAGAGTACAAATGGGTAGGTACATACTGAAAAGGCAGTCTCCCTATTTACACATACCCTTTCCCTGGGTCCTTTCCTAGAGGCAGCCTCTATTATCATCCCTTGTCTGTTACATGTCCCCTTTGCTGATAGTAATACTAGCACAGTAGAGACATCAGCTTATTCTGTGGTTTACTTTTTTTTAAACTTAATGATTTATCTTGAAGTGTTTGTGTGTCTGCACAAAGCTTTTCCTCATTCTTTTCTCATAGATTGCACTGTATTTCATTATGTGAATAAACAGTAATTTACTTTTTATTATAGAGAATTCCAAGCATTTTCAAATATAGAATAGTATAATGAACTATACTGCATGTACCCATCACCCACCTTCACCTGATAGTAGTTCATGGCATTTTTTAACTCTACCTTTCATCCCAACTTCTTGGACTATTTTGAAGTAAATGCCGGACATCATATCATTTTATCTATTTTAGTATGTATATCTAAAAGATAAGGCTTTTTAAAGTTACTATTTAAAAATTTTGTTAAATATATACAGTAAAATTAACTTTTTATGGTGTACAATTATATGTATTTTAAAAACTTGATTGTAGTAAAATGTATATACCATAAGATTTACAATTCAAGTTTTTTTTAAGTGTTCTATTCAGTGGTGTTATTCAGTGCATTCACATTGTTGGACAAATATCACCACCATTCATATCTAGAACTTACTCATTTTCCCAAACTGAAACTCCATGCCTTTTATTATTTTCTGCTTCTAGAGGTCAGAAACATGCCTGTTAAACACAAACTCCTATTTCTCCCTCTCCTTAGCCCCTGGAAACCACCAACATGTTTTCTGTTTCTATGAATTCAATCTTTCTAGATACCTCATATAAGTAGAATCATGTAATACTTGCCTTTTTGTGTCTGGCTTATTTTACTTTGCATAATGTCTTCCGAGCTCATCCATATTGTAGCATGTGTCAGAATTTCATTCCTTTTTAAGGGTGAATAATATTCCATTGTATGTATCTTGTTTCCATCTTTTGTCTATTTTGAATAATGCTGCTGTGAACATGGGTATTACTAGTATTTGTTTGAGACCCTGCTTTCCATTATTTTAGGTGTATTCCTAGAAATGCAATTGCTGCATTATATCATAATTTTTTGTTTAATTTTTTTTTCCTGTCGATTGTCATCATGAAATTATATTGAATTTTTTTTGAGGGACTGCTGTACACTTTTCCAGTTATATGTGTTTTAACATATGTACATTTTTGTAATCACCATTCAAATCAGGATTTAGAACAATTCCATCTTAAAAAAGTCCCTCTTGCTGCCCCTTTATAGTATATTTTAGTAAGTAGCAAAGGAGCAGAGTTGAATCTTCAGAGAATAAAATGTAATTGGGAAGGAAGAGGATGTTTAAAGTTAGGAGACCCTCCTTTTTGTAGATGGTATATGGTGGATTGTGGTACATGACCCAGATGTGCCTTTGGCTTTTGGGGGAGCTGCCTTGCCCAAAGTCCTGTCTTCTTAGGGCTGCCACCATCCAGTGACTGATATTTACAGAGTTAAAAGTCTCTGCTTCTTGGTCAGCTCTAAAGGGACTTCCTAGCTCCAGAGTTGCCCATGGTTTTGGCTGAGGCCTTGTTGTCACTCTTTCATAAATCAGCTTCTCTCTCTGTCCACTCCTGCTTTCCTTCTCTTCCACAGAGGTTTTCCCAAAATCACTCCCTAATTATTTAAATGTTAATCTCCATCTCAGAATTCGCTTCCTAAGGAACCCAATTTATGACACATTTTTATTAATTTGCAAAGTCTGTAAATACAAAGCAAAAAATGAATTAAACTTGAAGAGCATTTTTGTATGTGAGAGTCTAAGAAAAATCATCATTTGGATGGTACATCTTTTCAGAAGCAAGCATAGCAATGAATGAATGAGCATGTCGTAGGCTTTTCTTACCCTTCTGAATCAAAAACAGATGTCTTCTGATAGAAAAAAAAGTACAGGCCCCTTTCTGGTGCAGAGCTCATCCAGCAGCCAATATATTTTGATTTATGTGAAACAGGCTACTGCTAATCCGTGCTGTTCTTCTCTTTAATAGAGCCACAGAATAAGAGAACTCCAGATTTGCCTGAAGAAGAATATGGGAAGGAAGAATTGCAGGATAACGAAGATGCAGTCAAAAAGATGCTTATAGAAGCCACCCAGGAGTTTGAGGAAGTTGTGGTACGTTAACTAGATTTACTCATTATTTTTGTCCCTACCTTCATTCTTCTTTGAAACTCGTTGTCATATCTACCTTTTTCATCTGCCCGGGGCCCAGGAAAGGAGAGAGGAGGTCAAGATGGAAAGGGAATATGGAGAATGAGACTGATCTGGGCTTCAGACATGTTGCCCCGAAGCTTTTGCTTCACAAGCTTTTAGTTTTTGGCAGGACAAGTTGAAGGGGGAAAGGAAGAATAATTGGGTGGAATAGGGACAGTTATATAAACAGTATAAAGCATCCCACTTTGAGTTCTTTGATCTCAATATGTTTTTCAAAAAGTTTACAGTAATTGTTTTTTCTTTTTTTTTGAAACGGAGTCTTGCTCTGTCGCCCAGGCTGGAACTTCCTGGGTTCCAGTGATTCTCCTGCCTCAGCCTCCTGGGTAGCTGGGTTTATCAGCATGTGTCACCACACTCAGCTAATTATAGTAATTTTTTTATCAAGCAAATTTAGCTTTTTGTGTACTTTGAGCTTTTTTGAAATGTTTTAGTTCTTTCCATATTCAGTCTAGCTTCTATTACTCTGTTGTAATCCTGTATTTAATAATAGCTATAGAGAAAGACAGGAGCCGTGAAATAATGATAAGTTTTTTAAATGTCCAAATTATATGTATATATTTTTCCAGGATAAATGGTCTTGTGAATTAAATTTTCATATCAACGCGAAGAAAAATGGTTAGACTTCAGTCTAAACGAGGGAAATAATTTAAAGTTTCTGTAATTGATGAGTGAGGAATGCACAGAAATTGGCAGGATTTATGGATTGTTGCCTTTTGTAGTCTGTGCTTTGTTTTATTATTTGATATTTGGTTCATTTTCCATAAACTTCAAACACCCGGCTCTCAAACATGACCTACCTAGGCCTCTTCTCATATACCATGCTTTGTAATCTGTCTAAATGTAGTATAGTTTGGAAGCCCTAATATATTCATACAGCAGTGCTTTTTGAGTACTTATTATGTATAGGCATTGGTAGGTATTGGAGATGTGGTGATGAGCAAAACATGCAGTTCCTGCTCTTAGGAGCTTACAGTCTTGAGAGTGAGGTCAAACATTTAACAAATCTAATGAACATGTGTGCACATATATTTTGTGTATATGTGTGCATCTCTTTATATATACATGTATTTTTCATATTCAGTGTAGCTTCTTATATTCTGTTGGAATACTATAGTTAATTTCACACATATATACACATATACTCCCCCTACTTCCCCCCCACATACACACACACACACACACACAGACAGACACCTGACATGAATAAATGTAAGAAGGAACATAGCATATTAAGAGGAACCGAAAGAAGCCCAGTGGGATTGGAATGCGGAGGGCAAGGGGGTGATAGTTGGAAGAGACCAGATATTGTAAGAATTCAAGACTTGGTAATTAGAAACTGGTTTTATTCATCATTCTGTCTAGGTGGATGAGAGCCCTCCTGATTTTGAAATACATATAACTATGTGTGATGATGATCCACCCACACCTGAGGAAGACTCAGAAACACAGCCTGATGAGGAAGAAGAAGAAGAAGAAGAAAAAGTTTCTCAACCAGAGGTGGGAACTGCCATTAAGATCATTCGGCAGTTGATGGAGAAGTTTAACTTGGATCTATCAACAGTTACACAGGCCTTCCTAAAAAATAGTGGTGAGCTGGAGGCTACTTCTGCCTTCTTAGCATCTGGTCAGAGAGCTGATGGATACCCCATTTGGTCCCGACAAGATGATATAGATTTGCAAAAAGATGATGAGGATACCAGAGAGGCATTGGTCAAAAAATTTGGTGCTCAGAATGTAGCTCGGAGGATTGAATTTCGAAAGAAATAATTGGCATGATAATCAGAAAAGAAAAAAGTCATGGCAGATGAGGTGGTTAAAAAAATTGTGACCAACTTTAGAGAGTTCTTGCATTGGAACTGGCACTTATTTTCTGACCATTGCTGCTGTTGATCTGTGAGTTATAGACTTTGTAGCCAAGCACAGTTGTAGATGGGGATAAAAAGAAAAATTGGATGTATTTGCAGTTTTCCTTGAACAAGTATCAATGTGTTTACGAAAGGAAAAGCTAAACCAGAGAGGAGTTGGTCTACATAGTAGTAATCCTTTGCTGGAGTGGAACCCTTGCTTTGTTAGTGTCAAAGTCAAAGGAAATTTAGGAGGCATTGGCCATTTCAGGCAGCATAAGTAATCTCCTGTCCTTTGGCAGAAGCTCCTTTAGATTGGGATAGATTCTAGAAATATGGGAATCTAGAAATATGGGAAGATTTAATTATGAGGCCTTGAACACGGATTATCCCCAAACCCTTGTCATTTACCCCAGTGAGCTCTGATTTCCCTACTGCTTTGAAAATGCTGTATTCATTTTGCTGACTTAGTATTTGGGGACCCTGCTCCTTGGCTGTTCTTTTCATGGAGCCCTTCTCAGTCAAGTCTGTAGGATGTCTTTCTTGACCTACCACTCAGTTTTCTTTAAAACACGCACACAACCCTAGAGAGTCTTAAGAATAATCTTACCTGGTTAATGTGTTTCTATTTATTGAGTATAGTTTGTGCTAAACATTGTGTTAAATAGTGGATTGACTCCACGTTGTTGTGTTGTTTTCATTGTTGAAAATAAATATAACTTTGTATTTGAATCTTGTCAATAAGTGTTTTGATTGTGTACAGAAAACTTTTTAGGTATAAAACCCACAAAGGAACTAACAGTTATTTTATTGTTAATTACAACCAATAAAGTGGTTCCATTTTAGAATGAATAGGCCATTAGAAAGATATTAGTTCTTCTGGGTGGAGCAAAGACAAAATCTGCATCAAGGACTGTGAGAAGTGGCAAAATAAGCTGAACTACTTAGAGTTAAAGGGGAGAGAAACCAATCGGGGACCAGCAGGTATGTAGCAAAAGGTGTCAGGGCCTCATCCATATTCCCTGGGCACTCATCATTCTCTAGCATGTGCCACTAACAGGAATCCTGCAGTAAGCACCTGCTTGAGGCTTTCTCTCTGCTTGAAGTGCTATGGAGTTAATGCCCCTATATGGGAATTTGAGCGTGCATACCCAGCTTCCCTGCCGACCAGAGAAGTTACACAACTGGATATTTGAAAGTTACTCTTTGAGTGGGATAATGGTTTCCATGCCATCATCTTTTAGTGGTCCCCAGTAGTATTAAACATAGTTGCTCACAGTGGGAATCTGCTTATGAATACATCCTGCATAGGCTTCCTTCTCTTGTCTCACTTCCCACTTCCCTACCAGTGCATCCTGGAATCATTTGTACTCAAATGCTTGCTCTCCTCATTTGCAGTGACAAAGCCTTGGCATGTCCACTGAGGTGTCAGGGTTCTTTTTTTTCATTCAAGAAAATATTTATTGCATATTATTATTGATTATGTTTTATAGCAAAATTAAATACATACACTTTTCTTAAGTGCAAAATGGGAATCAAGGCATCTTTCAAATTTAAATGTTGAACGAAGGCCTGGTTTTCAGAATGCAGCAGCCAGTAGTGGTTCTGCACCAGGGCCACTAGTCCATGATTTCCAGTAGTTGAGGATCTTTTCAGTAATTGGAACAAAATCTTTATATGTGACAATGATTACTCCCTTTGGGAGTTCAGATAGTTCACTGGGTCCTTCACTTGTTGAGACATCCTTTTGCTCTACCTTATCACCTGATGGCCTCGCCATTTTTCAGCTGAACTAAAACATTGAGGTCACCAGAGTCCAGGTGCCAATCCCGTAGACCACTGACATCCATCTGTACCAGTCTGTGAACTGGTTTTGATACATGGGTACGCCTGCGAGGGCTTTGATTCTCCTTCTCAGGGTTCTTAAACACCTGAATGGTGGTAGCCTGAGGCAGAGGTAAAATCAAAATCAAGAGTGTGTGGGAAAAAAAAAAAAAATTCAAGAGTGTGGGTGAAGGTAAGGAACACTGAAAGCCTGGTGGGGATTGGGATATGGATTTAAAATTAAAGTGCCCATCTGGGTCACACGTGAGTGTACCTTGTTGCTCTGGAAGGCAAACAAAATTTAAATTTGGCTAGCAGAAAATATTTGTGTCACTTTTTAAGGGCTTAGAGTCCAGTTTCTGCTTAGTAACAGGCTGTGTTTCCTATTGGCCAAGGCGCCTACAGCTTGGGTTTGTCAATTCTCGGCCTGTTAACCTGGAGACAGGATTCTGTCTAGCGGTTCATACTAGCCATTGGTTATCAGGACTATCAGTGCCTGATAGTCCATTGCATTATCAGGAGTCTGCTCTAGAGTCACCAGGCTGTCTGTGCTCAGTACTCATCTGGGGCAATCAGTGTTGCACCAGTGTGCTGCAGCTTTGGTTTAGGTTCTGGCCCAGGGTCCGTAGGAATGGGGTTTGGAATTGATGCAGAAGGCAGAGGCAGTCCTACGGTGTGGTTGTTCACTGCTGTGTCATCTGGGCCTGCAGAGTTGCAGGAAGACCCAGTCCTCAGCTTTGGGAAATGGGGGCCACCCCAATTATGCTGAGACCATTGTAAATGGGGTATTTGAAAAGATGCCCAACTTTATATTTACTGATTTCGTTTGCATTAAATGAGTAGTTTCTAATATGTTAAATAGCATTTTATTTTTCTTTTTTAGAGACAGATTATCTCTGTCACCTAGGCTGGAATGCAGTGCCACAATCATAGCTCACTGCAGCCCCAAAATCCTGGGCTCAAGTGATGTCCCTGCCTTGGCCTCTCAAAGTGCTGGGATTATTGGCATGAACGACTATGTCTGGCCAACATTATCATTAACTTTTGCTGTATATTTTGAGTGTTTAAAAATGGTTTCTGTAGGGTTTGCCATACACATCTGATCAGAATGAGCTTCAGATTTGTGTTAGCTTAAGTCCAGTGAAATATAGATGTTACTCCTATATGACTTTCCCATTTTTGTGGTATATATATTACATCTATTAATATTACAAACGCAACAACACATTATGATTACTTTAGCAACTATAATCATTTTATTAGCATTATTATCATGTACCTTCTTCGTATTATTGTCAAAATACATATATTAAACTTCTATGCTACACGACCAACTATATATCATATACATATATTTTTATGCAATTCTCAAAAAAATTAGTTAAGAAAAATGCATTTATAGTCTTTTATAATGATACAATTACATGTTCTTTCTCCATATGTATTTTGTTGTACACACTATATATATATATATATATATATATAGTGTGTATATATATATATAATGTGTATATATATATAATGTATATATAAAAATGTGTATATATATATATATATACACTTTTTTTTTTTTTTAAGACAGTGTCTCACTCTGTTGCCCAGGCTGGAGTGCAGTGGTGTGATCTTGGCTCACTTCCGCCTCTTCCCCCTGGGTTCTGCCATTCATGTGCCTCAGTCTCCGAGTAGCTGGGATCACAGATGTGCAGCATCATGGTCGGCTAATTTTTTGCATTGTTTTTAGAGACGGGGTTTTGACATGTTGGCCAGGCTGGACTCGAACTCCTGATCTCATGTGATCCACCCTCCTCACCCTACCAAAGTGCTGGAATTACAGGTGTTAGCCACCATGCCCAGCACTTGTTGGCTTTTCAGTCCATACTTGGTGGAGTCAGGCTTTTTTTTTTTTTGCATTTTAGGCACATCAATGTGCCTCATCATAAACATACTGGTGGAAAGCCCTTTATGCTCCTCCTTCTTCCTGAACCTGCACAGACATCATAATGTACTGCTCAGAGAATTGATCAACTTCCAAAAGATGATATATCAAAAAGACAGCTACGAAATGTGTTTGTTATTTACTACCTCTACTTTTAACATATTTTGGGCACTTCTAAATATCTAGAAAGACCAGATTTTCAAATTAGGACAAGTTTGTCCACTATATACACAGTAGTGTTGAATAAACTACACACATGTAACAATGGCTATATCTGAAAGTGTCTTCTAAATAGGAACATTCTGGTCTAGAACTCTTCATTCCTTCCAAATCTTCACCACCACCAACCTCGTGGATACAGGCACATGTGTCACTTAGAGCTGATGTTACTTCATTTCCGAAAGTCTTTCTCAGAAGACAGGCTTTCTATGAATTTTAACAGTGTACAGGATGTGTTAGTTTACTAACTCTACTTCTGTCATACATTGGCAACCTCTTTAATATCTAGAGACTAGATATTATAAAATTGGGACTCATTTGTCCAGTATATACATAATATATACAGTATAGCAAAGTTAAATGAAATGCATGTAACATATAGACAATGGATTAAGCTGAAATTTTCTAATAAACAATGGCAAAACACGTTTTGCAACTTCTTCTCTCCCACCTGCCAGGTGGTTCCACAATTCCACTTCCCAACAGCATTTCCCATCACTTTTTAAAAGCTACTTACAAAAAGTGTTATTCTACTACTACTTTTAAATACACCAAGCACTTCCAAATATCTAGAAAGACTGGATATTTCATATAACTTGTCTACCACGTACACAGCAGTGTTAACTAAAATTGCACACACATAACAATGGTTATCATCTGAGGTATCTTCTAAATATGACCATTTTGGCCTTGAATCCTCCTCTTTCTTCTCTGCCTTCAATCCAGTGGACAAGAACAGGCACGTGTGCTTAGAGATGATTGAACAAATTCCAATGCAAAAGTCATTTACCGAAGACAAGTTTTCTATGAATTTTATCAAAAAGGGTACAAAATATGCTGATTTTACTAAATACTTTGCCATACACTGGCAACCTCTTCAACATCCAGAGACTAGATGTTGAAAAATTAGGACTCATTGTCCATTATATACACTATATAGAGAGCAAAAGAAAATGCACAAAACCTACAGAAAAATAGTGTCTGAAATGTCCAAGTGTGAACACACTAGAACATTACTGTTTGCAATTTCTTCCCTCCCACCTCCTCTAAACCATTGAACAAGTATAGACAGTACTATACTGCTCACAAAGGTGGCTTCACAATTCAATACCAAATGTATTTCCTATGAATTTTAGTAAAAAGATATTTACAAAGTGGTATTTTACTACCTCTACATTTAACATACATCAGGCACTTCTAAACACCTAGATAGACTAGATGTTTCAAGTAAGGAGTTAATTTGTCCACTATGTACACAGCAGTCTTGAATAAACTGCAAACATGTAACAACAGTTATAATTTGAAAGAGCCTTCCAAATGTGAACATTCTGGCCTATAACCCTTCCCATCTCCATCAACCCAGTGGGCAAGAATGCTTAAATTTTCAGAAGACAATCTTTCCTAGACTTGGAAAACAAAATGCACAAAACATTAGGTTACTAACTCAACTTCTGTCATACACTGGCAACCTCTAGAAAGACTACATGTTGTTAAAGGTAGGACTCATTTGTCCTTTATGTACACTATATGCACAGGTAAGTAAAACAAAATGCAGAGATATAATAATTCATCTTGCCTTGCTGTAAGCAGGGTGGCATAGAACTCTCTGCACTTCCCCTTCCTCCCTCCTCCCCTGAACCACTGCACACACAGTGAGTATTACTCAACAGGTGATTTGGCCATTCCCCCCAGAAAACAAAATGTGATTTTACCACCTCTAATTTTAACATCAGGCACTTCAGAACATCTAAAAACAGACGTTTCAAAAAAGTTTAGCATTGTCAACTATATATACAGTAGTGAAGAATAAAATGCACACAAAACAATGGCTAGAATATGAAAATGTCTTCTAAATATGACCAGTCTGGCATAGAACCTCCTTCTCCTTCTCAGGTCTTCCAGCTCCATGTCATCTAACCCACTGAACAAACGTGGACGTATCGCCATCTAACAACCCCATTTCCAAAAGTCATCTCCAGAAGACGTGTGTTTTCTATGATTTCTTTTAAACAAATGAGAATTTACAAGATGTGTGGTTTTCTGACTTTATCATAAGTTGGCAACCTCTTTACATCTAGAAGGGCTAGATGTGAGAAATGTTTTCTATTAAAAGGTTGGGGTGGAGTTTTTTCATATGATATACGCAGGCCTTCCATAAACGGCCAGTAAATCTTCCCAGAGGGTGGTGGGCATTTCCAACGGGCCAAACGTGGCCTGTCATTCTACCGTTTCTCTCTTCCGACACCAGGCTCTGGTAGAATGAAGACTAACCCCGTTCCACCGCAGTCGTTCGGAACTTTGCTCACCTCCCACGCCTGTTAAGGCCTTTGTCCGTCGTGGTCGGGACTAGGTAGGTCTCGCCCAATGGGGACAGAGCGGTCACTGGGGACCCGGGTCTGCACGACTCCGTGGCCTAAAGATGCGGCCGGGCCAGCCTGCGTCCTCAGGCCGCCTTCCCAGGCCCTCCATGACCTAAACGGCCTCAGCCGTGCAGCATTCCAGCGGCCCCCATGTTTCCTGGCCGCCACTCCCGTCGCCACCCTAAGGCGTTGCATCCGGGCAGCTCAGCTGGGGCTTCGTGGCGGCGCAGCACACTTGGGCAGGGAGACCCAGTGGCCAGCGGGGTCCAGGCTGGGGTACGGGCTGGGAGAAGCCACCGCCGCCATCAGTCACCTAAGTGGGGTGGGGTAGAGAGGTTCGCCACGGCTCCAAGGCCTGAGCCTGGCCAGGCCAGTGGGCAGCCACAGCGGAGGCCTCCGGTGTCTGAAGGGCAGCGGGCACGGCCTGTCCCGGGGACTCCAGCTCACCCGCCGGCCCGGGGCCGAGGGCCTGGAGGGCCCAGGGGGAGCTCGCGGCGCCCTGCGTCTCTCCCCGCGCTCTGCCAGACCGGAACTCGAGTCAGGCTTTTTCAGGTCGCCATAAACTATGTGGTCAGGAGCTCTAACACATGTGGCCACTGCCTCTCTGCAAGAAGGGACCAACAGCTCATGGAGCCTTCCTGACAGTTTTGTTTGTTGTGAGGCAGGATCTCAGTCACTCAGGCCAGAGTGCAGTGGAGCGATCACAGTTCACTGCAGCCTCCACCTCCCAGGCTCAAGTGATGCTTCTATTTCAGCCTCCCAATTAAATGGAACTATAGGCACATGCCATTGTGGCTGGCTTAAATGTGTGTGTGTGTGTGTGTGTGTGTGTAGAAAGGGGGTGGAGCTCACCACCACGCCCAGCTAATTTTTTTAAAAAGTGGTTTTTTTTAGAGATGACGTTTCACCATGTCGCCCAGGCTCTTCTAATGAGCTCTTAGGCTCAATCTCACCTCGGCTGGCCTGCCTTTTTTTTCTTTTAATGCGGAGGCTTCTGGAGATAGTTTCGCTTTGGTCTGCTGTGTGGGTGGCTCTGGCCCTGACTTGTGGCTATGGTTCTCTGACACTTAGCAATACTTTGCAGAGCTGCATCCTTGCGTCCCTGTGGTCGGCCTTCGTAGACCCCTCAACCTAAAACTGCTGCACTTGGGCCCTGGATTGCTCTGAAGCCTCTTCCTGCATATGTTGCCCTAGAGGCAGCAGGCATGAGTCAGCAGCTATTTGGGGAGGCACGTGCTGCAGCTGAGAGCACAAGGGCTTTCCATTATCCTGAGGCAGTTGACTCTGCAGCTGTGACTGAGCAGAGGGCCACTGCTTCCCTAGACCCCAAGGACCCAAGTCCATCGGCAGCTGTTGCTGGAACATCATCCCCTGTAGGCGATTCAGAGGCTGTTGGTGCTGCTGTGGGTGATACTGCGATTCATTCTGCTGCTGTTCTTGCAGCAGTGAGAGACAGAATGAGCAACGACAGTGGTTTATCTTCTACTCTTCCTGAGGCCTCTTCACCCCATATGCACCTTGCGCATAATCCAAAAGGAAGGGACTTGGATTCTGGCTTTCCCTGATTTCAGTTCTTTCTCCATAAAAATATGGCACAGAAGGTGGAGGAGGATGAATGCATACTTCAGAGTTGTATCTTAGAAAGTGATAGTCAGTAGAATGCCCACTTCCTGCATCACCTCCATACGCCAAAGCACAGTCTGGTTGCTTTTCAGTGCCTGTGGCCAGATAGGAGCACTGGGAGGCCACCTGTTGACTGGCCATCCCTTGTTTCTCCAGGTAGGAGCATTGAGGGCCCACCTGTTGACTAGGAGTCTCTTGATTCTCCAAAGAGAAGCAATTGTAGCCCATCTGTTGATGAGGAATCCCCTGTTGCTCCAGAGGGGAATAACCAGCTCTACCCATCAAAGCCCTCTGGGCATCAGAGAAGCTCTGCTCAGTGGCATAGCTGGGAGCTGCAGCCTGGGTCTCCTGGCAGCTTAAAAATGGATGGGCTTTTACCAGGAAATCACGGTTTTTCTGAAGAAAAAAGATTCTTTGTCTTTCTTCAGGTGGAAGTCTGGCTCTTTTATTCTGGAACCAATTCTAGAGAGAAAAGATAATATTGTTTTATCGAACCTACGTATCTGATTATATTCTTCTATGCATTCCTTAATGTAGGAGGATTTTTCTATGTAAGCCTCTCCCAGCAGAGTCTCTGACTCGCCTGTTGATATTAAAGCATATAAATAATAAAAGTAATCTGTCCCAGGAGGCCCATGTGATAACACAGGCCACGCATTGCACATTTCTAGAACCCTAACCTTCATTGGAGACAGTGATAGCATGGTTTACAGGTAAACCTTGGCTTCCCAGAACCTCTCCCCAACCTGTTTCTGACCTACTTGCAATGTTCTCCTGCGTGCTCACTAAGAGACCCACTCTGCTAAAGAGGCTCCCAGCTGTCCCACCTAGTCATGCATAGTCCACACAACCCTGCTACTTTACTCATACTCTCCCACCAAGGAGAATTACTGATGTATTTTCTGACACCCACATTTCTGTTTCTCTTTTTCTCACTCCCTTTTTCCCTCCCTCCCTCCCTCCCTTCCTTCTTTCCTTCCTCCCTCCCTCCGTTTTTTTCCCTCCCTCCTTCCTTCCTCTCTCTGTCTCTCTTTCTTCCTTTGTCTCTCTTTCTCTCCTTTTCTCCCTTCCTCTCTCCCTTTCTCTTTTTCTCTTTCTTCTGACAGAATTTCACCCTTGTTACCCAGGCTGCAGTGCAATGGCATGATCTCAGCTGACTACAACCTCCGCCTCCCAGGTTCAAGTCATTCTCCTGTCTCAGCCTCCCGAGTAGCTGGGATTACAGGTACCCCATCATGCCTGGCTAATTTTTTTGTATTTTTAGTAGAGATGGGGTTTCGCCGTGTTGGCCAGGCTGGTCTCAAACTCCTGACCTCAAGTGATCTGCCCGCCTCAGCCTCCCAAAGTGCTGGGATTATAGGCGTGAGCCACCGCATTCAGCCTATGTTTCTGTTTCTTATATGCACATAATTCTTACATGCATTGTTCACAGGTCACAATTAAAGGGTGCAATTGTTTGACCATATATTTGTTGTATGACTCTCTGAGGGAAAAAAATAAATCATTTTTCCACTGCTCTCACACCACAACAATCAACAGAGAAAGACTTGTGCAAGCAAATGTGTTTTTCCACACACCAGGCAATCAGTTCTGCAGTGCACCTCAGCTGGGTGTCCTCCAACTCACTTCCGACACTTTGTAACTGGAAATACTGTCAGATCCCACAGGGCTCAGTCATGCAAGACTGCCCCTCTTTCAGATGCCAGTTGCAGGTCTGGGCTTCTGAAACTTTTGACTGACTGGCTTCAGGTCAGGGCTCCTGTTCGCCTCCTCTTTGGGTTTGATTAACTTACCAGAGTGGCTCACAGAACTAAGTGAAATACTTAGGTTTACCAGTTTACTAGGATATTACGAAGGTTACAGATAAGAGATGCATAGGGTGCGATGTGAGGGAAGGGGTGCAGAGCTTTCCTGCCCTCCCCGGACAAACCACCTCCAGGAACTTCCACATAGTCAACTATCTGGACCCTCCCCACACCCAGGCTTTTTGTTTTCTTTTTCTGGAGGCTTTATTCTACAGTCATGATTGATTAAGCCATTGGCTATTGGTGATCACCTTAACCTTTAGCCCTACCTCCTTTCCAGAAGTTGGAGGGTGGGGTTCAAGTCCCAATTTCCTAATCCTGCCTGGATCTTTCCAGCTGTCATCCTGAAGCTACCAGGGGCTATCACCCATCGGTCAGCTCGTTAGCAGACAACTGTCAGATTTATATCTCAACGAAGTGCTCTCCCCGCCCTTCCGACTCACACATTCCACTGTCCACTTAGTGTTTCCACGTGGATGTTTACCTGACATTTGTAACTTCATGTGTCCAAAATGTAAATTTCGATTTCTGACACACCTGCCCCTCCCTAGCTTTCCTCCTTAGTAAAAGGCAACTCTCATCTTCCATGGACTTAAGTCGAACATCCAAGTAACCTTTGAGTCCACCTTATCTTTCACGGCATATTCCACACACAGTAAACTCTGTCAGTTCCATCTCAGACATCTACAGTCTAATTAGTCCTATCCACCTGCACAGCTAGCAAGCTGGCCCAAGCCACTGTCACCACCATCTGACCACAGCAGCATCAGCTCATCCACTGCTTCCAAATTTGCCTGACTGCAGTCTAGTTTTCATAATACATACCCACTGTATTTTCACAAGTATATGATACTATTTTCTTATGTGATGAAATGCTACATACTGCCTAATTCTTCATATTTTTCATGTTGTGCGTGTGTACAATTTTCTCTCAAATTGGTTATGATTACCAGTGTCTCAGGATGTCCCAGGCCCTCATGTACATAAAACGGTGTAGTATTTGCATGTATACTATGCGTGTTCTCTCATATGCTTTAAACCATCAAGAGATGACTTACAATACCTGATACCTGGCTGGGTGTGGTGGCTCACGCCTGTAATCCCAACACTTTGGGAGGCCAAGGCAGGCAGATCAGATCAAGAGATCAACACCATCCTGGCCAACAAGGTCTCTACCGAAAATACACAAATTATCTGGGTGTGGTGGCACTCGCCTGTAGTCCCAGCTACTTAGGAGGCTGAGGCAGGAGAATTGCTTGAACCCAGGAGGTAGAGGTTGTAGTGAGCTGAGATAGTGCTACCGCACCCCAGCTTGGCGGCAGAGGGAGACCCCCTCTCAAAAACAAAACCAAACCTGATACCTAATATAACACAAATTCTACATAAATATTTCTTATTTGTATCATTTAAAAATTTTTGTATTGTTATTTGTGCCCCTCACCGCCACCCCCCTGGCTTTTTTTGAGACAGGATCTCACTCTGTCACACAGGCTGGAATGCAGTGATGTGATCAGGGCTGGATTTGTAAGCACAGCTCCCATCCTATTTTCATTTTTTAACTTTCCAAATATTTTTCATTTGTGGTTAAATCTGTGCATGCAGACCCAGTGGACATGGAGGATTAACTGTATATATGTATATATTTTAATTGCGCTCTTCCATTTCTTTGAATTCTGTACCTTCCTATCTAGTCCCCTGCATTCTACCTCCATCTCTACTTATTGCCCTTTAATTTGCTAGGAAACAGCTGCACACAGTGACTCATACCTGTAATCCTAGGAGTTTGGGTTGCTGAGGCAGGTGGCTCTTTAGACCCCAGGAATTCAAGACCAGCCTGGGCAACATGGCGAGACACCATTTTTTTTTTTTTTTTTTTTTAACAAAATATCCAAATCCCAGCAGGGTGGTGTGTGCCTGTAGTCCCAGCTACTCAGGGGACTGAGGTGGGGGAATCACCTGAGTACAGGAAGTGGAGGCTACAGTGAGCCATGATGTGATTGTGCCACTGTACATCAGCCTGGGTGATGAGAGTGAGACCCTGTCTAAAAAAATATATATATATATATTTTTAATATATATATAAAATATATATATATTATATATATATTTATATTATATATTTTTATATATATGTAAAAAATATAAATATATTTCATATATATGAAATATACATATGAGGTCTTGAACTTACATTAATGACATTTACTGGACAAGAAAATGTGTTGGCCAATGTTATTCTCGTGCTGAAATCTGGATAAGGGTTTCCTCCAAATATTTCCTTAAGTGCCTGCAATAATTCTTCAGAAAATTTGTGTCGGCGTTTTGCTTTTCTCTTTTCCTTTCTTTGTCTTTCTTTATTATGATGATCCTCTTCAGCTGGGAAACCTGACAAAAGTGTAAGCAAAGAGCATTGGAGAATATTGGTGTGGGAAGTAGAAAAGTTCCTCTTTAAAGTTGTCTTTCTTGTTAAAGAATAAATTTGCTAATAACTCTTTATTATCCTATGTAGCTGTTAGACATGTTATCCTATCCTATGTAGCTGTTAGACATGCCATGCTTACAGGCATGTAATACATTCTATGTCCTTGTACTTTAACCAAGATATCTGTGCTGGATG
This sequence comes from Sapajus apella, assembly GCF_009761245.1. Taxonomy (NCBI): domain Eukaryota; kingdom Metazoa; phylum Chordata; class Mammalia; order Primates; family Cebidae; genus Sapajus; species Sapajus apella. Next base: position 19,018,684 of record NW_022436955.1, read on the forward strand.
TGCTCATAGGCATGTCCCAGCTCGCAGCTGATGTCCCTTACCTGTTTAAAAAAGTTTTTTTTTTTTTTTTTTTTTTTTTTTGCCCAGCCTGGTGGCTTACACCTATAATCCCAGCACTTTGGGAGGCCGAGGTGGGCAGATCATGAGGTCAGGATATCGAGACCATCCTGGCCATGGTGAAACCCCATCTCTAATAAAATAGAAAAAATTAGCCTGGTGTGGTGGTGCGGGCCTGTAGTCCCAAGCTACTCAGGAGGCTGAGGCAGGGGAATTGCTTGAATCTGGGAGATGGAGGTTGCAGTAAGTCGAGATCGTGCCACTGTACTCCAGCCTGGCGAAAGAGCAAGACTCTGCAAAAAAAATTTTTTTTTTTTTTTGTGCTGCGATCGAGTCTCACTCTGTCTCCAAGGTAGAGTGCAGTGGCCTGATCCCGGCTCACTGCAACCTCCACCTTCCAGGTTCAAGCGATTCTCCTGCCTCAGCCCCCTGAGTAGCTGGGATTACAGGGATGTGCCACCACACCCGGCTAATTTTTGTAATTTTAGTAGAGATCATGTTGGCCAGGATGGTCTCGATATCTTGACCTCGTGATCCACCTGCCTCGGCCTCCCAAAGTGCTAGGATTAAAGGCTGAGCCACCACACCCTGCCCGTTTAAAAAAATTTTAAGTTGTTAGCCAATCGGGTTTTAGTTTAGATTGTGAGGTCTGGCTCCAGCTGATGGAGATCAGACAGAGCAGTAAGGATGATCCCAAATGCCTAAGGGGTAAATTTGTCTGCTTTTCCTTTGTTCATTGTACTCTCCTGGCAAGATGTGTAGCGAGTACCCTTCCTGCAGTGCAGGAAGTGAAAATTGCTTGCTTAGAGATCCTTTGTTTCAGTGCTGATTTTTCTTTGTGGCACCGAGCATCTGTTTCCAACAATTGGTAATAAGCAGACTAAAGAAGACTTCCAAACAGTGTTAGCACCATATATTCCCTCCCTTTCCTAAGATGAAATTAAGGCCTGACATAATAGCTACTCATAATAATAAAATTGCAAATGAAAGCAGGGATTGGTTAACTCTAGGCCTATGGGCCAGATACAACAGTTGCCTGTTTTTGTAATTAGAGAGTTTTACTGAAACACCAGTCACATTCATTCACTTATGTATTGTCTATGGCTCCTTTCAAGCCACAACTGCAGAATTAGTCATTGAGGCTCAAATTTGTCTAGGATCCACACAGTGTAATATATTTACTATCTGGATTAGAGAATTTATTGTTAAAATTAGAAAAAACTGTTGGAGAATATTTTATAATTTCATCACTGTAATGTATACGACAGGAAAAACTTATCTATACTGATTGGAAGGCAGGATATTGACTACTGAGGGAACAGAGTCAGAGACGGAAAGGAAGCCAGTGTAGGCCTCTGGGTGCTACTAAATTCTATTTATCTGAATGCCCTCTGAGTTCCATGAATGTAGTTAGTTTGTGAACACTCATGACATTAAACATGTAAATATTTGCTATTTTTGGCCTGCACAGTATATTTCAATTAAATCTTTTTTTCTTTATTTTTGAGACTGAGTCTCCCTCTGTTGCCTAGGCTGGAGTGCAGTGGCCTGTTCTCAGCTCACTGCAACCTCTGCCTACAGGGTTCAAGCAATTCTTGGACCTCAGCCTTTGGAGTAGCTGGGACTATAGGTATGTACCACCGTGACTTCCTAATTTTTTCTTTTTTTTTTTTTTGGCACAGGTAATGTCCTGCTACGTTGCCCAGGCTGGCTTTGAACTCCTGGGTTCAATCGATCCTCCTGCTCTAACCTCCTTGCTTTGTTTATTATTACTGTTTTTACTTTAGGCATACAGCCAAAGTCATATTAAATTGGATACATAAACACTTAAATGTACGTTTCAGAAAATTATAATCAATAACTTAAGTTTCCAAAGACAGAACTTAACAAAAAATGCTCAAAACTACCAAAAGAGGAAGCAGTAAGGGAGCAGGAAAATTAACAAAAGAAGTAAAAGTCATGAAACAATCTAAAAGGTTAAGTAAGATACCCGAGAAACTGGTACTTTGTAATGAAAAGTAATACATCTTAATACAATTCAATAGGATGCATTAGGTAGTTCATACTTTCTTTTCTACACTTAAAGGGTCAACTTTAAAACTTTAGCGAGGCTGGGTGCCCTGGTTCACGCCTGTAATCCCCGCGCTTTGGGAGGCCGAGGCAGGCGGATCACGAGGTCAAGAAATCGAGACCATCCTGGCCAACATGGTGACAATTCGTCTCTACTAAAAATACAAAAATTAGCTGGGCCTTTGGAACGCGCCTGTAGTCCCAGTACGCGGGAGGCTGAGGCGGAAGAATCGCTTGAACCCGGGAGGCGGAGGTGGCAGTGAGCCGAGACTGTGCCACTGCCCCCGCCTGCGACGGAGCAAGACTGTCTCAAAAAACAAAACAAAACAAAACAAAACAAAAAACCAAAACAAAACAAAACAAACAAACAAACAAACAAAGCAAAACTTTAGGTAGATGACCCTTGTATGGGACCCATGGCTGCCATCTTACATTTGAAATTCAAGACTTCAATTTCAAAGCACCCCATACGCCATAACGCAATTTATCAGTAAAAAACAGCTGCTGCTCCAACAAACTAATTGTGTTTGTGCTATAAACTTTGACACACTTTGAAAAAAAGCAAAGCATGTAGTATTATCAAAGAACAGAGAAAAAGCTCATGGGAATTTACCGCCTGAAGAGCCCTCCAAACTCATCTTGGGCAGAAGATGTAGACTCCACGGAGATCAGTGGGCAACTGAGCAGCTCCCGAAGACACAGGCTTTATATACGGTCTCGGTGACCCGCCCCTTTCTTAAATACCTTTCAATTTAATCCCCTCGTTAAACATTTAACAGCGTTAGAAAGAAACTTGAAGTAATCAGATTAAGTGGAAGTATAGATCCTACTTGGTGATTTTGTCTCTGTAATAATACCTTTGCAAATATGACTCTTGTTTTATTTTGGTTTGGCCACATTACTTTCTACATTATAGGAATATCCTTACCTTACTTTGTATTTTTTGTTTTCCTGTGCTCTTTTGAAACCCGTCTTTTTTCATCAGTTGCGATGTAGAGCATCAACTTGGCTGATCTACACTCCCTATTTTTTTCAACAAAACATGAATCTGGGCATTGCTGTGAAGGCATTTTTAATCTGTTGGCTTTCAGTGAAGGACAATATTTTGGATTAACTGAGTGGGTTTAATTCAATCAGTGGGTTTAAGAGCAAAGCTGAGGTTTCTCTGGAGGGAAGTGGGAAAGCACATCTGCCTGGGCGTGGTGTCTCATGCCTGTAATCCTCACACTTTGGGAGGCTGAGGCAGGAGGATCACTTCAGCCTAAGAGTTCAAGACCAGCCTGGGTCTTGAACTACCTAAGTTTAAGCAGCTGCTGGTTTTTTACTGATAAATTGTGTTAGGGTATACGTGGGTGATTTGAAGTTGGACTCTTGAATTTGAAATGTAAGATGGCAGCTGTGAGTCCAGTATAAGGGTCATCTACCTAAAATTTTTAAGTTGACATTTTACTTGTGGAAAAAATGTGTGCACTACCTAATGCACACAGTGAGACCACATCTTATTTATATAAAAATTTAAAAAAATCCTATCGGTGCTCAGCTGCTGTTTCAGGCATTTCTGACTGCTTTTCCAAAGGGCCTGCCCTACAGACTTTATGCCTGCCTACCCAGCCCCTACAATTATAGAAGTGAGTTCAAAGGCTTTAGATAAATTGTTGCTGGCCAAACAATTTTTAAAAAGTGCATCATTTTCTGAGAAGAAGAAATATAATATCCTTCACATTTATACCCATCCTGAAAAAGAATGTAGGATGACATTACTATATAAAGATTCATTTACTATAAAGCAAAAGGGATGCAAGAGGTGATGTGATTAACCAAAGGTGAGCGTTGGATCTAGAACTAAGACTGGGGTTCTATGACTGCTTGTACAGTTCTCTGGTAGAAGTTGTCGATTGAAAAAAATTACACATATGTACATTTAGAAAGGATATTTTATTCCTTATAAAGGTTTATAGCCTGCAAGGTGTCTATTCTAATAGGCAGTGTAACTGCCTATAGAGCCTGAAAGGCAGTTACTTCAAGGGAGGGAAGTATGGAACAGGGATTTATGCTGAATGGGTTGGCTAAACACACATATTCAACAAATTGCAGGAAGAGCTGTGAATATTCATGAATGGGGTCCTGATGCACATGTACTGAACAAACATGCAGCTCACATGCATCCCACATTGACTTTAGGGTGGAAACTTAATGTTTAAGTATATTACAATTAGGCCCTATATGTCAAAAGGTGAAGCAGAGGCATGAAGGCATTCAAGTGCACAGCCTTTGTAAACCAGCCAGAAGCAATTAATGGTCGGTGGTCTCTCATCAGGATAAAGTTGCTGATATTAGTCTCTTGTCCAGTCAAAGCTACAGCTATTGCTTGTAGAATGGGAGGGTTGTTATTTAGTGCCTGTTGGTGGGTGAACTGGGATTGTTTTAACATTGCTCATCTCGAGGCCAGTGTTGTTTAGCCTCTAGAGAAAAAGAAAAACCTTGTGGCATTAGAACACAGTTGATTGTTTGAGTGTAGGTGCACAGGGCTTGACCCTTGCCTGGCATGGCTTTAGGTCCTATTTATAATTTGGTATCTTATTGCCACCAAGAGTCGGTTCTGTCAATTTTATGATCTCTCTCTTTTTTTTTTTTTTTTTTTGATTTGGAGTTTGGTTCTGTTGCTCAGGCTGCAGTGCAATGGCATGATTTTGGCTCACTGTGACCTCTGCCTTCTGGGTTCAAGCGACTGCCCTGCCTCAGCCTCCTGAGTAGCTGGGATTATAGGCATGTGCCACCACGCCTAGCTAATATTTTTAGTAGAGATGGGGTTTCTCCACGTTGGTCAGGCAGGTCTTGAACTCCCGACCTTGGGTGATCTGCCCGCCTTGGCCTCCCAAAGTGCTGGAATTACAGGCATGAGTCACCATGCCCAGTGTATGATCTCTTTCTTAACATCAATGCCGGCCAGGTGTTGTGTCTAAATCATTAAAGGGAAAGGAGTTTAATGAGGCATGTCTGACTTCCCATCCTATCATGCTCAGGAACTCAGACTTTGAGGTTTTCCTGGGGTGTCCTTGGCCAAGAGGGTGTCCAGTTCAGCCTTGGTTGTGGGGCGGTGGTTAGAATTTTATTTTTAGTTCTCAATGTGAACATGGGAAATATAGCCTCCTCTTCCTCAGCTGCTGCTATGTTGATCCACAGAATGAAGGAGACAGCTTCGCAGTGAAGGATTAAGATCTCCAATTCCCCAAGTCCACCCTGGGCCAGTGAGAGAGAGGGGTGGCCACCCGCTAGCACTCACTTGGGAGCAGAAAGAAGGCTGGCTCTAGTCCTGGCACTTGACCTGTCGTTTACCCTAGATCTCTATTAACAGAACCCCTGATACTTCCCCAGAGGGACCAAGGAATGCTGGGGACAGTAGCCAGCATTGTGAGCCATGTGGTATTCCCACAGAATACTGACTACCACTTATAATTTTCACGAAATTTCTGCTTCCATCGTGAGCCTGAGGGGTACAATTCCAATTACCTGCTCCCTTAGGTAAGGATGCATAAGGTATAACTGGAGGGACTTTTGAGGGGGCCTGAAGTCTCCTTGAGGAGAGTCCAGAGCCCAGAAGGGACCCTGTCGCTTCATATGCTCCAATTGTAGGATTCTCCAACCCCAAAATGTCTAAACACTTCCACCCAAACTCTACCTATGATTTCCTTAGATTCCACAAGTCCCGACTCCCAGACTCAACCACTCAATCCCAGCCCCAGAATAACAAATTTCCTTCCACCAACCCTTCCCAAATTGCATCAGGGTGTGTCAAAAATAGACTATTGAGACCTCGCAAGTGAATGTGAATTCCTATCCTGACACAGTTGTATCAAATACAAAGACAGAATCAAGTGCGCTAAGTTAAACATTTTGTTTATTTATCTGTCCACATGCCCTACAGTTGAAAATATTGGCAGCCCATCTGCTGGAGCTCTCATGGTTTTGTCTCTTCAGGATGAACCAAGGGTAAAAACAGAAAAGAGGAAGAAAATTTTGTTAGAAAATAATGGAGCCACAGTGAGCCCGACTGAAGGATGAGGGGGGCCTGGGCTGGGGCACCCAGAATCTTGAGCCAAGGGAAGGGCCCGTGTCCAGGCAGGTGGGGAGCCCTCAGCCATTCCCCTGTGGGCCACTCCCTTCCCAGTGGCTCCTGATGTCTGACCTGTCTCCTCCTTCAGAAACAGATGTCTCCTTCTCTTTCCCACATTCTCCTCCACCCATTGCCACCTCCTCTCACATCAACCAGCCCAGTCCCAGAAACTGTTTTACTGTCTGCCCCACAGTGCTTGGGACTGGGAAGAGCTGAGCCTCCCTCACTGCCCCATGTCACCGTGGAGAGGGTGAGTAGGTAGGAAAGACTGAACAGTAACCCCACATTCACCTGCCGCAGCGCTTGTCCTATAGCATATTTCAGACTATTTCAAAGAGGATGTGAAACTGATAGGAAATATGCACTTCTAACATGAAATACATTTTGTATGAAACATTCATGGCACTGAAAAAGTAGTTAATCCAGAACAAAATCACTTTGGTTTTACTCTGAAAATAAATGTTTAAGCAATGAATATGGAAACAGTAAAATGACAACGTACGCATTGCATCTAATATGGCAGTGTGTGTGTGTTTGAATGTTTGCAATCATATTCATTTGACATGCTTTGGGTAAAGGGCTGACTATGTAAGTCATTCTCATCTGTGAACGGTGGCTGACTTTCCTCATTATAAAGTTTCTCAGGGGATCATAAACAATCTGCAAAACACTTGTGTGTCCACAGTTGTTTGAAATAGGAGGACTTTTTTCTCCTCTAGGAGGGTAAACCTTTTTTCCACTTTTGAGTTTCTTCTCTAGTTCTTCAATTTTACTTAAGGAAAAAAATGACTAGAAACAATGTTATTTATTAATAAATGTTTGTGGATGGTTCCTTCTAGCATAGAACTGATACATGGAATGGTTTTGTTATTAGTGTTGTTAAATCTAAATTATCAAAATTTAGAATATATCAAACTATTATATTAGAATTCAATGACAGCTCATTTGTAGACCACCAAGATAGAACGAAAGTATAAATGTGCTTCTTAGTTTCTTTATTACAAACAACATTGTTTCATGTGAAAATGTGTGCATTCCTATGTTCCAAGGACATAAAAAAAGTAATCATGTGGCTAGGCACAGTGTCTCATGCCTGCTATCCCAGCATTTTTGGAGGCTGAGGCAGGAGGATTGCTTGAGCCTGGGAGTTAGATTCCAGCCTGGGAATCATAGCAATACCTCATTTTTACTAAAAAGAATAACAAAGATAACTAGCTGAATGTGGTCGTTACTGTCCCAGGAAGCTGAGGTGGGAGGATTGCTGAAGACCAGGAGTTTGGGGCTGCGGTGACCTATGATCACACCACTGCACTCCAGCTTGGGCAAGCAGAGTGAGACCCTGTCTCTAAAATAAAATAAAAAGAAAAAAAGAAAAAAAGAGAAAATAATCATATGTATTCTAAACTCTAACTTGGGGACCGTCACTGCTGTTGATGCTGTGCTCATTCATACAGCACAGAACAGTGACTCCTCTTTGGCATAACTACCAGGTGTATGTAAATTAAAGAGGGTAATTTTGGGCCGGGCGCGGTGGCTCAAGCCTGTAATCCCAGCACTTTGGGAGGCCTAGGCGGGTGGATCACGAGGTCAAGAGATCGAGACCATCCTGGTCAACATGGTGAAACCCCGTCTCTACTAAAAATACAAAACATTAGCTGGGCATGGTGGTGCGTGCCTGTAATCCCAGCTACTCAGGAGACTGAGGTAGGAGAATTGCCTGAACCCAGGAGGCGGAGGTTTCGGTGAGCCGAGATCGCGCCATTGCACTCCAGCCTGGGTAACATGAGTAAAACTCCGTCTCAAAAAAAAAAAAAAAAAAAGAGGGTAATTTTTTGACTGGGTTATTTGTAGCCATGACAGAGTACTCCAAAATTCAATAGCTGTAAGAGTTGCACAACTTTGTGAGTATATTAAAACCCGCTGACATGTACTTTTGAGAAGGGTGACATTTGGGATATGAGTATTTAATCTCAATAACGCTGTTGTAAAATAAAAGGATACAATCAAACAGAACACATTATATGAAAGTTCACGAAATATTTCACTATCTGCTTAAGTGAATATGCAGAGGAAATTGTGAGAAATACAAGGAATCTTGCCAAATTCCATAAAATGCAAGTAAATTGAAATGCAGTACACTATTATAAAATTAAAAATCAATAGTATTAACAGTTGTCAACACGATATTGGGCATGGTGTGATGCCAAGGTGGGAGGACTGCTTGAGGTCAGGAGTTCAAGACCAGTCTGGGGAATATAGTGAGACCCTGTAACAACATAACAAAAAAAAAATTATACATTAAAAACAGCAACAGCAACAAATCCTATAGGACACAGGTCACAAGTTTTCAATTAAAATAGCTGAGTCAAGGGCGGGTGCAGTGGGTCAAGCCTGTAATCCCAGCACTTTAGGAGGCTGAGGGAGTGGATCAAGAGGTCATGGATCATGAGGTCAGGAGTTCAAGATCAGCCTGGCCAATGGAGTGAAACCCCGTCTCTACTAAAAATACAAGAATTAGCCAGGTGTGGTGGCACACGCTTGTAGTCCCAGCTACTCAGGAGGCTGAGACTGGAGAATCGCTTGAACCCGGGAAGCAGAGGTTGCAATGAGCTGAGATTGTGCCATTGCACTCCAGCCTGGGCAACAGAATAAGACTTCGCCTCAAAAAAAAAAAAAAAAAAAGGGTAAGCAGAGTTCATGATGGCATAAATACCCAAATACAGTGTGCTTTGATGGGCAAAGAACAGATAACGTGGAATAGATTTTGTGACTATCTTAAATTTTGCAAATAAGGTTACTAACAAATAGGAATTTATTCACAAGAGTGAATTAATAATGTGCACAATAAAAAGATATTAAAATATAACTTGAAAAAATCCGTTCATTCCTAAATGTTCACTTTCTTTTCTCAGTTAATCAGAAAATTCCAACCCTTTAATGAGCATTAATTTATGTATTGGCCAAGGGACCTGGTTCATGATTTCTATATATATATTACTAAGACCTTAGAAAAGATTAAATTAAGTTACAATTAAAATTCAATATTTTATCAATCACTAATATAATATTCAGTGTTTTTATTGAAACCTATTATCATATTAATAAATATTTAAAGCTATTAATTATTATTATTGTTTTATTGGTAATAGTTTCATTACACTAGGTTAAAAATAACAGCATATATAAATTTTAATAAAATTGAGAATTATTAATATGTTTTTCTTAGAATATTTAACTATAATTCAAAGAGAATATTTGTTTTTAATGTATCATTAACATTGTAACTATTATCACAGAATTTAAAGTTACATTTCCATTTTAATAATAAATGTTGGCTGGGCGTGGTGACTCACGCCTATAATCCCAGGACTTTGGGAGCCTGAGGCAGGCGGATCATGAGGTCAGGAGTTCAAGACCAGCCTGACCAACATGGTGAAACCTGGTCTCTACTAAAAATACAAAAATCAGCCACGCGTGGTGGCACACGCCTGTAGTCCCAGCTACTCAGGAGGCTGAGACTGGAGAATCACCTAATCTCGAGAGGTGGAGGTTGTAGTGAGCCGAGATCATGACACTGCACTCCAGCCTGAGTGACAGAGCGAGACTGTGTCTCAAAATAGTAATAATATAACAATAATAAATGTTGTGACATTGTGCAGATCTTCCAAGATTTTTTTGGGTGGCTTTTGTATTAAATTCCATATAAGGGGACAGTATTTGTACCATGAAATCTGGCTGTTTAAACATCTGAGATCTCTTAATGTCTGGGTGATATAGGAAGAAATATAAGTAGGTTTTCATTTCAGTCACAACTTATTGCTAAAAAACTCAAAGTATGAAAAGTCCCAGAATAGTCTCTTTATTACATACAATGTATACAGTTTCTTTTATTTCATCATCTTAAGACTTACTTTTGTCTTGGTGTTGACTTTCTATGCTCACTTCAGTACAACAATAGATAAAAGATTTTTAGATGTAGGAAGATATTTTCACTGAGTTCAACTATTTACCTATATATATATTTTACTCTTTTCACCAAGTACCCTACTTTCTTAAAAAATATCTTTACCCTTTTTATTTTTCCTGTGTATTCACCTCTTTTTTTTTTGAGACGGAGTTTCGCTCTTGTTGCCCAGGCTGGAGTGCAATGGCGCGATCTCGGCTCACTGCAACCTCCGCCTCCTGGGTTCAGGCAATTCTCCTGCCTCAGCCTCCTGAGTAGCTGGGATTACAGGCACGCGCCACCATGCCCAGCTAATTTTTTTGTAGTTTTAGTAGAGACGGGGTTTCGCCATGTTGACCAGGGTGGTCTCGATCTCTTGACCTCGTGATCCACCCACCTCGGCCTCCCAAAGTGCTGGGATTACAGGCTTGAGCCACCGCGCCCGGCTTGCTTAGAAATTCTAAAGACCCAATGTTGAAGCAAACCAGGCACCCTCTGGAACGCCTCAGGACCAGGAGAATGCCTACAGATTTACAATCTAGTTCTGCCCAGATGGCACCTGCCAGACCACCCCCTAGCTAAGAAATGGAAGCAAGTCACGTAGACCCTGCACCTCCTCGTTCCCCTCCCTGCCTGCCATTCATGACATGTCCCCCTTTAAAGCCCCTGCTTTTTTCCCCAAAAGATGAAGCGGTTCTCTTTAAGGGAGGAGCCTGCACTGTTTCCCGTCCCTAAGCTCTGGAATAAAAGTCACTTTCTTTTACCACCCTCATGCTTGTTATCTAAATTTGCAAGTGGCTGAACCTGCATTTGATTACAATTTTGGTGGCCCATGCAGGGAGTGTTGTGTGTTGCAGGGGCCTGAGCCTGCTGGTCTGGTTTCTGCTGGAGAGGGCATATGGCTGCCTGTGGACATCAGCTGCTCGTGGTTAGCCGACCCCATGGCTGAAACATTTCCCTGAAGCTGCCAAGATACTTTTCTTTTGGGGAAACTCTTTTTCACTTTCTGGCATGACGCCTGCGGCCTTCAATGCTTTGTTGGTACAAAGAAAATGAACTCTGAAGAAGGCAATCTTTGAAACAGGGTGAGCAAGTTGGAGTGCACCCGACCACCCTCTGCCTCTTTTGGGGTGTCGCTGGGGCTCTGTTCTATTTAGATATGGCTGGTAGAGACAACATTTGAGCTTTTTCTGCATTTGTGTTTGTATCTGCAGCACCCTTAGGGTGTTGCTTTGTATGGACTCAGTTATCTGGAGGAGCTACAGGTATTGATCGACTTACGACCTATGCAACTTACGACCATTCGACTTTATGACGACAATCACTAGCCACGACTGCTCCGCGTCTGGCAGCGCAAACGTTGCCCAGCTGGGCGTACGACAGTGCGGACCAGCTTACGGCAGCACTACTATCTCCGTGTGCACCATTTCAACTGTACATATAGCCTACTCAACTTACGACCAAATCGTGTTACGACTGGTCTGCCGGTCCCAATCGTGGTCGTAAGTCGAGCGCTAGCTGTATTTGGAACTGAGGCAGGAGATTTAGGACTAAACCCAGCCCCTTAACTGGGGATGCGTTTGGAAGCACTCCATTTGTTTGTGTAAGTGTATGACCTTTGTGTATAGGCGGTGATCGTTTCCTTTCCTTTTCACTTCTAACTTCATTTTCCTGATTATCTCACCTACAGCCTTAGTCTTCTTGGCCAAAAGCATTTTGTTTGTGATTAATTTAGCTCTAATTAATAGGGAATTATTTATAATAACCTTTCTAAAGAATGGTCCCCTATGTCAAAACATTTTCTCAGGATATTCATTTGCCCTTAATAAGATTACAAGAAATTTTGTTTCAATTTTATAATCTATTTTTTAAAAAAATTTCTCAGATTAGTATCTTAAAAGTTCAACTCTTGTGTTTCACTGCTTTCAGCTTTTTTTTTTGCCCCTTAAAATGGTCTGAGATGATAAATCTCTCCTTCAGCTTTTTCATCAGTTCCTGTAATTTTTCTCCTTTGGTTCCAACTGTTGTTATGGCCTGATGGTGAAATATTTTTATCTTAGACGTCCGCAAAATCAATGTTTTCCTCTAGTATAACTTGATTCTATACATTGGGCTTTCCTTGATGTGTCTAAATTTTCAATATAATCAGGAAACTTCTCATGTAATTACTAAGAGTCACGTATTTCCCTGCTATATTCATAAACTTGAACATATTCTTTCTGTGTCCAATTAAATCCAAGTACTTTTTCCATCAAGTTTGATTTTCAGATTATCTAAATGGGCTTCCCATAAGGAGAAGCAGTCACACTAAAGAAGGGTTTTCTTTGCTTTTTTGGTAACTGGCTTAAGAAACAAGATTTTACTTTTTTTTTTTTTGTCTTTTTTTTTTTTTCCTTTTTGTGGAGAATGGGGTCTCGCTATATTGCCCAGGCAGGTCTCGAACTCCTGGGCTCAAGCTATCCTCCCGCCTCTGCCTCCCTAAGAGCTGGGATTACAGGCGTGAGCCACAGCGCCTGGCCAAGATTTTACATTTTATCAAGATAACTCATGTTGTCTTTATTAAGTTTTTAATTGCTTAAAAATTCCCTGAGATTTGAAAGAATTAAAGTTTTTATACCCAGGTAACTTTCTGTATTGCCTTTAAAGTCTTTTAATTATCACTTTGGATAAATGAATAACTATTGTTTTACAAGAACCTGTGGTTCTCTTTTGATCACATGTTTTAAGGTTTTTAACATCTTTGACAGACGTCTTCAAAATTGAATCCTAAATTAAGTCTTTGACTTATTGCTGGAGATTAGTAAAGTTATACTAATTTTTTTTTTTTTTTTTTTGAGATGGAGTTTCCTATTGTTGCCCAGGCTGGAGTGTAATGGAACGATCTCAGCTCACCGCAACCTCCACCTCCCAGGTTCAACTGATTCTCCTACCTCACCCTTCCCGAGTAGCTGGGATTACAGGCATGCACAACCACACCCAGCTAATTTTGTATTTTTAATGGAGAGTTTCTCCATGTTGGTCAGCTCGTCTTGAACTCCTGGCCTCAGGTGATCTGCCCGCCTTGGCTTCCCAAAGTGCTGGGATTATAGGCGTGAACCACCGTGTCTGGCCAGTTACGCCAACGAATCACTGCAAAGTTATAAAATATTTTTACAGCTTCCAGTCAGGTCATTAACTCCAGTATCACCACCTCCAACCCTTGAAAAAGTCCTTATCAAGTGCTATCAGCTAATCTTTGTGCTGTTAAGTTAAAGGGCTTTGACTCTTGGATACACATATCTTGTTTAAGTATCTGACGCCAAACTCAAGTTAACTGAAGCCTTGTCTTTAAACCTGGGCAAGGGTGACAAAGTAAACTGCTTTCATGAGACACAGGCAAAGGTCTATATCCAAAAACATTAAGATTTGCTTAATAATTTTGCCTGTATCTGAAATATGTAATTTAAATATTCAGCTACCTGTGGGCTTCCTTTCCTGTCATTCTTGGAACTAGACAAGGTTTACAACCTTTTTATTTAAAATGTTGTTAATTTTTTAAAGGTTTTATTTTGCCTCCAAAATGTGAAACTATTCAATCCTTCCAGGCCCAGGGAGTATTGTGGAAAAGGTGAATGTGTGAGATTGTAAGGGCTGGTCTTGAGGGAAAAAATTAATTCAGACCCTCCAAATCAAGAATGGGCATGTAGATGCCTAAATAACTAAACAAAAATACTTATGTTTTGTATAGCTAGTTGTTACAAGCCAAGATTAAAATAGTTCAATGCATAAAATTCACAGAAAAGCCAATTTTATAACTTTCCGTTTTGCTTTTAGTTTTTGGCTCTTATATTGTTTAAAAGGGGTTTTAAGGTTAATGAGTGCTTTCCCACCTTCATTCCCATTTGGTCTAGAACATTTATTTGATGATAAGTCTTTTGACTCTAAGTCTCTTGGCCACAGGGGTCCCACTGAGGGACATGATGTGATACTCAGGGAAGGTAGCATACCACTGCAGCATCAATATGAGAAAAAATAAAAGCTTGGCTATTGATACTGCCTCTGACATACCTTGACAAAAAAGGGGAATATAAACTGAAAAAAAAAAAAATTGGGGCTGGGCTGGGTGTGGTGGCTCATGCCTATAATCTCAGCACTTTGGGAGGCTGAGGCAGGAGGATCACTTGAGCCTGGGAGTTCAAGACAAGCCTGGGCAACATAGTGAGACCATGTCTCTGCCAAAAAAAAAAAAAAAAAAAAAAAGAGCTGGCCAAGTGGTGTGCCCTTGTGGTCTCAGCTACGCAGGAGGCTGAGATGGGATGATCGCTTGAGCTGAGAAGGTCAGAGCTGCAATGATCCACGATCACACCACTACACTCCAACCTGGATGACAGAGTGGTACCCTGTCTCAAAACAAAACAAAAATCTGAAACCCCCGCTGACTGAATGGACTTCCCCTTGTTAAAAGAAAAACTTCAGCTGAGTTAAATTTAGAGGAGTTTAATTGATCAATGAACCATTTGTGAATCAGGCTGCCCCCACAATTACAGCAGATTCAGAAAGACTCCAGGGATGCCTTGTAGTTAGAATAAATTTATAGACAAAAAAAAAAAAAAAAAAAAAAAAAAAAAATGAGAGCTCCATCGTAATTCCACTGTCAGTGAGGTACAGAAACAGCTGGATTGGTTACAGGTTGGCGTTTGCCCTGTCTGAACACAGTTTGAACACTCAACAGCATATGAGTGGTTGAAGTATGGCTGCTGGGATTGGCCAAGACTCAGCTGTTTTTACAGGTGCATACTCCTAAGTTAGGGTTTCAATCTTGTCTGCCTATTAAGTTGGGTTACAGTTCATCCACAAGGACTCAAACATAGAAGTATCCGGAGTCCTTCTCAGGCCACTTTAGTTTGCTTTATCTCTCTCTTGGCCAAAGTGGATCTTCCCCACCTAAAAAACTTGAAAAACTAGTTTGGGAATAGGCCAAACTAACGTTGGGAGGAGCTTAGTTTTAGTTTAAAAAAAGATAACACCTTTTTCCAAAACAAACCTCTGTATTGCTTGAAGAATAGACTGCCTTTGTAGGACTAACAAATTAGCCACAATATTAGAAACTATGGTTTAGGAATCATGCAGCTGGAGCCTACAAGATTCTGACCCTCCCCAAGTTGCTTTCGGGAATAACATCGCTATTGTAAAGCCAAGAACAGTGCTTGAGATATTTTGCTGACTCTGTACGTGATGGATCACCTGGTATTATCCAGCTCAATAAACAGGCTCATCTGATTTTGTGGCCCCCACCCAGGAACTGACTCAGTTCAAGACAGCTTCGACTCCTTGTGATTCCATCTCTGAACTGACCAATCAGCACTCCTTGCTCACTGGATATGCCCGATCCTAACAAATTATCCTTATCTGATCCCTAAAACTCAGGGAGAGACTGATTTGAGTAATAATAAAACTCGGGTCCCCCACATAGCTGGCTGTGTGTGAATGACTCTTTCCCTATTGGAATTCCCCTGTCTTGACAAATCGGCTCCTCTAGGCAGCAGGCAGGATGAACCCATTGGGCAGTATACTCTCTTCTCTTGAAATTACCACTCAACACGAACGTAAATTAGAATGTTTCCCAGGTGTCACAAATCAGTGTATATTAATGAGCCTCTCCACAATTTATTAAGATTAGGAAAAAATGTTTTTTTTTAAATTTCTTTTTTTTTTTTTCTCTTGCAACGTGTTATCAGAAAAAATATGTTTTAAAAAATCCTAAAGGGACAAATACAGACAGAAGTGACAAAGCCATCATGGAATCTAAAAAGGAGGAGGAAGAGGAAAAAAAGGAAAGGGAGGGAGGAAAGAGGACCCAAAAGGAGAAAGAGGAAGGGAAAGAGTTATTGATAAACAGTTCTTTCCCTTTTTAGCATCTGTTACAAAGAAAGAACACTCAATTGGCAGGGAGGTTGGGGGAAGGCAAGTAGATTTTATTCCTGGCCAAGAATGGAGAAGGAGATAGCTTTTGCTCTAGAGACAGCTTCTCCAGCTGGGTGCAGTGACTCACACCTGTAATCCCAGCACTTTGGGAGGCCAAGGCAAGCGGATCACGTGAGGTCAGGAGTTCGAGGCCAGCCTGGCCAACATGGTGAAACCCTGTCTTTACTAAAAATACAAAAAAACTAGCTGGGTGTTGTGGCGCATGCCTGTAGTCCCAGCTACTTGGGAGGCTGAGGCAGGGTAATTGCTTGAACGTGGGAGAGGGAGGTTGCAGCAAGCTGAGATTGTGCCATAGCACTCCAGCCTGGGTGACAGAGTGGGACGCCATCTCAAAAACATAAAAATAAAATAAAATAAAATACAGATTCTCCATGAGAGATGGGAAGCTGGGGAATTTTGAGGAGTTAGATGTAGGGTGGGGAGGTAAGTAATCATGTGAAGGAGGAACTCCAGACATGCAGGTGCAGCTCATAAATATGCCTCTTCATACCACGTACATTCAGAAAGTGGTGGTGATTTTCTCCCATGGGTGGGGAGTTTAGTATTATGATGACATGTTCATGATCTAAAGGTAACACGCAGTTGCTGTTTCTGGTTTGCACCAGTCTTGAGCTGACTTACTGTCCTCTGGTAATTGGGGAAGGGCCCTGAAGCTCCTGCAGCCCTCTGGGTCATCTGGAGTTCTTTTAAGCAAACACACATATAAATAAAGAGAATAGAAAAAAAAACTGTTAAAGAAAAAATAATGAGCTTTCTCAGCTGTATCTCCAGGGCTGCCCTGGTAACAAAAGAAGGAGTAGAGAAAGAACAGAATTTTGTGTGGGGTGTCCTCTGGAGCTGTCTCAGGCGGGGAGAAATGAAATCTGATCATTTTAAGTGCCTACTTATGAAAAAGTTATTGAAGAGGGCTTTTCTTGGGCAATAGGAATCAACCAACAGTCTCCAGAATAGTCTAGATCCCACATTCCTCAAGATCGACCAATCTTTTTGTTAGGGTCTTGTGCCCTGCAAGCAACACTTTGGTAATTAATGTTTATTTTCTGGTGCCTAATCTTTGATAGATGTGCACCTGGCTATAACAGAGGAAGAATGACTGTTTCCAGCATTTGATTACCCTGGACAAGTGGAATGGTCAGTATTGAATTTCTAACACTGAGAAGCCAAACCCTGGCTTCTAAGAAAACCATCACAATGCAGCCTTTTATGAAGTCCAACGTGAGGCTGCCTTCCTTCAGCTTTCTAAAGCCACTGCTGGGAAGCTAACAGAGAGGGTAGCCAGGGAAGAGTGGTGAGGATGCTATTTACAGTTAGAAGACCTGAGTCTGATACCAGGAATGCTGCTACTGCCTAATTAGGGCCACAGGACTTAATTTCATCTCTCCCAGCCTGCTTTTCTATCTGTGCAATAAAAATAATGATGTCAGTGTTTACATGAGTGTCATGAGATAAAACAGGTGCAAACATCTCTTATAGAGCCTGGTTGCCTGGTTCTTGTTAAATCATTAGTGTTTCTTGAATTATAAAAAAAACCTCAAGAATTCTTAAGGACACTTGATAGGTGTGTTTTTTCAAAGGGTATGACTGTAGCAATTATGAGATGTCTTTTATATGTCTTATATAACTTGCATTATTAAATATATTGCAGTCGTTGGGAAATAGGGTCTCATTATTGGAAAAAGAAGATACAGATATGGAAGAGGGAAGACAGGACCAGTCCTAGGGTATTGACTGGAATTAGAGTTATTACTATGAATTCATAATGTGTATTATATGTGTGTGTGTGTGTGTGTATTTAATAGCTCTGTCTATTAAAAAGTTGACACCTCAGTAGTAATGAGCACAGCTGGCACTCACATCTTGGTTTCTAAAGTTCATTTCCCATTAGAAGGGATCAGATCTCCTTAGAAAAAAGGTTGTGAGGCTACAAAGCCATGTCCTCCAACCCTGGTGTGTGATGGTTAATTTTAGGTGTCAACTTGACTGGATGAAGGAATACCTAAAGTGAGGGTATTTTCCAGAAGAGATTAGCATACATGTCTGTGTATATTAAGTGGTGGAAGATTTGCCCTCAATGTAGGCAGGCACCATCCAATAAGATGGGGACCTCAATAGACCAAAAACAGAGAAGAGTTGGTCTCTCCACTTACTTTATTTCTTTTCCTATCTCAGATATCAGAACTCCAGGCTCCCAGCCTTTGAACTCCAGGACTTATGCCAGTGATGCCCTGGGTTCTCAGGTCTTTGGCTTTGGACTGAGAGCTGCACCATTGGCTTCCCTGGTTCTGAGGCCTATGGGCTTGGACTGAGCTTCCTGGAGTATCCCAGGGTCTCCAGCTTTCAGACGACCTGTCGTGGGACTTCTCAGCCTCCATAATCATATTACTCAGTTCCCCTAACAAATAGCCTTGTGCACACACTCTCTCTCTCTATCTCTTTCTCACTCTCTCTCTTCTATCTATCCATCCATCCTACTGGTTCAGCCTCTCTGGAGAACCCTGACTAATACACCGAGTTTCAACATCCAGATGTGTCTACATGGCTCATCTACACTCTTGTCCCTTAGGAGCTGCAGCCTGGAGGATCTCAACACTGAGTAGGGGCCATTGAGAAGGAAGATCCACTCCAAACTACAACAGGGGCTGCAGCCCTCCTCAGCCCCAACTAGGTGGGAAACATGGCACTGTGGAACATGTCCATGGTGTGTGGGGCGTGGATCTGCAACGTGCTGCTCAAGAGGCACCACCAAGGGAGGTCCACAGGAGCACTGTGTGTGTGTATGTGCAGGACACACTGGGGCAGTTGCACACTGCTATGTGCAAGTTCGAGATGACCTCTAGTCTGCAGCTTCGTAGCCTTGATTTGGAGCCAGATGCTACACGAATGACTCCCATAGTATGTAGTTTTCACTGAACAAGCTTGATTTCTTCGTTTCCGATTCCACTGTCATCTAGGTGCTAAACCTCAATACCAAGGTGAATCTCAATGAACGAACAGAGCCATGCATTCCAAATCTTTATAGTTGTGAGACTACTCATGTAAAATTATCTCTAAGGTTTATGTTATAGGACCTTGTTAAAAGGACTCAACCAAAATCCATTCCCTACTGACATACTAGCCATGATACATAGCAGAAAAGGGAAGAAAATCTAAATCACTTGAGAAGAAAGACAAAATTCTGTTTCTGGACTATTTTCATGGACTTGTGAGCAACCACAAAATGCTGTCACTTTACTACTCTCTACAAATGTAATAATATGGAAGCACAAGTAAGTCACATCAAAATAATCTACAGTTACAGAATATCACGTGAAAATTATAATTCTATCAAATTCCCACACTGAGCAGTGAGTCGTCTCTGTAAATTCCTGCAGGATTCCAATGGCCAGATTCGAGACAGAAACATCGCTGCATTCTGAACGCAAAAAGAGGCTCAGAGTCAAATGACGCCATTATAGGATACTCAGATGATGGTGGCATGAGTTACTGGATTTGAGCAGTCTCTAGGTTTCAGCTGTTATTACAGAGAAGCCCTAAATGTTTCTTTACTTTCAATATTCCCTTAATTATACCCTCCCATTTAGTCTGACAGTGAGCTCCATGTTTGCCAATACCCAGAAAGTGTGCCCTTGGGGTTCTAATTGGGGTGGCATGAATTAGTGACTTTCCCTGCATTTCTTTATAGCTCACAGTGAGCCTGAAATGCCCCCTTTTACCCTTGGTTTTCCAGAGCCCTGGGGGTTGTTTTTGCCAGCTGCTGTTCAAGACTTCCTGCCTTTTCTTCCCTTCCCTTGTGCCCACTGGGGCTTGGATCTGCCCCTTGAAAGGTGTGGTCCATGGTTCCAACCTGCGCACAACTGGTCAAAGCAGATGCATATTCACAATCACTAGAGACCTTTCTCTGAGTGAATGATATTTACAATTTCTATGAAAAGTGTTCATACCCTACATGTTTCCAAACAGTGTGCAAGGTGAACACAGCTTAACGAACAGCAATTTTTCAGTGAGTGGAAAGTGAAAAAGATTTGGGAGCAGAAGTCCCAGATTCAATGCCAAGTTTATCATCACCTTAGAATATGATGATACAAACAGTAAACCACACAGAAGTTTAGCATGTACTAAGAGTTTAAAATGAATTCATTTCATTTAGCCTGTACCACTTTCATTTATTTTCGGGATGAGAAAGTCAAGGAACCCAAATGTTAATTAAGTAACAGGTCCAAGGTACACAGCAGGGAAGGTGCAGAACGAGACTAGTCCCCAGGCATCTGGCTCTGCACCTGAGCTGTCAACCACGTCTCCAAGTTGTGTGATTCGGAGCTTGTTTGAAAGCCAGCTTCCTCATGTTTGATTGTAATTCCTGTAGTAGAGATTAGCCATATGGGAAGTTAACTGGGATAACAAAACTTTGCATAAATTTATATGGCACTCTGCTTCAGGCATTGGATGCCTCCCAAATATCAGGCAAGAGCTGATAAATGCCTTTGCATGGCTGCTTCCTCGCTAGGAATTACCCAAGCCAGTCAAATGGCCTAGATCCCTGGAGTTCAGAGGCCTTTTCTTAAACACAGAAACGCTTAAGCTTTTTGCTGCTCCACTGTGGTTCAGTAAGCAATTTGTTACCCAGCCATTTCTCTTTTCTTAAGCATCTTCTTCCTGTTTGATCTGCAACTGGCCTTCCCATTCATCCCCATGATACCCATTAATATAGAATCTTAAGACTCACTGGCGGTTATTGTGGTTAAAAAAAAAAAAAAAAAAAAGACTCACTGGCAGGTGCTGTACGCAAAGGAGCCAGTGAGAAACCCGCACATAAGGGTGGTACAGACTCTAGGGACCCACACAGGACCCACACACCTGGGGGTACCTCCTTGGCACCTACCTGGGAGCCAGGTGTTCCCAATTGCCTAGACATTCCCTGAGACACCCTGGCTTTTCCCTAGAGAAACTTGGGGGGGGGGCCACTTTAAAACCAAAGCAATTACTTTTTTTTGAGATAGGGTCTCAGTCTGTCACCCAGACTAGAGAGAGTGCAGTGGTGCAATTACAGCTTACTGCAGCCTTGACCTCCTGGGCTCAGGTGACCCTCCCATCTCAGCCTCTCAAGTAGCTGGGACCACAGGTGCACACCACCATGCCTGGCTAATTTTTTTGTGGAGATTGGGTTTCACCATGTTTCCCAGGCTAGTCTTGAATCCCTGAGCTCAAGCAATCTGCCTGCCTTGACCTCCCAAAGTGCTGGGATTAGAGGTGTGTGCCATCAAGCCTGGCCCCATAGCAATTACTTTCTGTACCCTTAGCTCCAAAATGTTCTGCCAACTTCCAGAAAGAATCCCCTTGTGGTTCCAATTGGGATTGCATTTGTTAATTACATTTCCATTGTTTCTTAAGCCCTCACAGTGAGACAGAAGTGCCCCTCTCCAACTTGATTTATTTTCCCTCAGCCTTAGGAGCTTTTTTTTTTTCCTTTCTTTTTTTTTTTTTTTTGAGACAGAATCTCACTCTGTTGTCCAGGCTGGAGTGCAGTGGCATGATCTCTGCTTACTGCAACCTCTGTCTCTAGGATTCAAGCAATTTTTGTGTCGCAGCCTCCCAAGTAGTTGGGATTACAAGCCTGCACTACCATGCCTGGCTAATTTATACATATATATATATATA
>NW_022436955.1:19045486-19050220 GCF_009761245.1 Sapajus apella
CAAACTCCTGGGCTCAAGTGATCCTCCTGCCTTGGCCTCTCAAAGTGCTGGGATTACAGGCATGAGCCACCGTGCCTGGCCTAGCAGCCGTTCTTCTGAACCCCGCTGAAGGTTGAACTCCTCTCCCACTTGCACACCTGTTGTTTAGATCTGCTCCTCTAAAAGTGCACTCATATCTTCCCAACTTGCACACAACTGGCCCAAGATGATACCTGTTCACAATCACTGGGGACCCTTGTCCTGAATGAATGACACATTTTCCTCTATGCCAGTTCTTCATACTCTAAACATTCTGATGCAGTTCTTCATTTGAGATGTGTAATTATTAATACTTTAAATCATGACAATAAAGCCAATAAACAAATAAAATTATTTAAAAAGAAAGTTGGAATAAAATAGCTGCTGTTTCCTTGCATTATTTTAGAAGCTTTGCTAAAAACAACATAAAACTGTAATTATGCTACTTATAAATAGAATAAAATGGAAGTAATTAATTTATTAGTGTTGTCATTGAAATAATCTACAGGCAAAGCACATTATGAAGAAGAATCCTGTCTTTTTTCATCTTATATATGATATAATTACTTACTGGCAATAAAACTAAAATAGAAACAATGAAAATTATTGTAGAAGGGAGGTAAAGGGCATCTTGTGGTTCTGTAGCAGCGTGCTCAATGGGAAGTCAGATGTACTCGGGGGTAACTCACTATTGTTTTCAAGCTGAGTGGACAGTGCTTGGTGTTCAACATTTCTTGTGACCAGAGGAGAATGGGGAGGATGTGCCAGCAAGGGAAGCTCCTTGGTGAAAAGGATTCCTACACAATTGCGTCCTGGATTTATGGAATAAGGAAAGAACAGAGATTTCTCTTTTAGGACCTGTCCCTTGAAGACTCTCTAAACATCTGAGGTCTGACAAGCGGACGAGGTGGAGGACCAGGGTCTGGACCAGTGGAACTCTGGTCTAGTGCGCATGTTGAATAGAAAGAAAGTCCTGAGCTGTGGCTGCCTGCACCAGGAGCACTAGGTCATACTCTTGTGGACCTTGTGAAGGATCTGTTGAGTCAGGGTGGAGTTGACCTGCTGGAGGCCTCTTTCTCCTGGGATCCTGACCCTGGGAGGAATGCTGGGTCACAGCCTGGTGCTGCTCTTTAAATCTCTTTCTCCTGGGATCCTGACCCTGGGAGGAATGCTGGGTCACAGCCTGGTGCTGCTCTTTAAATATTTTGTCATTTTAAATTTATTTTATTTAAAAACATTTTTGTGGGTACATACTAGTTGTATAAATTTATGGAATTCGTGAGATGTTTTGATACAGGCATGCAATGTGAAATAAGCACATCATGGAGAATGGGGTATCCATCCCCTCAAGCATTTATCTTTTGAGTTGTAAACAATATAATTACACTCTTTACTTTAAAATGTATAATTAAGGTGTTATTTACTAAAGTCATCATCCTGTCACATAGTAGGTCTTCTTAATTCTTTCTATTTTTTCGGTACCCATTAACTTTCCCCACCTCCCCTCAATCCCACACTAGCTTCCCAGCTTCTGGTAACCAACCTACTTTCTACATCCATGAATTCAATTATTTTGATTTGTAGATTCCACATTAAGTGAGAACCTGCGATGTTTGCCTTTCTGTGCCTGGCTTATTTCATTTATCATAATAACCTCCAGTTCCAGCCATATTGTTGCAAATGACGGGATCTCATTCTGTTTTGTGGCTGAAGGTGCTCTTCTTTCTTTGGGGATGTGGAGATCTAGAAGATGCCCTGGTGATGCATTTGCCCCCTACCCCATTTGCAACACCAGGGACGTAAGTATATTTTTGGAAAACTTACATTTTTCTTCATTTTTGTTTTTTGGTCTCAGATACACATTTTCTTTTTATTTTATTTTATCTTCATACTACCTAGTCAAGAAGTTGTACTTTTCTTTTCTTAAGATATAAAGATGTGTCTTAGCCAACAGACACATTGCCACAGGATTTCCTCGCATGGGAAATAAGCTGCTTTGATAATAACCTGTGATTCTTCCAAATTTTTCTGAAATCATTTTGATTTGTATTTTGTAGGTGTCCATCTCTTCACAGTCATGGCTGATCTTGTCATTCACTTTTGGAGGATTCTTCTGTACCTGGGCAGGAAAAAGGAAAGAAGAAAAGAAAAGAAAAAAGAAGCTAGCAACCATCCAAGTCTTCCAATATGCATAGCCAGTGTACCCACACTGTCTCCCAACTACTCACCTACAACTTGGGGTGTGCTGTTTATCTTGAATAATCCACTGGTTCACTCCTTTAGCAATTTTATGTATCCAGTATGTGTCAGGCACAGTTCTTGTAAATGGAGATAATAGCAATGAGCAAACATTTAAGGCCTGTTACGGAAATGCCAGGGATTTGGCCTCAGTTCTGTTGCTCCCTGCACAGAATGCCAGCCAGGGAGAATGGGAGATAAAGTCTGAAATCTGCCTCCCTGACCCGCTAAACTTGGGTGGCGGGGGTTTATATAGCAGTGAAGGTGGGAAAATCAGGAATTGGGGAGGAGTAAGGAAGCAAACATGATAGATGAGGGGTCTGGGGTCCCGTCTGGATGTGGTGATCTGATGAGTTTTAGTTCCTTGCCTGAGGATTAGTTTCCTGAGACAGGAGCTCAGGTAAGGCAAATATAAGTTTCAAGTTTTAAGACCAGGGAGGGTCAATTTCAATGTTTATTCAAAAAACTGTAAATATTAGTTGTCTGGGACAATTTGGCCGGTTTCACCATCATGGAGCATACCTTTGTATGTGTGTGCGTTTGTGTATGTAAGACAATAAATAAATAAATAAATAAATAAAATAAGAAGCCACAGCTCCAGTGGAAAATTCAAGTCCTCCTTCAACTGCATCAGTGGGGCCTTGTGTGTGTGTGTGTGTGTGTGTGTGTGTGTGTGAATGTTTGCGATCACATTCATTTGACATGCAGGTTGAATAAGTGAGTCATTTTCCCCAGTACACAGGGGGCTGCCTCTCCTAGCAGGAAACTTTCTCACGGGTTACTGCTGTGTTTTGGATGTTCCCTCCAAAACTGATATTGAAACTAATTCCCCAGTGTGGCAGTATTGAGAGGTGGGGCCTTTAAGAAGTGATTGGATCACGAGGGTTCTGCCCTCATGAATAAGTTACCCATTAATGGGTTAATAGATGAATGGGCTATCATGGAAGCAGGACAGGTGGCCTATATGAAGGGCAAGAGACACCTGAGCTAGCACAATCGACCCCCCTCATCAGGTCATGCCCTGCCTTGCCTCGGGACTTTTCAGAGAGTTCTCGCCTGCAAGAAAGATCTCACCAGATATGGCCCATTGACTCTGGATCCCTCAGCTGCACAACTGTAAGAAATACGTTTCTTTTCTTCATAAATTATCCAGTTTCAGGAATTCTGTTATAAACAACAGAAAAAAAGACCAAGACAATCACTGTATATCTTTTTTTTTTTTTTTGAGACGGAGTTTCGCTCTTGTTACCCGGGCTGGAGTGCAATGGCGTGATCTCGGCTCACCGCAACCTCCGCCTCCTGGGTTCAAGCAATTCTCCTGCCTCAGCCTCCTGAGTAGCTGGGATTACAGGCACGCGCCACCATGCCCAGCTAATTTTTTTGTATTTTTAGAAGAGACGGGGTTTCACCGTGTTAACCAGGATGGTCTAGATCTCTTGACCTCGAGATCCACCCGCCTCGGCCTCCCAAAGTGCTGGGATTACAGGCGTGAGCCACCGCGCCCGGCTGTATATCTTCATAAAACCAATTTTGTGGGCTCTGAGGGCTCTGTTCTCTAAGAGAACACTTGCTCTATTTCCCAGATTTTCTTCTCTAGTTCTATAATTTTACTAAAAGAGAAGAATGTCAAGGAAAGCCACTAGTAATTGATAATGCTGGTGGATAATCCCTCTAGCATGAAACTGGAACATGGCACTGTTTTGTTATTGGTGCTGTTAAATCTGAATGATCACTTTTAAAACATATGGAAAGCAGATATCAGGATTCAATTACTGCTTATTTCATGAAGAACCAGGGAAGAAAAAAATATGAATGTATTTTAAAATTTATGTTTAATGCACATCACTGTTTCATGTGATAAGGTGTGGATTCACATGCCCCAGCTTAGAAAGAAAAACAAGCTCATCCAGTGGTGCTTTTTGCTGTGCTCATTTGCACAGTAGAGAATGACAACTTCTCTTTGTTAGAGCCACCAGGTATATGTAAATTAAAGAGAATACACTTATGACTGGATTATTTACAACCAATATATTGCTAGGTGATAAGCAATTCCACAGAGAGGGCCATTCACTGTTGCTACTGAGTGGATTTCTCACAATGGTGACTGCAGGCAAATTTACCTGTCTGTTTCCTCCCTGGTTGCTGGGATCCAGGATTCTGCCTAGAAACAGGACAGTTCTTATTGGTTGGGGTTAACCCTATTTAATAACGTTATCCCTTATTACATTAAAGGTTTAACTATTGGTAGGCTTTTCATTTAACTGTAGTTCAAGAAAGGAATACTCAATTAAAAAAAGTTTATTTTGAAATAGTTTCAAACTTAGAGAAAAATCATAAGGACTGCGTAAAGAACCCCCCACCAGCCCTTTTAAAGAAATAATGATGATAAAATAATAGTATGTGTGTGTGTGTGTTTTTTTTTTTTTTTTTTTGAGACGGAGTTTTGTTCTTGCTACCCAGGTTGGAGTGCAAGGGTGC
>NW_022436955.1:19050320-19059112 GCF_009761245.1 Sapajus apella
AAGGAATTCTTCTGCCTCAGCCTCCCGAGTAGCTGGGACTACAGGCATGCCCCACCATGCCCAGCTAATTTTTTTGTATTTTTGGTAGAGACGGGGTTTCACCATGCTGACCAGGATGGTCTTGATCTCTTGACCTTGTGATCCACCTGCCTTGGCCTCTTGAACTGCTGGGATTATAGGCGTGAGCCACCGTGCCCGGCCCAATAATGTGTTTTTGATTACTGGCAGGTATTTTATTTGGAGGCACTTCTGTGATTGGAAGAGGAGTTGAGATGATGTCAAATGTATGTTAACAAATAAATCCCTGAAATTGTCTCACTGTGAAAACATTAATAATAACATTACTCTCTTAAATTCCTTCTAGTTTTCAATAGAAAGGGCCAGTAAGTGAATGAAAGTGCCTTTAACTTTTCGTTTTGTGACAACTCTGCAATTTCATCTTGATTTCATATTTCTAGTAATAAAGCCTCTTCTGACTCCACATTCCTATTTCTGGTCACACATTTTATTCTTAAGAATTTTAGTGATGGACAAGAAGCTAAATTAGAATGATTAATGTATCAATGATTAATTTGGTAATTGTAACAATGTCCAAATGCTTAGAAATTATAGTATTTCATCAGATGTATTTTTTTTTTTTTTTTTTTTTTTGAGACGGAGCTTCGCTCTTGTTACCCAGGCTGGAGTGCAATGGCGCAATCTCGGCTCACCGCAACCTCCGCCTCCTGGGTTCAGGCAATTCTCCTGCCTCAGCCTCCTGAGTAGCTGGGATTACAGGCACGTGCCACCACGCCCAGCAAATTTTTTGTAGTTTTTAGTAGAGACGGGGTTTCACCGTGTTGACCAGGGTGGTCTCGATCTCCTGACCTCGTGATCCACCCGCCTCGGCCTCCCAAAGTGCTGGGATTACAGGCTTGAGCCACCGCGCCGGGCCCCATCAGATGTATTTTTAAAGAGGCACCTCTGTGAGAGGAACAGGTAGGCAGGCCAGCTTTCCCCTGGTTTATTTCCCTCTTTCCCCGATTGTAGGGCATCCTCCACTTGGTCCCCTGTGAGGGGCCAGCAGTTTGCTTTGCTCTCTCTGGGGCTTATGTTTGTACCAGACTCTGCAATAACAGGCCCAGATTTTGCAGCTCTGATGATTTATTTTCTTTTTGCTGATGAAGCCACAAGGTATTAGCACCTCCTTGTGGCCATACATGTAATCTGACACTGTCCCTCGTCATAGTGATGGTAACAACAGTGTTAGTGCCAAGCCACTTTAAAATGCTTTTATTTCCTGGCAGATATTGTATTGAGAGTGATTTCTCTGAACATAAATACCAGTTGCGAAGGTTTGATATATTTTAATGAGGTTAATGTAAGATATTATTTTATTAATGGAAGTAATAAATTAATATCCAACAAGTTTAGAGCACCATTTCACAGGACACATTTTTCAGAGATATTTCTGTAAAGACAAAGAATGAAAGTGGTTTTGACTTAAAAAAACTTTTATGGGGGGCAAAAAAAAGAGAAAATAACTTTTATTTTAGGTTCAGGGGTACATGTGGAGGTTTGTTATATAGGTAAACTGTGTGTCGTGGGGGTTTGGTGTACACATTATTTCATCACCTGAGTAATAGGCATAATATCTGATGGGAAGTTTCCTTCCTCCCCCACCCAACCCTCAAGTGAGCCCAGGTGTCTGTTGTTTCCCACTTTGTGCCCATGTGTTCTCATTGTTTAACTCCTACTTATAAGTGAGAACATGTGGTATTTGGTTGTTTGATCCAGGGTACTGTTGATGGGCATTTAGGTTGATTCCATGTCTTTGCTATTGCGGATACTGTTGCAACAAACATATGTGTGCATGTGTCCTTGTGGTAGAATGATTTATATTTCTTTGGGTATATATTCAATAGAGGGGTTGCTGAGTCAAGTGGTAATTCTATTTTAAATTCCTTGGGGAATCACCACATTGCCTTTCACAATGGCTGAATTAATTTACATTCCAACCAGCAGTACATAAGCGTTCCCCTGCACATAATCCTGCCAATTGATTAGCCTGTTTAATTTAGATATACTTTGTAGGTCTGCCAAAAAGGAGTTACCCTTCTGCATGTGTGAGTGAGCACAGCATGAGAGCTGCCGGATGATAGTCCTTGAGTTAGATATTTGAAACATACAAGATTCCTCTCCTCTTCTTCATCCTCTTCCTCTTTTTCTTCTTCTTTTCCTCCTCCTTCTTCTTTCTTGTCACCTACATCATCTTCATCGTCTTTGTCTTCAGAAAGAAAGTATAGTGTTAAAGCACACCTTCCACTGAAAACAACTGTAAAAGAAGGATAAACTATGAGTTTTTGTTGGGATAGCAGAGCTACCAAAGCAGCAAAGATTTGATGAAACAAATTCCCTTAAAGAAGGTAATCCCAGGATTTGAGCTCAATATTTAGCACATCTTATATCCTCAAGGCATTTGCTGATAGAGAAAGTAGGAGCTGGAGATTTTGGCTGAAAACCAGAGCAGAAAGCAGTAGCCAGCATCTGAGCAGAACATTTGCCAGTTTCACAGAACTGGAGAGGGAAATATTGAAGATCACAGCTAGACAAAGACTACAAATAATGTAAGGTATCTAATAGCCTTTAACAAATAACATAAAAGACTTTACCAATAATGTAAAATATTCAAGAAATTAAATGATCAAATAGAACATTTAAAAAGGAACTGGAATTTTTATTTCAGTAATTGGATTTTTTATTCAATCCAATAAAAAGGATTGAATATCAAGTCTAGAACTGAAATATTAAAAAATCAACAGATGAGTTTAACAACAAATTAGATGTAGCTGAAATGAGAAAATTAGCAATTTGGAGCATGAATCTAAGAAATATACCAATAGAAAAATGAAGAGGAAAAATAATGGAAGATGAAAGACCAAAGAGAGAGTGAAAAGTCTAGCTAATTTACGCGTTATTATAATCCTTGCAAAAGAGGAGAGAAAACGTAAAAAAGAAAAGAATCTTGTATCTGAAAATCTATATGCTGCTACTATCAAGTTATTTGTTTGAAGTATAGTAGTCTTAAGCTCTTAAAGCACTTTACACAAGTTTTATAATACCTCCCAATATTTACATTTTTTAGTATTTTAATGTTAAGAAGAGTTTTGTCTTTAACCTCTTCTAATTATTTATAGTAGATTAAAAGTAATGGCTGGGCGCGGTGGCTCAAGCCTGTAATCCCAGCACTTTGGGAGGCCGAGGCGGGTGGATCACGAGGTCAAGAGATCGAGACCATCCTGGTCAACATGGTGAAACCCCGTCTCTACTAAAAATACAAAAAATTAGCTGGGCATGGTGGCGCGTGCCTGTAATCCCAGCTACTCAGGAGGCTGAGGCAGGAGAATTGCCTGAACCCAGGGGGGGGAGGTGGGGGTGAGCCAAAACCGCCCCATTCCCCCCCACCGGGGGAAAAAAAAGAAAACCCCCGTAAAAAAAAAAAAAAAAAAAAAAAAAAAGTAATTGTATAGTGAAAATGTATTGTTTTACATTGAGAAATCATGGAAAATTAAAAATAATTAAAATTAAACACTAAAATTATTAAAATGCGAAAATTTCTTCCTTTAAAATTTTTTTTTTTTTTTTTTTAAAAAGGGTCTTATTCTGTTGCCCACACTGGAGTGCAGTGGTGCTGTCATGGGTGACTATAGCCTTGGCTTCCTGGGCTCAAGTGATCCTCCCACCTCAGCTCTAGAGTAGTTGGAACCACAGGCACATACCACCATGCCTGGCTAACTTTTGTATTTTTTTGTACAGATGGGATTTTGTTACGTTGTCCAGGCTGATCTCAAACTCTGGATCTCAAGCAATTGTCCTGCCTTGGTATTCCAAAGTGCTGGAATTACAGGTGTGTACCACCATGCCCAGCTTAAAAAAAATTAAATTAAATAAAATAATTTTTTTTTTTTTTTGGTAGAGATGGGGTCTTACCTTGTTGCTCAGGCTGGTTTTGAACTCCTGGCCTCAAGTGATCCTCCTGGTTTGACCTCCCAAAGTGTTGGAATTACAGGCATGAGCCACCACTCCAGGCCCATGCAAAAGTTACTAAATAAAATTTTGCTGCATTTTATGCCCGAGCATATAGAGTTTTGTTGCTGCTATTGTCATCAATGGTGGGGGTTAATAACTCACAAAAACTACCACTTATAAAATTATCAGCTATACAATTATTGGACAAAATATATTATCTCACTCTATAAACAATTCATTAGAACTTGAAGGAATTGTAGAATATGGAAGAGATGCTTCTGCTGAAATAAGGAGAATGTGAAATACCTCCTCATGGAATGCTGTCATTTTCACTTATCAGTTCTAAATATTAGGAAAGAAAACTCTGAGTAGATTATAGTCTGATACATAATTGCATAATGATAGCTGTTAAATAAAGAAACCACATGTAATTATTAAATTTTGCACGAATCAGTTGCTTTGCAGTCTCACTAGAGCTGAAATAAAAGTATTTTGAGTCTCTTTCATTTTCACATTCTGACCCTGGGATGTACTCATTTGCCAGGGAAAAAAATTTCCTCTAAATGGCTCTAAATGGAGAGAAGAGGGACAAGGAGAAAGCAAATACAAAGCTACATAACAAATAGCTTGGATAATACATGAAATAATTAACAAGCCAATGTTCCCCAGAACTGGCAATCCACTCACAGAACAAGAATTCACATGTGCAGTTAACAAATAAGGCAACTAATTATGTATAAGTCTGTGCTAGATGGATTCAGACTCACAGAATACAGAATACATTTAACAAAATGTGAAAGATTTCTAACTTCTATCCAAAGCCTAAATCCTATGGAATGTTCCAGACTCATGTGTAATGGGAATCTGCTTGAAAGCATCCAGTGATCAGAAACACACTAGCTCACTTTCAGATGGAATCATTTTTACAAAGTTGGAGATAGTGTGATAATACATGCCTCCCTGAAATTTGCAAATATTGGTCTTTGTTTTATTTCATGAAGCTATGGAAAAATCATATAGTTCCTATTTAAAATAGCATACTTTCTGGATCTGTAAACAGATATACTGATCTTAAGTCTTGCTTTCTCTAGGCTAAATATATTTGCTTTTAAAAATTAATATTCATATAATTCAGTTTGGGGGCAGTTCAATATCTGGTTTACTTTAGCCTAGATTCACCAAGTTTGTTAACATCATTTGTAAACCCAAGTGCTGACATTTAAACACAATACTCTGTCCACTTTCATTTCTCTGTATCCAATTAGATGATAAGATCCTAAAGGAATTGGAGGAGAGGAGACTCCTTGTAATGAATAGAATTAATGAGAATCTGGAAGATCTTGGTAGTAAGTTAACGAAGGTCTATGTATTTTTCTCTCAATATAAAAAAAGATAAAAAGTCAGAAATTTAAACAAAGAAACTGCTCACTTAGTTCATTATCAAAATAAGAATACAGTATAATGTGGCATAATTTCGAATAATCTATGGAGAAGAATAGAAGCTCTATTTGATTAGATTCTAAGAACCCTCCCCATTAAGGCAGTGTGTTGGACTTCTGAGAAGGAAATCTAATTATAGCACACTGCGGCTCTTGAGCAAATTATACTTACATAGTTATTTTACAATTAAGTGTGTTTCTTGTGGTTTCAATGAGATTGAAATGATATTTTTCAATCAAAACTAATTTTTTTTTACCTGTGTGTAAGCAAACAAGTTTCAATTATGGCTACTTAATGCAAATATCATTTACTGTGGTGATAGAGAAGCAAAATTCTATTTGAAAGAAGCTGGGAGGTTGAGGGGGAGTTGCTGAACTGAAGAAAAAAATAGGGCTGTTAATATCTTAATTTGGATAATAGGGAATAAAGATATACTGTCTGAGGTTAACAGAATAAGAACTGTGAGGTATATCTTCTATTTATCAAACTGGTAAGGCAATAGTTATATGAATTTCTTAATCTATTAATAATACTATAATATACATATTAAATAATATATACTTTATTATAAATATAATAATATTTATAATAAATGGGTATGTTTCTGATGAAGAGAACTGGGAGCAAACAGGTCTATTATCACCGGACTGTGTATTATATGTATAGTTTTTGGTATATTTGCAGTACTTTGATAAAATTATAAAACATTCAATGAAAAATACACAAATGATTTCAAAACCTAATCAGTTCTGTTTCCAAAATGGCAGTGTAGAAGCAAGCTGGCTTCACTCCCCTACACAGAAAACAACAACCAAATATACAGTGCTGTGATCACCAGAAATATCCCAGAATTTATATATAGGAGTAAGACAGATCCCAGCGCCATGGAGAAGTGGAAAAACTGAGCATACGGTAAGAGAACTGGACTTCCATATCCACAACACCCTCCCCCCTTATCTGTCTGCCACCAAACCATGCAGGAAATTTCCCCAATTCAGGCTTTCTACACTGGAAAAAGTGAGGTCAAGATGGACCACCAGCTTCCACACCATCTCGGTTCACTGTCAGGATAACACAGTGATATAGTGAGACCCAGTTTCTAAAACATAGTGAGTCCCAATCTCATAGGGGCCATAGAGACCCAGTAACACAGTGACAGTGAAACCAAGTTTCCGAAACAAACAACCCTCACAAAAAATGAAAAACATCAAAAATACAGAAAATCAACAAAATGAAAAGTTGGTTTTTTTGAAAAGGTAAATAAAATTGACAAACCTTTAGCTAGACTAAGAAAAAAAGAGAGAAGACCCAAATAAAACTACAAACAACGAAAAGAGTCGTAACAACTGAGACCACAGAAATATAAAGAATCATTAGAGATGATTGTGAACGATATGCTGACAAATTGGAAAATCTAAAAGAAATGGATAAATTTCTGGTCACATATGACCCACCAAGACTGAACCATGAAGAAATAGAAAACCTTAACAAACCAATGATAAGTAATGACATTGAAGCCATAATAAAAAGTCGCCTATCAAAGAAAAGCCCAGTACCCGATGGCTTCACTGCTGAATTCTACCACACATTTAAAGAATAACAAATACCACTTCTACTCAAGCTCTTCAAAAAAAGTTTGAAGTGAAGAGAACACTTCCAAACTCATTCTATGAGGTGAACATTAACTTGATACCCAAACCAGACAAGGACATGAAAAAAGAAAACTACAGACCGGTATCACTGATGAAGGTAGATGCAAAAATTCTCAACAAAATACTACCAAACCAAATTCAAACACACATTAAAAAGATAATTCATAACCAAGTGGGACTCATCCTATGGATGTAAGTATGGTTCAACATATGCAAATCAATAAACATGATACTTCACTTTAATAGAACCAAGAACAAAGCCCATAAAGTCACTTCAATGGATGTCAAAAAAGCATTTGACAAAATTCTACATCCCACCAGGCACAGTGGCTTACACCTGTAATTCCAGCATACTGGGAGGCCGAGGAGGGCAGATTGCTTGAACCCAGGAGTTCAAGACCAGCCTAGGCAACATAGTGAAACCCTGTCTCTACAAAAAATACAAAAACTAGCTTGGTGTGGTGGCAAGGGCCTGCAGTCCTAGCTACTTGGGAGGCTGAGCTGGGACAATCGCTTGGACCCAGGAGTTTGAAGCTGCAGTGAGCTGTGATTGCACCACTGCACTCCAGCCTGGGAGACAGAGCCAGACAGTTTCAAAAAAAGAAAAAAAAAAAAAAAAAAAAAAAAAAAAAAAGAAAAGAAAAAAGAAAAAAAATCTATGTATTTTAAATGACAAAAGTCCTCAAAAAAACTGGGTATAGAAGGAACATACTTCAAAATAATAAAGGCCATATGTGACAAGTCCACAGCCGACATACTGAGTGGCGAGAAATTGAAAGCCTTTCCTCTAAGATCTGGAACAAGACAGGGATGCTCACTTTCACCACTTTAATTCACCAAAATACTGGAAGTCCTGGCTAGAGCAATCAGGCAAGAGAAGAAAATCAAGGGTATCCAAATTAGAAAAGAAGAAGTCAAATTAGCCTTATTCACAGATGACAGGATCTTATATTTAGAAAAAACCAAAAGACTCCATTGAAAAACTATTAGAACTGATAAAGGAATTCAGCATAGTTGCAGGATACAATATCAACTTACGAAACCAGGAGCATTTATACATGACAACAGTGAGCAATCCGAAAAAGAAAATAAGAAAGCAATTCCATTTACAATAGCTACAAAGAATATAAAATACCTGGGAATCAATTTAATCAAGCAAAAGATCTATACAAGAAAAACTATAAAAGGGTGTTAAAAAACTGAAAAGGACACAAAAAAGAAAAGATATTTTATGTTTATGGATTGGAATGATATTGTTAACATGGCAATACTACCCAAAGCCATTTATAGATTTGATGCAATCCTTATGAAAATATAGATATTCTTCACAGAGATAGAAAAAAATTCCTAAAATTTACATAAAACCACAAAAGACCCTGAAAAGCCAAGGCAATCTTGATCAAAAAGAACAAAGCTAGAGGCATCATATTATCTGACTTCAAAATATGCTAGAAAGCTATCATAACAAAAACAGCTTGGTACTGGAATAAAAACACACATAGACTAATGGAACAGAATAGAGAATTCAGATACAAACCCATGCATTTACTGCCAACTTATTTTCTTTTTCTCTCTCTCTTTCTCTCTCTCTCCTCCTTCCTTCCTTCCTTCCTTCCTTCCTTCCTTCCTTCCTTCCTTCCTTCCTTTCTTTCTTTTTCTTTCTTTCTTTCTTTCTTTCTCTTTCTTTCTTTC
>NW_022436955.1:19059212-19080230 GCF_009761245.1 Sapajus apella
GGTCTCACTCTGTTGCCCAGGCTGGAGTGCAGTGGCATTATCTCAGCTCACGGCAACCTCCATCTCCTGAATTCAAGTGATTCTTGTGCCACAGTCTCTTGAGTAGCTGAGACTATAGGCTTGTACACCACCATGCGTGGCTAATTTTTGTATTATCAGTAGACATGGGGTGGGGGTTTTGTTCTGTTGGCCAGGCTGGTCTTGAACTCCTGGCCTCATGTGATGCATCTGTCTTGGCCACCCGAAGTGCTGGGATTACAGGTGTGAGACACTGCACCCAGCCTGTAATCAACTCATTTTCAACAAAGAAAATATAATGAGGCAAAGACAGTCTCCTCAATAAATGGTGTTGGGAAAACAGGCTAGCCATTTGCAGAAGAATGAAAGTAGACACACTATCTCTCACTGCATACAGAAATAAAATAAAAATGGATTTAAGACCTAAATATAAGACCCAAAACTATAAAACTACCAGAAGAAAACTTTGGGGAAATGCTCCAGGACATTGATCTGGTTGTTGAAATGCTCCCGGACATTGGTATTTTTTTTTGTGTGTAAGACCTCAAAAGCACAGGCAACAAAAGCAAAAATAGACAAATGGGACTATACCAGACTAAAAATCAGCAAAAGAAACAATCAACAAAGTGAAGAGGTAACCCACAGAATGGGGGAAAATATTTACAAACTATACATCTGACTAGGATTATTAACCAGAATATATAAGTAACTCAAAAAACTCAATAACAAGAATAAAAAATCCAATTAAAAAACAAGAAAAAGGCCGGACGTGGTGGCTCAAGCCTGTAATCCCAGCACTTTGGGAGGTCGAGGCGGGTGGATCACGAGGTCAAGAGATCGAGACCATCCTGGTCAACACGGTGAAACCCCGTCTCTACTAAAAATACAAAAAATTAGCTGGGCATGGTGGTGCGTGCCTGTAATCCCAGCTACTCAGGAGGCTGAGGCAGGAGAATTGCCTGAACCCAGGAGGTGGAGGTTGCGGTGAGCCGAGATCGCGCCATTGCACTCCAGCCTGGGTAACAAGAGCGAAACTCCGTCCCCCCCCACAAAAAAAAAAAAAAAAAAAAATACCACCAAGAAAAAGACCTGAATGGACATTTCTGAAAAGAAGACATACAAATGACCAATGAGTATATTAAAAATAACCATGATTGATCATTAGAGAAATGCAAATCAAAACCACAATGAGATATCACCTTGAGGTAGGAGGCAGGACTTGACTCCAGAGGTGGGACTTGGACACTGGACTAGACTGAAGACTAGCTAAGACAGGGCTGGGGTGGAAGCAGCTTTCTAATCAGATTCACCCACTAGTGTGCCATATGAATTTACTGTTGCCATGGCAACACCCAGGCGTTACTGCCCCTTTCTATAGCAATGACAGGATGACCCAAAAGTCAGTACCCTTTCCCTAGAAATGTCTGTGTAAACCACCCCTTAATCTGCACGCAATTAAAAATGGGTTAAATATGACTGCAAAACTGCCCTAAACTGCTACTCTCTGCCTAGAAGGTAGCCCTACTCTGAGAGCAGTCACAAAGCTGTAACAGTCTTCGGTAAATCTTTCTTCCACCTTCTTCTTGCCCTTCAATTATTTCCTGGGCAAAGCCAAGAACCCTCTGGGCTAAGCCCCACTGTGGGGCTCACCTGCCCTGCATTAATCTTATTTCAGTTACAATGTCTTTTATCAAAAGACTGGAAATAACGGATACTGGTGTGAGGACGCGGAGAAAGCGGAACTCTCATACGCTGTTGGTAGGAATGTAAATTAGCACAGCCACTATGGAAGACAGTATGGAGCTTTCTCAGAAAATGAAAAATAGCACTACCATATGATCCAGAAATTCCACTAATATATATGTAAAGAAATAATATATATATTTCCAATATATATAAAGAAAATCGATATGTTGAACACAAAATATAAAGAAAATAAATTCACTGAAGAGCTATCTGCACTCCTATGTTTATTGCGGCACTATTCACAATAGCCAAAACATGGAATCCATCTAAATGCCCATCAGTGGATGAGTGTGGTACATATATGCAACAGAATATTATTCAGCTACAAAAAAGAATAAAATCCTGTCACTTGCAGCAACATGAATGGAACTGGAGCTCATTATGTTAAGTGAAATAAGCCAAGCATAGAAGG
Source organism: Sapajus apella (assembly GCF_009761245.1). NCBI lineage: Eukaryota > Metazoa > Chordata > Mammalia > Primates > Cebidae > Sapajus > Sapajus apella. The sequence continues at coordinate 19,061,389 of NW_022436955.1, forward strand.
ACAAATGTCTGATACTCCCACATGTGGGAGCTAAAAAAGTGAATCTCATGAAGATATGGTGCTGATCAGAGGTCAAGAAGTGCTTATCAGAGTCCAGGAAGAGTAAGAGGGTGAAGAGGAGTTGATTAATGAGTACAAACATACAGTTAGATAGAAAAAATAAGATCTGGTGTTTAGACAGATCTGTAGAATGACTATAGTTAACAATAATCAATTATACATTTCAAAATAGAAGAGAATAATTTTAATGTTCCCAGCATAAAGAAAGACAAATATTTAAGGCAATGGATATTCCAATTACCCAGATTTGATCTTTACACATCATATAAATGTATCAAATTATCACATATATCCCCAAAATATATATAATCTATTTTATGTCAGTAAAAAATTGAAAAAAACCCTAATCAGATTATTGGATGAGTCTAGGGTGGAGGTTAAATAAGTGTTCTAATTTCTTCATTTCCTTTCACGAGCTTAACTTCCATTTTTGAAAACAGCCAAGAATAGGTGAGCTTATTCTCCCTGCATGGATTTGAATATGTTTCAAAGAAGATGGACCTAGCACAATCTGGCCGTTCATGCAGATGTAATACAGATAAATTACAGAAAAGGGAGATGGAATAAACACTACAAATGTTGCTTGGAGAAAAATGTAAAAAAACAAAACCAAATCATGAGGCATAGATATTGATGGCTGGCAAACAAATACAGAAAGCAGAGCAACCTGGAATATGCTGATCATAGGTGCTGTGGCTCATTGAATCTGTAGGAGAAGCAGGCAGATCTGAAATTCCGAAAAGCCTAGTGGAAAGTGACTCAGCTGCTCACTGTGAAAAAGAATGTGGATCATACAGTAGAATGCACAGCAACACTTGGACACTTACTTCATCAGCCATGCAATATCCTAATTTACAAAACGATGAGATGAGACAGAGGCACAGAGGCAGCAGTGGCAGCATAGAGAGATGATCCGTTCCAACTCTTCCTTTGGTGGCCACATTCTATATTTAATACAGAGAATATCGAGCCATAAACCAGCTTCCTTTTTCTGCAGCTATACCTAAGAGAAAACATTCATATTCAAAGCACATCATGGGCTCTTTTTCTCCCTAGCAGTCTGTATTTGGTCACATTTCAGAACTTCATGAGATGATGAATCCACAGCGTCTGAGAGGGGTGTTGTTTGTTACTAGAATCATGAAATCATTTTGAGGAGCTAAGAGGCAAGGTACTAAGTAGTATTAAAACCTCAAGAACCCAGTATCTGAGTGATCCAAACTTTAAAACCTGAAACGCTGAGACTACGGGTAAGAAATTGCCTTACCCTTATGCCTGATGAATACATTCACCAGATTAAAATACAGTGAGAGTGAAGGGAGTCGCAACAGCAAAATGATGAGTAGATAGCTCCAAGCACACATTTCTCTAAGAAAACTGGAAAAGCAAGCAGAAATTGTCAGAATTAACTTTGTCAGAACTCTAAAACAATCAAAGATTTATAACAACTAAGTAAATGGTGAATCAAGAATAAGATGACTTAAAAATGTTCCATGCATTCAAGGAAATCCCCATTAGTTGAACACAAGCTAAAGGAACAGAAACTTCAACAACCACACGTGATAAAAAATATAGTCTGCAAAAATAGTTTGGAAAAGCCACTATATAGATGACTGCGGTCTTCAATAAACAAGAACATTACATCCTGAGTAAGGGAGATAATTTGATTTCCAGAGTTATCACATTACAATATTCAGATGTTCAGTTTTACTTTTTAAGTTAAACATTTAAATTTTATTTTAGGCTATAGAACCCTTGTAGGGTTACAAAAAAGTTGAGCATAAAGTACAGAGAAGTTTTATATGTCCACTCTCTCTCCCCATACAGTTTCTCCTGTAACTACATCTTGCATTAGTGTGGCACGTTTATGACAATTGATACATAAATATTGATACATTATTATTAATTGAAGTCCATAGTTTATATTATGGTTCACTCTGTGTTGTATGGTTCTGTGGGTTTTGACAAAGGTATAATGGCATGCATCCACTATTACAGTATTATACAAAATAGTTTAAAAATTATTTTTAATTGACAAATAATTGTATATATTATATATTTATAGAGTACAATTGATATTTTGATCTATGTTTACATTGTTGAATGATTAAATCAAATCTATAAATAAATCCATCACCTCATTTGCCATTTTTTTGTGGCCAAAACATTTAAAATATACTTTTACCAATATTGAAATATACAGTGCATTTTTGTTTATTACAGTAACCATTTTGTGCAATAGATTGCTAAGGCTTATTCCTCCTGTTCAACTGAAATTATGTATCCTTTGATCAACGTCCTCCCTTTCCCCATGCACCCTCCTCCCACAGTCTCTGGTAACTACCATTCTACTCTCTATTTCTTTCTTTTTATTTTTTTGAGATGGAGTCTCATTCTGTCACCCAGTCTGGAGTGCAGTGGTGTGATTTTGGCTTACTGCAACCTCTGCCTCCCAGGTTCAAGCGATTCTCCTGCCTCAGCCTCTCGAGTAGCTGGGATTACAGGCATGTGCCACCATGCCTAGCTACTTCTTGTATTTTTAGTAGAGATGGGGTTTCATCATGTTGGCCAGGCTGGTCTTGAACTCCTGACTTCAGGTGATCCGTGCACCTCAGCCTCCCATAGTGCTGGGATTACAGGCATGAGCCATGGCACCCAACCTTTACTCTGTATTTCTGTGAGTTCAACTATTTTGATTCCACATATAAATGAGATCATATAGTATTTGTCATTTTGTGCCTGACTTATTGAACTTAACATATTATCTTCCAGGTTCATCTACATTGCCACAAATGACAGAATTCCCTTCTCTTTTGAAGGCTGAATAGTATTTCATCGTGTATATAACCACATTTAAAAAATCCATTCATCTGATGATAGACACCTAGGTTGCTTCCATATCTTAGCTATTGTGAATAATGTTGTGATGAACATGAGAATGCAGATATCTCTTTGACATACTGATCTCGATTCCTTTGGATATATACCCAAAAGTGGGATTACTGAGTCATATGGTAATTGTATTTTTAGCTTCCTGAGGAAAATTCATACTGTTTTTCATTGCGACATTAACTTATATTCCCATCAACCATGTGCTTGGTTTCTCTTTTCTCCACACCCTGGCCAACTCTTGTTATCTTTCGTCTTTTTGATAAATAGCTATTCTAGCAGGTGTGAGATGGTATCTTATTGCAGTTTTAATTTGTATTTCCCTGACGCTCAGTAATGTTAAGCATCTTTCTATATATCTGCCAGCCATTTGTATGTCTTCTTTTGAGAAATGTCTGTTTAGGTCCTTTGCCCATTTTTTTTTATTGGTTTCTTTGTTTTCCTGCTAGTGAGTTGTTTGAGTTCCTTGTATATTTTGGATATTGGCCCCTTTATCAGATGTATGTTTTGCAAATATTTTCTCCCAACATGTGGCTTGTCTCCTTCCTCTATTGTTTCCTTCGCTGTGCAGAAGCTTTTCAGTTTGATGCAATCCCATTTATTTATTTTTTTGCTGCCTGTGCTTTTGGGGGTCATATCCAAGAAATCTTTGCCCAGATCAATGTGTGGAACATTTTCCCCAGGTTTTCTCATCGTAGTTTTACAGTTTCCATTCTCATTTTGAAGTCTTAAATCCAGTTTAACTTGATTCTTGCAAATGGTGTGAGACAAGGGTCCAGTTTCACTCTTCTGCATGTGGAATCTAGTGTTTCCAACACTGTTTATCAAAGAGACTGTCCTCTCCTCATAGTATGTTCTTTGTTGAAAAGGAGGTAGCTGTAAATGTATGAATTTGTTGCATCTGGAATCTCTAGTTTGTTCCGCTGGACAATGTGTCTGTTTTTAAGCCAGAGGCATGCTGTTTTGATTGTTATGGCTTTGTACTAGAATTTTGGAGTTAGGTAGTATGATGTCTCCAGCCCCCTTTTTTTCTTTTTTTGCTCAAGATTGCTTTGTTTATTTGAGGCCTTTTGTGATTCCATATGAATTTTAGGATTGTATTTTTTAGCTTTGCCTATTCCAGAGGGTAATACAGTTGGAATCATACAGTATGTGGTCTTTTCAGGCTGTCTTCTTTCACTTAGCAACATGCATCTAACATTCCCTCATGCCTTTTAGTAGCTGGATAGCCCATTTCATTTTATCTCTGAATAATATTCCACTATATGGCTATAATACAGTTTATTTATACATTGAACTATTGAAGGACATCTTAGTAGTTTCCAAGTCTTGACAATTATGAATACAGCTGCTATAAACGTTTGCGTGCAGGTTTTCTGTGGACATGTTTTCAACTCATTTAGGTAAATACCAAGGAATGTGATTACTGGATCATATGATAATACTAGGTTTTTTTTTGGAAGAAAAAGCTTTGGAAGAAACTGCCAAACTGTCCACCAAAATGACTGTATTATTTGCAGTTTCTACCAGCAATGAACAAGAGTTTTGTGCTCCACATTCTTGTCAGCATTTTGTATCATCAGTGTTTTGGGTTTTAGCCACTGTAGTAGGTGTGCAGTGGTATCTTACTGTTGTTTTAATTTACGATTCTCTAATGACATATGAAGTTGAACATCTTTTCATGTGTCTGTTTGCTATCGTGCATCTCTTTTGTGTGGTGCTTGTTCAGATCATTTCCCATTTTAAAGTTGGATACTTAGTTTTCTTATGTTTTAGTTTTAAGAGCTCTCTGTACATTTATTTTTGAGAGAAGGTCTTGTCACTCAGACTGGAGTGCAGTGATGCAATTATAGCTCACTGCAGCCTTGACTCCTGGGCTCAATGGATCCTCCTGCCTCAGCCTCCCATGCATGGAATAGCTATAACTTTTATTTTTCTCCTTTGCCAATTATAACATCTGTGTCTGTTGTAAATTTTGATTGTTTGTTATTCTATGAGTTGTATTTTTCTGCTTCTTTACATTTTGGTGATTTTTGATTGGATGCCAAACATTGTGACTTCTAATGTCTTTGTTGAATATTAGCCATTTTGGTATTCTCATAAATATTTATGGGCTCTGTTGTAGGATGCAGCTGAGTTACTTGGAAACAGTTTAGTTTCAGTTATTGCTTTTAAGATTTTTTAAAAGCGGAACCAAAGAAGTGTTCAGTCTACGGTTAATTATTTCTTTTTACTGATGCATGAACTTTCTGTGTACTCTACTCAATGTCTCATGAATCTGGAGATTTTCATTTGGCTGGGAGGGGCAGGTACTCTTTTCCATTCTGCGTGAGACCCACGCACTGCGGCTCATCCTCTCAGGTGGTTCTTTTCCTGGCTTGAGTGGTATACTCACATACACTAATCGTATTCATCTGAGTATTAGAGGGAGCCCCTCTGCTCTCCAATTTCTTCTCTGTGCAGTTCTCTGCTTTCTGGTACTCTTTCCCTTCTACTCCAGCCACCTGGGTCTTTCTGGACTCCCAGCTGTGTCCTCTTCACTCTGGGAGTCCACCAGGCTCCCCCAGGTTTCTTCTCCTTGCACTGTGGCCTGGAACCTTTTTCAAGGGAATAATCTGGGGACAACTGTAGGGCTTACCTTGTTTGTTTCCTCTTTTGCATGACCACTTATTGCTTGATGTCCAGTGTCTGGCAACCCACTGTGTCATATCTTTTGTCTGGCTTTTGTTTATTTCTGGTGGAATGGAAGTCTGGTCCCTGTTATGCCATCATGGTTAGAGCCTAATGTAAGGACCAAGGGAAAGCTTCCCTTTTACCCTCTGAAGATTCACTGAAAAATTATAACAAAAGGCAGAGTAACAGGAGAAATGGCATACAAATTTATTAGTGTGCATGTGGGGAAAATTACAGAGTGATTGTGTTCGTGAGGAGACACACAGGTGGACCCCAACCCTCTAATGGGCTACAGAAACTTATATATCACCTTGAGGTTTTAAAAAGAATGGGGCCTCAGAGCACGGGCCAAAACTGGTTATGGTGATGACATGGTTTGGATTTGTGTCCTGACGCAAATCTCATGTGGAATTGTAATCCCCAGTGTTGGAGGAGGGGCCTGGTAGGAGGTGACTGAATCATGGGGGTGGATTTCTCCCTTGCTGTTCTCATGGTAGTGAGTGAGTTCTCATGAGACCTGGTTGTTTAAAAGTGTGTAGTACCAGGCTGGGCATGGTGGCTCACACCTGTAATCCCAGCACTTTGGGAGGCTGAGGTGGGCAGATCATCTGAGGCTGGGAGTTCGAGACCAGCTTGACCAACCCATCTCTACTAAAAACACAAAATTAGCTGGGCATGGTGGTTCACGCCTGTAATCCCAGCTACTCGGGAGGCTGAGGCAGGAGAATAGCTCGACTCAGGAGGCGGAGGTTGCGGTGAGCCGAGATTACGCCATTGTCGTCCAGTCTAGGCAACACGAGTGAAACTCCATCTCAAAAAAAAAGTATGTAGTACCTACCCCTCGCTCTCTTCTTCCTGTTCCAGCCACGTAAGACGTATCTGCTGCCCCTTTGTCTTCTGTCACGATTTTAAGTTTCCTGAGGCCTCCCCAGCTATGCTTCCTGTAAAGCCTGCAGAACCTGGAGCCAATTAAACCTCTTTTCTTATTAAATTACCCAGTCTCAGGTGGTTCTCTGTAGCAGTGTGAGAACAGACTAACAGAGGTGGTAAAATAGGTTATAATGACAAGACAGATTATGGGAGGGAAAGAAGAGGAGGCCTGGCCAGCAAAGGGGGTTTCATTATGTAGATGAAACCTCACCAGTATCAGCCCTCAGAAAGAACTGGTGGTATGTGTTTCTTTGCAGACCTCTAAAGATATTAGATATTCCTCAATCCGGACAAGGGAGAGCCTCAGAGAAAGCCTGGCTGCAATCAAGGCAGGTTCTCTACAGATGCAAATCTCCCCAAAAAATACAGCCTTTTAGCCATGATTATATTATATTATATTATATTTGAAGTTCCTATGAATAGCCATATACTTTGGAATGAAATATTTTGGGTTCTTTTGTTAAGGATCCTATTACGTGTCTTTGAAATGACGGTCAGGATTATTTCGAGTTACTGTGTTTTGCAATGTACCACTAGGTGGCAATGTTGCACAGCTGAGATTCTTTTCAGTAAAGGCAAAGCATTTCTAAGAGATACTCGGAATTATATATTGGTCTTGGTTTGGGTACACCAGTCTGTTTTATTGAGTTCCATTTTATTCCTATATCTGTTATTGTGGAATTTTTACTTCAGTGTAAAATTGGTAAAGGTATTTTTCCTAAAATAACACATGCTTAGGTTGAAATGATTTATGGTATGTTCTTCCCTAGGGTCAGCAGCAGATGTGATATGCTTGTTAGGGAAACTTTTCACCTCTAAAGGGATTTAAATATATTTATAAGGACAGTCATCAACATTCGTTTGTTTCTGGTTTATAAGATCAGCCCAGAAAAGAGTGGTGAGATGTGTCCCTTGCCTCCGGGGGCTCCTGTGCTCGTGAGGAGACACACAGGTGGACCCAGGCATGGCACCAAGCGTGTGTGTGATCTTCGACTGTCTGGGGTTGTCTAGAAGCTTCCCAGAGGAGGTGACCATTGGGAAGGATTTAAAAGATGTGTAGAACTTTTCTATTTGAGAAAGGGGCAGGTAACAGTTCATTCCTAACAGTGCAGCTATCAGAGAGAAAGAGACAGGGACCTAAGCATATCAAGAGGATGACAGAGGCTGAGTGAGTCTGTGTGGGGAGCAGAAATGAGAACAGTGGCAGGAAGTAAAAACAGGGAGGTGGGGCCGGGCGCGGTGGCTCATGCCTGTAATCCCAGCACTTTGGGAGGCTGAGGTGGGTGGATCACGAGGTCAGGAGTTTGAGACCAGTCTGGCCAGCATGGTGAAAAACCCTGTCTCTACTACCAAAAAAAAAAAAAAAAAAAAAAAAAAAAATTAGCTGGGTGTGGCAGTGCGTGCCTGTATCCCAGCTACTTGGGAGGTTGAGGTAGGGGAATCAACTTGAACCCGGGAGGTGCAGGTTGCAGTGAGCTGAGATGGCGCCATTGCCCTCCAGCCTGGGCAACAGAGAGAGACTCCGTCGCCAAAGAAACAAAGAAACAAAAACAGGGACGTGGCCTCAAAATGCCTAGCACACTCCATGTGCTGCACTACCATTTCGCATATAGACTAAGAATGTCAGGGTCCCTCTCTGAAGATAATATTGCAGATTGAATTTCTTTCTTATTTATTAATATAAAATAAATGCCAGTTGGAGATAAACTATTTTGCCCCTCACTGGTGGATCATCATCCTGTGCATGCATGTACGGTAGACAGACCTCCTTGGAGACCCCGCTTTGGATGACTCTGGCTGCAGCGTGGAGAAACTCCGGGTTGCGGGGCAGCAGCGAGCGCACAGTGACCAAATATAAGGTTCTTGCCTGTTGGTAAAAAATCGGAGCAGAGATCAGCTAGATTTAGATAAATAATTAGGTTCTGCTCAAAAGAACAACATAAATTTCATCTCAGACACTTGTAAATTAGTAAAACAAATAGGCTGGGCGCGGTGGCTCAAGCCTGTAATCCCAGCACTTTGGGAGGCCAAGGCGGGTGGATCACGAGATCAAGAGATCGAGACCATCCTGGTCAACATGGTGAAACCCCGTCTCTACTAAAAATACAAAACATTAGCTGGGCATGGTGGTGCGTGCCTGTAATCCCAGCTACTCAGGAGGCTGAGGCAGGAGAATTGCCTGAACCCAGGAGTCGGAGGTTGCGGTGAGCCGAGGTCGCACCATTGCACTCCAGCCTGGGTAACAAGAGCGAAACTCCGTCTCAAAAAAAAAAAAAACCAAAACAAAAAAACAAATAAACATAGCAATTATTATTTAAAAAATTCTGCATTTGAAAGTAACACTAGAGTTGTCTCAAGGAGAAAATCCTGTGACTAATTGTACTGCCTAATTGTTAGAGAGGATAAATGGTTTAACTTACATGGAGCTTCCTGGTGGCTCCAGGAGGAGAGTCGGGAAATGATGTGTTCCTTGTGAATGGCTGAGAAAAAACCCTGGCATCTGTGAGACATCTAATCATCCAGACCAATTGTTCTCCAAGAGGGGTGGGGACCCCTGCAGGGCCTCACAATCCTTTCAGAGATTCTACAAAGTCAACACTATTTTAACAATAACACCAAAATATTACCTGTCTTTTTGATTCTCACTCAACTGTGAGTGTACAGTGGAGTTTTCCAGAAGCCATGTGGCGTGTGATATTGCATCTCACTGAATACAGGAGCAGAGAGTGAGAATCCAATTCTTGCTTTTAAGTTTGCTTGTTAAGTGGAACCAAAGAAGTGCTCAGTCTAGGGTTAAGTGTTTCTTCCACTGATGATTTGCATTAGTGTAGTAAAATCATGCAAATCGTCAGTAGAAAGAAATAATTAGCGTGTTTGTGTTAGTGTAGTAAAATAGTTTTTTTTTTTTTTAAAAAAGGAAAAGGGAATTCAGTGGACTGAGTTGACTGTAGGTGGGAGCCTGCTATGAACTAGTGAGTCCTTTTCTTCAATAACTTTTACAGTACTGGGAGCGCTGAGGCAGGCTGTCCTTGGCCTCTAGAAGCCCCTGGTCTGGTGGAACAGCCAGACCAGCTAAGACCCTTGCACTGAAGATTTGGAAATGCTGCAGGGCTTGTACTGGGAATCTCAACCCAGGCTTAGAGGGTGAAGACAGCTGCCCAGAAATGCTGTCATCTTACCTGAGTTATGATGATGGAGTACCAGTGAGGGGGATGAAGCAGAAGAGAGAATGGGGGGCAGTGGCCAGAGGACAGTCTGATGGAGGTTGATAGGAGAAACTATACTGTATTTTTGAGATGGATAAGGGGGAACAGGACAGGATGGAAAGGTGACAGCTGTCCTCAGGTAGAGCCCATCTAGCTGTTGTTAGCATTGGTCTTAAATACGCAATATGTTGGTCTCAAATATGCAATCTGAAAAAAATCCAAGAGCAAAACCAAAACAACACGTAAGGAACAAAGGTACACTGGAACATGGGACCTATGTTATCCCCCCTCAGTGTTATCAATGTTACCCGAAAAGACTGGAGGTGGCCTTCGTCTCTCCATTTCTATTTTTTTTTGAGACAATTTCACTCTTGTTGCCCAAGCTGGAGTGCAGTGGTACGATCTTGGCTCACTGCAACCTCTACCTCCCAGGTTTAAGCAATTCTTCTGCCTCAGCCTCCTGAGTAGCTGGGATGACAGGTGTGCACCACCATGGTGGGCTAATTTTGTATTTTTAGTAGAGACGGGATTTCTCTGTGTCGGCCAGGCTGGTATTGAACTCCTGACCTCAGGTGATCCACCCGCCTTGGCCTCCCAAAGTGCTGGGATTACAGGCATGAGCCACTGTGCCCGGCCTCATCTCTCCATTTCTTTGCCCAACCATTAGTCTTCCAAATGATCATGGCCACTTCACTCAACAAACTGACTTTCCCAAGTGTACCAAGAAGTGTGTCTCAGTTTTGCAGTTACCTTTCTCCCAGGAAATTATAAGTTATTCTTTATAAAAATCCCATTGACTACATAAAAGACATAACACAAATTCAGCGAAGATTTGACTTACTTACTATCATGTGAAGTCCTAAAATAGGTATCTTTGCCGTCATGATTGTACGTAACTTACACTTGAACCCATTTGCAGCTAACCTCCCCTCCCCTGCAATTGCATGTTGACCTTGTGAATTTGTTGATTGGAGAATTACATCCCTTTCCTTACCTCTGAGTGTGATGGTGTTAGCAGCAGTTCAGTGGGATATTTCAGGATTCACAGTTCTTGAATTCTGTCTTCCGGACAAACTCCAAAGTGTTTTTTCATAGTGAAATACCAGAATCGCGGCCAGTCTTTAGCTGACTACCTTTTGAAAGCTGAAATAGGATAGAGCTACTGTGTGTATAAAGGAACGCCCACCAAGTATAGTGGGAGACTTTTTAAAAGCAGACCCTGGTGTAAGCATGATGTGAGTTGGATGTTTTTATTGGTACATTGATTCCTTAGGTGGCCATCAAACATCTATTCCTGGACTCTTTCATGTCTTCCTCGTGCTTTCAGTATAGGTGCTCCATGGGTTTTATAAGCTGCAGGGCTGCCTGATGGGCCGGCCCCCTCTGTGCACTTCAGCGAACCTTTGTTAATAAATAGTCCTGCCCCGTCACTTCCATTCTCGTGATTCAACTGTATTGTCTCCACAGCACTCACCAGGGTCTGAAATGATCTTACTCGCTTCTGCTGTGTTTATTTTCTGTCTCCCTTCACCAAAATGTAAAACTCCTTGAGGTCAGGGGTCTTACCTTCCTTGTTCATCATTGTGTCACCAGTGACCAAACAGGACCTGGCACAAATTGAGGGATCAATACCAAATCGTTGACCATGTGCATAAAAGAATGTGCATCACAGTACCTGATGTCACACCCACTGTCATCATCATCAATATCAAGAAGGCTTTATTATTTATTTATTTATTTATTTATGTTTTGAGACGGAGTTTCACTCTTGTTACCCAGGCTGGAGTGCAATGGCGCGATCTCGGCTCACCGCAACCTCCTCCTCCTGGGTTCAGGCAATTCTCCTGCCTCAGCCTCCTGAGTAGCTGGGATTACTGGCACGCGCCACCATGCCCAGCTAATTTTTTGTATTTTTAGTAGAGACGGGGTTTCACCATGTTGACCAGGATGGTCTCGATCTCTTGACCTCGTGATCCACCTGCCTCGGCCTCCCAAAGTGCTGGGATTACAGACGTGAGCCACCGCGCCCGGCAAGAAGACTTTATTAAGCAGTACCACTGTGTTGCGCAACCCCAGGGAGCTCTGCCTGCGTGGCACAGGACCAGGCCCTACGGAAAACAGATGGAAGCCAAGAAGGACCCTATCAAATATAAATGTGTCGTCCAAATTGCTCCTGGATAATATGCCAGTGGATTCCCCTATATTTGAAATCAACTTGTAATAAGGATCTCTGGGTAGTTCAGTAAATAAACACCTCTGGACTCCCCACGGGGCCACCTTAAACTGAGTGCAAACACTGTTCAGTGGTAAACAGTGTTAGAGGCAGAGGGCTCAGTAGCCTTTTCTTTGGAAAATTTCATAATCACAGCAAGAAACTTTTTGCCCAGAAACAAGTACATATACAAAGTAATTTTTTTATTAAATTGGGATTAAATGCTATCTAAAACTAATTTAGAGAGAGTTCCATTTAATTGACTGATTTGGGTTGGATAAAATGGTAATAATTGTTTTACATGGTATTTAAATTTCATTACTTGAATTTCTTATTGCTTCTTTTCACGTGAGAATTACCTTTGCAAATACGACATAATAGAAAGCTTTTCAAAAAGCTTTTACTTGCATTTTCTCTCGGAGGGTATTGGTGTTGTATGCAGGGATTGCAGGCTTATAAGAGCGTAATGAGAAGATGAATGCACCTCAACCTTAGAGGTGTCTCTAGTTACCGACTTTGTTCTTTCCCTCAGGCTGAATGAGGTGAATATAGAATGTCTTGCAGTTGAATAATTCGACTGCTTTCAGGCCAGAATTTTTGTGATGCTATAAAAATTGAGATCTAAAAGGAAACTTAACCTTCAGTTCATTCTTTTGATGTATTTTGCCTGAAGCATGGTGCTAGGACCTGTTATCTCAAATAAGCAATATAAAAATATCTTTCTAATTCACTCCTACAGTTGAAAGATCCTCATGGATTGAAATTACTGTGATCTATCAAAATTCACTATGTCGTGGAAATAAAATAAAATCACATGTCAGGAGAGGAATGATGACAACAATGAACCGGCTTATTATAAAGCTTAAAATGAAAATGCTTTATTGGCAACACTATTGAACTTTTGAAAGATGGAAAATATGTATCAAAATCAGAGGCGCCACCTTGCTGGTGTTTTCCTCATTCTTAGTGTTGTGGCTGGTTTGTCCCATGCTTTTGGAATTGGTAGCAGTATGTGGTTTAATTGCATGTCTTTTTTTTTAAAATTGAACTTTAGATTCTGGGGTATGTGTGCAGATCATGCAAGACTGTTGCACAGATACATTCATGGCAAGGTGGTTTGCTGCCTCCATTCCCCCATCACCTACACCTGACATTTCTCCCCATGTTATTAGAATATAATTCACACCATGAAATTCACTGTTTTAAAGTGTACAGTTCAGTGAGTTTGGGTAGGCTCACAAGGTTGTACAACCATCATGACTATCAAATTCTGGATTATTTTCATCCACTCAAAAAGGTGAAGCCGTTACTATACTTTCTGTCTTTAGGGATTTGTTTATTCTGGACTTTTCATTTAAACTGAGCTAAATGATATGTGTTCTTTTGTGTCTGGCTACTTTCAATGTTTTGAAGGTTCATCTGTGTTGTAGCATGTATCAGTATTTCATGTTTCTAAATAACTGAACACTATGTTATTGTCTCAGTGTCCCACATTTTAGTTATGTTTGCAAGTTGATGGACATTTGCTTTGTTTTCACTTTTTGGCTATTATGAATGTGTACAAGTTTTTGTGTGAATGAACACATATTTTCCCTTCTCTTCAGTATATCTAGGAGTGGAATTGATGGATCGTATGGTAACTCTGTGTTTAACTTTTTGAATAATAGCCAAACTGTTTCTCACAGCAGCTGGGCAATTTTACTTCTCCATCGGAAATGTATGAGGGTTCCAGCTTCTCTACATCCTTACAACTCTCATTTTCCATTTTAAAAGTGATAGCCATTTCAGTAGGTATGAATGGGTACCTCATTGTGGCTTTGACTTTCATTTCCCTAGTGACTAATGAAGGATGTTGAGCACTTTCTCATGTGAGTATTTGCTCTCTCTCTCTCTCTCTCTCTATCTATCTATCTATCTACCTGTCTGTCTGTCTGTCTATCCAGCCATACAATGTCCATTGAACTCTTTCTTATTTTTTATTTGGGTTATTTGTCTTTTTCTGTTTTCTTTTTGCAGAGTACCAGGTCTTTATTTCCCTTTTTCTTTTTTATTTATTTATTTAAGTTCTGGGGTACATGTGCAGAATGTGCAGGTTTGTTACATAGGTAGGTATACATGTGCCATAGTGGTTTGCTGCATTCATCACCCTGTCATCTGCATTAGGTATTTCTCCTAATGCTATCCCTCCCCTATTCCCCCACCCCTTATTATCCCTTCCCTAGGCCCCCACCCTCTGACAGGCCCTGGTGTGTGGTGTGATGTTCCCCTCCCTGTATCCATGTGTTTTTTAATTTTAAATTTTTTGCGGGTACATAGGAGGTGTAAATATTTGTGGAATATATGAGCTATTTTGGTACAGGCATGCGATGTATAATAATCGCATCAGGGAAAATGAGATATCTGTCTCCTCAAGCATTTATCCTTTGTGTTACAAACAATCCAATTATACATTTTTAGTTATTTTAAAACGTACAAATAAATTATTTTTGTCTATAGTCGCCCTGTTGTGCTGGCAAACACTAGGTCTTATTCATTCTTTACCCATTAACCATCCCCACTACCTCATCCCCAGCCCCCACCACCCTTCCTAGCCTCTGGTAACTATCCTTCTACTCTCTATCTCTGTCAGTTTAATTGTTTTAATTTTTAGGTCCCACAAATAAGTAAGAACCCGTGAAGTTTGTCATTCTGGGCCTGACTTATTTTGCTTAGCATGATGACTTCCAGTTCCATCCATGTTGTTGCAAATGACAGAATTCTATTCTTTTTTATGGCCAAACAGTACTCCATTGTGTACCGTATTTTCTTTATGCGTTTGTCTGTTGATGAACACTTGGGCTGCTTCCAGATCTTGGGTATTGTGAATAGTGTTGCAAGAAACATGGGAGTGGAGGTATCTCTTTGATGTATTGATTGCCTTTCTTTTGGGTGTATGCCTAGGATGGGATGATTGAATTGTATGGTAGCTCTGTATTTAGTTTTTTGAGGAATCTTCAAACTGTTCTCCATAGTGGTTCCCTAATTTACGCTCCCACCAACAGCGCACCAGGGTTTCTCTTTCTTCTCATCCTCTCTGGTATTTGTTATTGCCTATCTTTTGCACTTAAGCTATTTTAACTGGGGTGAGATGATATCATTGTATTTTGATTTGCATTTCTCTGATCATCAGTGACGTTGAACATTTTTTTCATAAGCCTGTATGTCATTTGTATGTCTTCTTTTGAGAAATGTCTATTCGGATCATTTGCCCATTTTAAAATGGGATTATTAGATTTTTTTCCCATAGGATTATTTGAGCTCCTTATATATTCTGTTGATTAATCCCTTGTCAGGGGGTAGTTTGGAAATATTTTCTCCCATTCTGTGGGTTGTCTCTTCACTTTGTTGATTGTTTCTTTTGCTGTGCAGAGGCTTTTTAATTTGATGTGATTCTATTTGTCCATTTTTGCTTTGGTTGCCTGTGCTCTTGGAATATTAGTCAATAAATCTTTGCCCAGTCCAAGGTTCTAGGGAGTTTCCTCAATATTTTCTTTCAGCTGTTTCATAGTTCAAGATCTGAGGTTTAAGTCTTCAATCCATTTGGATTTGATTTTTGTATAAGATGAGAGGTAGGTGTCTAGTTTCATTTTTTTCTATGGATATCCAGCTTTCCCAGCACCATTTATGGAAAAGACTGTTGTTTCCCCGTTTTATGTTCTTGGCATCTTCGTCAAAAATGAGTTCACTGTAGATTAATGGATTCATTTCTGGGTTCTCTATTATGCTCCACTGGTCTAGGTGCCGGTTTTATGCCAATAGGATGCTGTCATGGTTACTGTAGCTCCATAGTATAATTTGAAGTCAGGTCATGTGATTCCTGCAGTTTTGTTCTTTTTGCTTAGGACAGTTTTGGCTATTCTGGGTCTTTTGTGGTTCCATATATATTTTAGGATTGTCTTTTCTGTTTCCACAAAGAATGTCATTGGTATTTTGACAGGCATTGCATTGAAGCTATAGATTGCTTTGGGTGGTATGGGCATTTTAACAATTTTGATTCCTCCAATCCTTGAATGTTGATTGATTCTTGATTGATTCCATTCAATCCTTGAATGAATATCTTTTCATTTTTAATGTCCTCTTCAATTTCTTGCATCAGCGTTTTATAGTTTTCATTGTAGAGGTATTTCACTTCTTTAATTAATTCCTAGGTATTTTATTTTATTTGCAGCTATTGTAAATGGCTTTTTGCTTAGGATAGTTATGCCTATTCTGGGTCTTTTGTGGTTCCTCATATATTTAAGGATTGTTTTTTCTATTTCCAAAAAATTGATTTCTTTTTCAGATTTTTCACTGTTGGCATATAGAAATGCTACTGATTTTTGTATGTTGATTTTGTATCCTGCAACTTTCCTAATTTGTTTATCAGCTCCAATAATTTTTTGGTGGAGTCTTTAGTTTTTTCCAAATGTAAGATCATATCATCTCCAAACAAGGATAATTTGACTTCTTCCTTTCTAGTTTGGATACTCTTTATTTCCTTCCCTTGTTGGATTGTGCTCTAGCTAGGACTTCCAGTTATTTGTGTTTTTGTTATTGAATTATAAAGGTCATTTACCTATTCCAGACATTGTACCCTTTTAAAATATATAATATGCGAATATCTTCTCCCATTCTGTACATTGCATTTTTTGATGTATCCTTTCCTCTCTCTGGTACCAGAATGCAGGGTGCTGGTTTCCAAGGTTACTGCTGGTGAGGTGGACAGTGGAGGATGGTAGTAGGGTAAATTAAGACACCAAAAAGCGTTCTGTTTTTACGACAATTTAGCCAATTTTTTGGAATAAATGCTCCTTGGGTTGCTACAAATCAGTTAATTTCTAGAGTTTTGAAAAAGTTTTTTGATAATTTCTATCAGTTTTTTGTTCATTGTTTTGCGGGGGGTAGTTAAATGTGTTTTGTTGGTTTGTTCTGACATTTTCATTGCCATCACCTCAACCATGTCTTATATCGCAGTGGGATGACAATCTTGCATGTGTGCTCTGCCCTTCTTTTTTTCTCATAGGCTGTGTCATCATGTCGATGCCATGGAAAGATGGACTCAAGCCTCTTTTAAGTTCATTATCACATACTGAGATTTTTGTTGGGTACCATCCCCTCTACTTTTATAATTTATAAATCTGGGGAGCTTATAACAGTCTTAGAGATTGGCCAGTGAATTTTCCCTTTTGTTTTACACATGAGAAAACTGGCACCCCTTTTGCAAAGAGAAGTGAATTGCCCAGCTCCTTCCTATAGTTGGCAGCTGAAGCTGGAAGAGAATTGAGGTCTTCTAACCACAGGCTAGAGCTCTAATGGAAAGGCTCAGTCCAAATCCTTCTCTGCAAGTTTCCAGAGTCTCATCACTCAGCCTTCTATACACATTTTCCCCTTTTGTTTGGGCATGTATGCCAGTCCCTGTGACTTTAGAAATGATGAGATAATGTAAGGCCCATGCACAGCCCCACAATTATTCTTACGAACTTGGTTTTAATATTGACGTGATTTGAGTATTATAAGAATTCATGGTCCTCAGGAAGCAGCCAGCAGTTTAGCTATGGTAGCGGACACATTTTTGTTTAGCTTTCCCCGTTTATTACCTGCATCATGCTTGGTCAGATGGCCTAAGAACAGCTTCTGTATAGTCAAAGAGAAAACAATGATTTTAAAACGAAAGTTCAGTGCTAAAATTTAGCCATATGAATGTTCTTTGGAAACCCTTGTTTTTAAGGACCTCAGGCACAGTTTCTGACTGGTGTTCGTATTAGTTGGCCAAAGCTGCATAGAAAAGTACTACAGACTGGGTGGGTTAGACAACAGAAATTTATTTTTTTAGATTTCTGGAGGGTAAATCCAAGATCAAGGTGTCAGCAGGTTTTTTTTTTTTTTTTTCCTGTTCATCCTTGGCTTGACCAAGAAAAGATACATTGAGCTGTCTTCTCAATGTATCTTTTCTTGGTCTTCTCTCTGTCTAAGGCCTAATAGCCTCTTCTTATGAGGACACCAGTCACATGGGACTAGGGCTCGCCCCAGTGACCGTATTTTACTTAATTACCCTGTTAAAGACTCTTTCTTTCCAAATATACTAACATTCTGCAGTACTGAGGGTTAGGCCTTCAAATACAAATTTTGGGGGGACACACTTCAACTCACAACAGTGGTAGAGTGGGAGATATTTATGAATCAATATTTAAAAAATGGATAGGATGTTAGCCAAGTGAACACATGATCTCTCTTCTTAGACTCATCACAGATCCTGCCTGTGAGAGCCAACTGTGAAATATTGAAGTGGTTTCCAAGATTTATACCATGAAAACCAACAATAGCTACATTGCTAATTTCAATCACCACCCTCACACTGAAAGCTAGTTTTCTTCTTCTTCTTCTTCTTTTTTTTTTTTTTGAGACAGAGTCTTGCTTTGTTGCTCAGGCTAGAGTGCAATGAAGCCATCTTGGTGGCTCACTGCAACCTCTGCCTCCCGGGATCAAGTGACTCTTCTGTCTCAGTCTCCAGAGTAGCTGGGACTACAGACATCTGCTACCATGCCCAGCTAGTTTTTGTATTTTTAGTACATACAGGCACCATGTTGACCAGGCTGGTCTCAAACTCCTGACCTCAAATAATCTGCCTGTCTCAGTCTCCCAAAGTGCTGGGATTATAGGTGTGAGCCACTGCACCCAGCCAGAAAGCTGGTTTTCTTCCTCCTCCTCCTCCTCTTCTTCTTCATTCTTCTTCCTCTTTTTCTTCTTCTTCTTCTCCTCCTTCGTCCTCCTCTTCCTCCTCCTCCTCCTCTTCTTCTTCTTCTTCTCCTTCTTCTTCTTCTTCTTCTTCTTCTTCTTCTTCTTCTTCTTCTTCT
>NW_022436955.1:19080240-19130368 GCF_009761245.1 Sapajus apella
TTCTTCTTCTTCTTCTTCTTCTTCTTCTTCTTCTTCTTCTTCTTCTTGTTCTTCTTCCTTCTTCTCTTCTTCTTTTCTTCTTTTTTATTGTACTTTAGGTTCTAGGGTACATGTGCAGATGATGCAGGATTGTTGCATAGGTTCACACATGGCAATGTGGTTTGCTGTATCCATCCCCCCGTCACCTACACCTGGCATTTCTCCCCATGTTATCCCTCTCTGACCTCCCCATGCCCCCCACTATTCCTCCCTTGGCGCCCCCCAAGAGACCCCAGTGTGTGATGCTCCCCTCCCTGTGTCCATGTGTTCTCATTGTTCAACACCCACCTATGAGTGAAAACATGAGGTGTGTGATTTTCTGTTCTTGTGTCAGTTTGCTGAGAATGATGGTTTCCAAATTCATCCATGTCCCCACAAAAGACACAAACTCTTCATTTCTTATGGCTGCATAGTATTCCATGGTGTATATCTGCCACATTTTCCTTGTATAATCTGTCGTCGATGGGCATTTGTGTTGGTTCCAGGTCTTTGCTGTTGTAAACAGTGCTGCTATGAACATATGTGTGCATGTGTCTTTATAACAGAAAGATTTATAATCCTTTGGGTATATACCCAGTAATGGGATTGCTGGGTCAAATGGAATTTCTATTTCTAGGTTCTTGAGGAATCACCACACTGTCTTCCACAATGGTTGAACTAGTTTACACTCCCACCAACAGTGTAAAAGTGTTCCTCTTTCTCCACATCCTCTCCAGCATCTGTTGTTCCCAGATTTTTAAATGATTGCCATTCTAACTGGTGTGAGGTGGTATCTCAATGTGGTTTTGATATGCATTTCTCTAATAATCAGTGATGATAAGCATTTTTTCATATGTTTATTGGCCTCATTTATGTCTTCATTGAAAAAAGTCTGTTCATATCTTTTGCCTACTTTTGGATGGGCTTGTTTGTTTTTTTCTTGTAAATCTGTTTTAGTTCTTTGCAGATTCTGAATATTAGCCCTTTGTCAGATGGGTAGATTGCGATAATTTTTTCCCATTCTGTTGGTTGCCGGTTCACTCTAATGATTGTTTCTTTTGCTGTACAAAAGCTCTTAAGTTTAATTAGATCCCATTTGTCTATTTTGGCTTTTGTTGCCAATGCTTTTGGTGTTTTAGTCATGAAGTCCTTGCCTATGCCTATGTCCTGAATGGTTTTGCCTAGGTTTTCTTCTAGGGTTTTTATGGTGTTAGGTGTTATGTTTAAGTCTTTAATCCATCTGGAGTTAATTTTAGAGTAACGTGTCAGGAAGGGGTCCAGTTTCTGCTTTCTGCACACTGCTAGCCAGTTTTCCCAACACCATTTATAAAACAGGGAATCCTTTCCCCATTTCTTTTTTCAGGTTTGTCAAAGATCAGATGGTTGTAGATGTAGTTTTCAAGGACACACTGCTGATGCCTTATCCATTTTTATAGAGAAGGTCACCTTGAGAAATAAATTAGCTTTTTCTAAAGGGATGCTTTTCCTAGGATTGCTGTAAGTTGGGGATATGGTTTGGATATTTGCCCCCTCCAAATTTCATATTGAAATGTCACTAGGGAATTGCAAATTAAAACAACAATGAGATATCACTATGTACTTAATAGAATGGCCAAAATCCAAAAAACCTCACAATACTAAAAGCTGGCATGGATGGAGAACAGCAGGACCTCTCGTTCATTGCTGGTGGAAATGCAAAAGAGCGCAGTCACTTTGGAAAACAGTTTAGCAGGTTCTTACAGAACTAAACATAGTATTACCATATGGTACAGGAATCAAGCTCCATAGTGTATATCCAAATGAATTAAACTTATGTTTCCCCCCCAAAACCCTGCACAAATGCTTATAGCAGCAGTATTCATGATTGTCAAAAACCAGAAGGGGCTGGGCATGGTGGTTCATGCCTGTAATCCCAGCACTTTGAGAAGCCGAGGTGGGTGGATCACCTGAGGTCAGGAGTTCGAGACCAGCCTGGCCAATGTGGTGAAATCCCATCTCTACTCATACAAAAATTAGCTGGGTTAGGTAGTGGGTGCCTGTAATCCCATCTACTCTGGAGGCCGAGGTAGGAGAATTGCTTGAACCTGGGAGGTGAAGGTTGCAGTGAGCTGAGCTCATGCCTTTGCACTACATCCTGGGTGGCAAGAGTGAAACTCCGTCACAAATAAACAAACAAACAGACAGACAATGGCAACGATAACAACAACAACAAACCCAGAAGCAATCAAGATGTTCCTTAGTAGGGAATGGTTCAACAAACACTGGTACATCTATACAATGGAATGTATTCAGTGAAAAACATAAATGAGCTGTTAAACCACAAAAAGGTACGAAGGGCTCTAGAATGCATATTGCTAAGTGGAAGAATCCAGTCTCAGAAGGACATATATTTTGTTATTTCACCATGTGTTATTCCGGAAAAGGCAAAACTCTAGAGAAAGTAAAAAATACCATTGATTACCAGGGGCTAGGGAAGAGAGAAAGAAGGACAAAGTGGTGAAGCACGGGGTAGTTTTACTCAGTGAAGTTATTCTCTATGATGCTATAATGGTGGATACCTGTAATTTGTCAAAACCCATGGAAATGTACAACCTTATAGTAAGCTATGGACTTTAGTTAATCGTAATGTGTCAATATTGCTTCATTAACTTTAACAAACGTACTGCACTGATGCAAGGTGTTAATAATAGGGGAAACAATGTGGGGGAGGGGAGTATATGAGAACTTTTTACTAACTGCTTGATTGTTCTGCAAATCCAAAGATGTTCCAAAAACAGTCTATTGATTTAAAAAAAAGCTCAAAATGTAAAATAACAATAATACATGTCTGATTTCAATTTGCCTATAACATTCTTAGAAATTCAATTTGTTAAAACAAATTTCAGTTTCGAAATAATCAGATTGTCCAAAAGAGGGTGCCAAAGATTTACAAAGGTATCTTCTTTGGTTCTGTAAAAAGAAGCTAAATAGTAAAATAGAATTAATGTAATTAAAAGCCAGGAGACCCTAATATAAGTCAATGTGTCTGACCCTTATCTTCGCCTTGCTCACAACTCCTATCCTCCTTCCTTGGGACTCAGGTTAGTTGCCTCTGCTTCTTGGTGTTGCCGCTTTGCTGTGTTTGAGAGTGTAATTCATTCTCATGTTGCACAGCAGGTGACCCTGACTCCAAAGAGACCTGCAGGGAGCTGAGCTAGCCCAAATACACCTGCACTTTATTTTCAGTAATGATAGACATAGGCTTGTATAAGTTGGATTTGAATGGGAGTTTGCAAATTAATGTATGCATTTTGCAAATTTATAGTATTTTCGGTGATAGACACTTAGAGACACTTTTGACTTATTACTATTGGGACTTCTTTTGAAAGTAGCTTTTAGCACTGTAATCTTCAACTGCCCCATTCTAGGGATCCTAAATCGAGGAGTTTATAGTCTGCGACTAAGTATAAATGCATTGACACAATTCATTTTTTAAGATATCTTTTGGTGGGCAGGGCTTGATGGCTCATGCCTGTAATCCCGGAAACCTGGGAGGCTGAGGCAGGAGGATTGCTTGAGCCCAGGAGTTAGAGACCAGCATGGGCAACATAGCAACACTCCATCTCTACAAAAAATAAAGAATTAGCCCGACATGATGGTGTGCATCTGTAGTCCTAACAACTCAGGAGGCTGAGGTGGGAGGATTGCTTGAGTCTAGGAGGTCTAGGCTGCGGTGAGCCAAGATCATGCCACTCTACTCCAGCCTTGGCGAAACAGCCAGACCCTCTGTAAAAAAGATATATATATATCTACACATATGAATAATTTCATCAAGGAATCTCCTTAAGATAATTATATCACAACAAAACTAAGTTCTTTTTTGTTACATTGCCTTTTTATATTTTCAGAATATCTTTATTTTCTGTTGATTGTAAGAGGAATATACACTAATAAAATAATCAGATTCAAAAATTATTTTAGGTTTGGGGTACATATGCAGGTTTGTTATATAGGTAAACTCATGTCACAGGGGTTTGTTGTACAGATTATTTTGCCACCCAGGCACTAAGCCTAGTATCCAATAGTTATTGCTTCTGCTCCTCTTCCTCCTCCCACCCTCCACCCTCAGGAAGGCCCCGGTGTCTGTTGCTCCTTTCTTTGTGTCCATGAATTCTCATCATTCAGCTCCCATTTATAAGTAAAAACACACAGTATTTGATTTTCTGTTCCTACATTAATTTGCCAAGGATAATGGCCTGCATCCATGTTCCCACAAAAACATGACCTCATTCTTTTTTATGGCTGCATAGTATTCCATGGTGTATATGTGCCACATAAAATAATCAGCAGATTACAAAGTGAAAGCTTACATAATCTGACTTGAAGATTACCTACTTACTATCAATAATTTGTTATGTAACTTTCTCTTTGGTGTGTATTTTAAAAAACAATTTTATTTTATTATGGTAAGAACACTTAACATGATATCTGCCCTCTTAACAAATTTTGAAATATGCAATACGGTGCTGTTTACTAAGGGTATCATTTTGTACAGCAGATGTCTAAAACATATTCATATTGCTTAACAGGGAGGGGCTTATGTAACCTTCTAAATGTTTACATATATGTTGAGAATGTAAATGGCTTACATCAACTATATTCTCTAGTGATACACTTTCCACATCTAATAATGAATGTCCGTCCTATATAACATCATTCTTTCTTTGCAGTGGATGCCTATGATTCCTTTTAATGGATATATTATAATTTGCTTAGTCAATACTCTATGTATGCAATTTATTTGATTCTTTGTTTTGTTTTTGTTTTTGCTATTAAGAGTATTGATTTAGCAAAAAGTCTTACAAACCCATATTTATGGATTTGTGCTATTATCTCTGTTTAGCCAATTCCTGAATTGAAATTCTACGTTTAAATATAATCATATTTCTGTATATATTTTAATTTTTAATTTTTGTGGATACATGGTAATTATATATATTTATGGGATGCATGAGGTGTTTTGATGCAGGCATGCAATGCATAATAATCACATCATAGAGAATGGGGTATCCATCCCTTCAAGCATTTATGTTTTGTGTTACAAGCAATGCAATTATACTCTTTTAGTTATTTAAAAATATACAGTTAAGTCATTATAGACTACGGTCACCCTATTGTTCTACCAAGTAGAAGGTCTGATTTATTCTATTGGTTTTTGTTCCCATTAACCATTCTCACCTCCTCCCCATCCCTCCTACTACCCTTCCCAGCCTCTGATAACTATCCTTCCACTCTCTATGTTCTTGAGTTCAATTGTTTTGAATTTTAGATCCCACAAATAAGTGAGAACATGTGATATTTGTCTTTCTGTGCCTGGTTTATTTCACTTAACTTAATGATCTTCAGATTTTTTTTTTTTTTTTTTTTTGAGACGGAGTTTCGCTCTTGTTACCCAGGCTGGAGTGCAATGGCGTGATCTCGGCTCACCGCAACCTCCGCCTCCCGGGTTCAGGCAATTCTCCTGCCCCAGTCTCCTGAGTCGCTGGGATTACAGGCACGCGCCACCATGCTCAGCTAATTTTTTGTATTTTTAGTAGAGATGGGGTTTCACCATGTTGACCAGGATGGTCTCGATCTCTTAACCTCGTGATCCACCCGCCTCGGCCTCCCGCAGTGCTGGGATTACAGGCTTGCGCCTCCGCGCCCGGCATCTTCAGATATTTTGATAGGCATTAACATCCGCTATCTGATAAGTTTCACAAATTCAGTCCTGTCACTTAATGACGGAGTATGTTCTATAATGTGTCCTTAGATGATTTTGTTGTTGTCTGAACATCAAAGAGTACACATAGTATTTATATAAACCTAGATGGTGTAACCTACTACACACCTAGGTTATGTGGTATAGCCTATTGCTCATAGGCTACAAACCTGTACAGCATGCTACTTACTGAATAATGTAGGAAGTTATAACACAAATCACTAGGCCATAGGAATTTTTCAGCTCCATTTTAATCTTATGGGACCACTGTGGTATATGTGGTCTGTTTTTGACTGAAATGCTCTTATGTGGCACATGACTATATAAAAACCCACTCATTTGAGTGTTCCTCTGGGGTTTTCTTAAGGTAGAGAATAACTACATCAAAGAATAAATCATTTTAGATCAGGGCCGTCTAGGATTGAAATGTCCCAGGGTCACGCAGCATCCAGAAGAGCATTTACCTTTCCCGGTATAGGCTGCAAAGTCATTGCCACAAGTATCATTGATAATTTGCATTCTTGGTATTTCTATTTAAAGGAGACGTCCTTCGACTGACAGCTGGCGATACCTCTTGCAGATCTCAGAGCTAACTGCGTGTTGACGTTCAGCATCCACTCTGGTGATTTGGTGATTTGGGTTTTCAGATCTTGAGCTGTGTAATTTCAGGAAGGCTTTCTTCTCTGTCGGAAGGAAGGCTGGAGTGATGCAATTATCCTATTGGAGTACATTTCCTCTCAATTCTGTTCTCAAAATATATTTTTTTTCCAGCAGAAAAAATTAGCATCATTTTTATTGGGCAAAGGAGGGGTAGGAAGAGGATTTGGAGGAAAGGAGAAGAACATTTCATCTACTTGTATTTCTTTTCTGAAGATGTGGTTAAAGTAGTTTTCCTAGACATTTTCATATTTTTTTTTAATGGGAAGGATTGTATTATAACACGCATTTTATTTCGCCATGTGAGACTGTTAGAGCACACACAGACATACACACACACTGCCCACATTCCTTCAAGAAGCAACTAACACTATCAACATCATTTAAATAACACAATAGTAAGAATATTATTAAGTTCATCATTTATTAGCTGTTTAACCTTGGTTAGGTTGTCACATCACTCTGTTCATCTATAAAACAGGGTAATTGTGAATATCAAGTGAGCTATATATAATGCATAATACATGGTAAATAGTATATATGGTATTTATATACACTTTTTAATTTATATATATTTATTTTTTATATATATATATATGGTATTTATTTGGTGATCTCTGCTCCAGTTCCTGGAACAGAGCTTCTAAAACTCTTGTAATTTCCTGAGTAGATGCGGTGCAGGATGATCTTTTGTTTCAGTATTTGGTCTCTATCCCTTGTTCCTGACAGAGATCCTAAATCCCTTGGTATTTCCTGGGCAACAGGAGCATACTTTGTTCTAATGAACCAACTTTTGGTGGGCTCCTGGATGGAGAGAGAGAGCTCTCTTCCTCTCTCTCTGTGCCTGTTGTATGTGTGTGTGTGCGTGTGTGTGTGTGTGTGTGTTTACAGCTGGGATAATAGAATAAGTGCCTAAACTGCCCTCATATTGTCCTTGGCTGATATGTTTTCTAAGTCTCTTTGAATCTATAGATTTTACCTTTTCATTTTTTGTGTTAATTGTCATTGAAAGCCCAAGACACAGAAGTTTGAAACTTTCAGCCTCACCCCACCTCCTCTTGGGGAAGGAAGAGGAGCTGGAGATTGGGTTAATAATGGATCATACCTATGTGATTAAGCCTCCGTAATAATCCCTAAAGTACCGAGTTCTTGGTGCTTCTTGATTGGTGAACACATTCAGGTATTGGGAGGGTGGTGCACCCCAGCTCCATGGGGACAGAAGCTCCTGCACTTGGGACCCTTCCATTCCTTTCCCTATATCCCTCTTCATCTGTATCCTTGATTGTATCCTGTATGATAAACCAGTAAACCTAACTGTTTCCCTGAATTCTATGAGCCATCAGCAAATTATCCAGCCTGAGGAAGGGGCCATGCATATCCCCAATCTGTAGCCAAGCTAAACAGAAGTGTGGGTAATCTGGGGACCCACCACTTGCGAGTGGCATCTGAAGTGGGAGGCAGTCTTGTGGGCCTGAGCCCTTGTCCTGAGGGGAGTGCACTAAGCCCAGGTAGTTAGCATCATGATTGAATTGTAGAACACCCACTTGGTGTCCAGAGAGTTGGAGAATCGATGAGTGTGGGGAAAAAACATGTTGAATGTAGTAGAGAAAACGGTCTGCTTTGCTCACACACCTCTGCTGTGTTTATCTTTCTGTCTTAGCTTGGGTTCTCCCAGAAGCAAACTCTGAGCCAAAGAGTTGGAAAGCAAAGGAGACACAGGGGAAATATACAGGGAAGGGCTGTTACAAGGAATACAGGAATGATACAAGGCAGCCAGATACAGGGGGAGCTCTTAGGCCAGTGCCCGCAGTAGGCTGCTGGGGCGTTACCCCAGGGGGAAGCTCTGGGAAGCAGTGCAAAACACAGACCTCAGAATTTACTAGTGGATAGGTTATGAAGCTGTGGGATGTGGGCAACAACTCCTGGCAGTCATTTGCGAGGATTATTCCTTGGGCGGTGATTTCCTCTGCTCTCCCAGCCTGTCATGCACATGTACAGGCAGAGAGGCCCACACGCACCGTGATGTAGGTTCAGGCTGCGGAAAGCCGGCAGGAGCATCTCCAAAGGTGAGCCACTAACAATATCTGCTACAGCCATGGAATCCTGAAAACCTAGCCTGTAAGACCACTTAGGAACTACTGGGGAAAGACAGAAGTCTCTTATCGTATTCCCTTTTTCACAGGTGGGGCAAGTGAATTAATTAGGTTGAACAAAAGCCTGCATTTCCTACATATCATGTTCAGTCCTAAACAGAATCTACTCAGCCTTTTGGAATAAAAAATAGTCTGTGGTTCTGGACCACAAACATGTAGTTTTATTTTTTGTTTATTTAAATCTTTTTATTATGAAAAATTTCAAACATATATAAAGATAGAGCAAATAACTTAATGATTAATCACATACATCATTTACATTCATCTTGTTTCATAAATAAACCCATCTATGTCCCACACCACTCCCAACTGGATGAAATTTAAGTAAAATATATCATTTCATCCATGAATATTTCAGTGTGCATCTATATAATACAAAATTAATTTCACTATTGTGCTTAAATTATTAACAATAATTAATCAATATAATTAAATACCTAGTTCTCGTATAAATTTTCATGTCTTTTTTTTCTCCTCCTTCTTTCTTTCTGTGCCTGTGGGCTGTGTATGTGTGTGTGTGTGTGTGTGTGTGTGTGTGTGTGTGTACAGTTGGGAATAATAGAACAAGTACCTAAATTCTCCATATATTATCCTTGGTTGATGTTTTCTTTTTTTGAGATGGAGTGTTTCTCTGTTGCCCAGACTGGAGTGCAAAGGCACGATATTGGCTTACTGCAGCCTCCGCCTCCCAGGTTCAAGCTATTCTCCTGTCTCAGCTTCCTGAGTAGCTGGGCTTACAGGCACCTGCCACCACACATGGCTAATTTTTGTTGTTGTTGTTGTATTTTTAATAGAGATGGGGTTTCACCATGCTAGCCAGGCTGGTCTCGAATTCCCAACCTCAGGTGATCCACTCACCGCGGCCTCCCAAAGTGCTGGGATTTACAGGCATGAGTCACCGTGCCTGGCTGGTTGATAAGTTTTCTAAGTCTCTTTGAATCTATAGATTTTATCTTTTTCATATTTTTGTTTTCTTTTTTTTTTGAGATGGAGTTTCGCTCTTGTTACCCAGGCTGGAGTGCAATAGCGCGATCTTGGTTCACCGCAACCTCCGTCTCCTGGGTTCAGGCAATTCTCCTGCCTCAGCCTCCTGGGTAGCTGGGATTACAGGCACGCGCCACCATGCCCAGCTAATTTTTTGTATTTTTAGTAGAGACGGGGTTTCACCATGTTGACCAGGATGGTCTCGATCTCTTGACCTCGTGATCCACCCGCCTCGGCCTCCCAAAGTGCTGGGATTACAGGCTTGAGCCACCGCGCCCGGCCCTTTTGTTTTCATTTATTTATTGAAAAAACCAGACTAGTTGCCGTGTAGAATTTCCAGTACTTTGGGTTTTACTAATTACATTTTTTTTTTTTTTTTTTTTTTGAGACAGGGTCTCTCTCTGTCACTCAGGCTGGAGTGCAGTGGCACAATCGTGGCTCACTGCAGCTTGACCTCCAGGGCTCAGGTGATTCTCTCACCTCAGCCACCTGAGTAGCTGGGACTACAGAAGTGCACCACCACACCTGGTTAATTTTTTGTACTTTCTGTAGAGACGGGGTTGTGCCATGTTGCCCAGGCTGGTCTTGAACTTCTGAGCTCAAGTGATCCAATTGCCTTGGCCTCCCAAAGTGCTGGGATTACAGGTGTGGGCCACCGCACACAGCACTAATTGCCTTTTTGATGTCATGCAGTATGTTCCTCTGTTTACTCTGTTTCCAGTATATTGATACTTATATCTAGAAGCTTGATCTGATTTAGGTTCAATTTTATTGGCAAACGTATTTCCTAAGTGTTGTTGAACATTTTCATCATGAGGTACTAGATGTCTGATTTTCTCTTTTTGGAACTGCTGGAAACCATTTACCACCATTGCCTATCTCAAGTAGGAGTTTGCAGAATGTTGCTATTCAATGATTCCTTCTTCCTGTGTTACTTGGAATGATTCTATAAAAAGAAACTTTTCTTCATCAAATATTTGGTTACCCTGTAGGGTAGCTGGCAGCTCAAATATTTAATTTGCTTGCTTTGTTTATCAGTTTTCAGAGAAATGCATTGATTCCCAAGTACTCTAAAGATGACTAATGAATTTTAACATGTTTTATGTTTTATTATTATTATTTTTTGAGACGGAGTTTCGCTCTTGTTGCCCAGGCTGGAGTACAATGGTGCTATCTCTGCTCACTGCAACCTCTGCCTCCTGGGTTCAAGTGATTCATCCATGTCCCTGCAAAGGACATGAACTCAGCTTCCTGAGTAGCTGAGGCTACAGTCATGCACCACCACGCCCAGCTAATTTTTGTATTTTTTTTTTTTTTTTTGAGACAGAGTCTCACTCCGTCACCAGGCACCAGGCTGGAGTGCAATGGCGCAAGCTCGGCTCACTGCAACCTCCGCCTCCCGGGTTCAAGCAATTCTCCTGCCTCAGGCTCCCGAGTAGCTGGGACTACAGGCGCGCGCCACCATGCCCAGCTAATTTTTGTTGTATTTTTAGTAGAGATGGGGTTTCTCCATGTTGGTCAGGCTGTTCTTGAACTTCCGACCTCAGGTGATCCACCTGCCTTAGCCTCCCAGAGTGCTGGGATTACAGGCATGAGCCACCGTTCCCGATGATGTGTTATTATTCTTATTGATGTTTTGGTCAGTTGGAAACTTTTCAGATTGGTTCCTCTGTTTTTGTGGTATAACCCCCAAAGTGTTAGAGTTCGTTCTTGCTTGTAGGTATGACAAGAGATCATCTAGTTTTGTGTATTTCCTGCTCTAGACCTGTAATCAGCCATTTTTTCCAAAGTGCTTTAATTTTTAAATAAAAAGTTGATGTTTACCTACATTTAGAAAGCAAAATCTGCATGCTTAAGTTTGTTCAGTACTGCTTGGTTGATCTTTGTTTCCAGGCTTTTTTTAAGCGGCCAACTCTCTAATTGATTTGACAGCAATCATTAATCAGCTTTTCCATGATGCTCTTGCTGTAGTGACAAATCATGAGTCATATTATCTTCATTGGTAGTGCTTTATGTTTATTTAGCAAGAAATTATTAAGAGCTTACATAAATGTGATTTGGTAAGATCATTTTAGCCTGAGGAAAGAGCATGAACAAAACCACAACCTGGAAAAGGCAAGAAATCGAATTTGGACAGAGTTGTTTGTACAGGTAGGAAAGTGGTGGATACTAAAGTCCAGGAAAAGTGTGTTGGGACCAGGATCAGAGCTGGGAGAAGTGCCAAAGGCTGCCAAGTAGCTGAGCATAAAGCATCATATCCTTTTTCGTTTTTCTTTTATGGAGACAGGATCTCACTTTGTTGCCCATGCTGGAGTGCAGTGATGCGAACACAGCTTACTACAGCCTCGACCTTTCATGCTTAAGCGATCCTCCCACCTCAGCCCCCAAGTAGCTGGGACTGTAGATGCATGCCACCGTGCCTGGATAATTTCTGTACAGAAAGGGTTTTTGTAAAGACCAGCCCAGGCTAGCCTTGAACTTCTGAGCTCAAGCGATCTACCCACCTTGGCCTCACAAAGTTTTGGGATTACAGTTATGAGCCGCCATGCCCAGCCCTAAGCATCATATCAAGGCTGGGTGTGGTGGCTCATGCCTGTAATCACAGACCTGTTGATGGATCACGAAGAAGATGATGGGCAGCAGGTGAT
This sequence comes from Sapajus apella, assembly GCF_009761245.1. Lineage (NCBI taxonomy): Eukaryota > Metazoa > Chordata > Mammalia > Primates > Cebidae > Sapajus > Sapajus apella. Next base: position 19,092,441 of record NW_022436955.1, read on the forward strand.
ATGGTATGCAACATTGGAATCAGACAGACCTGGCTTTAATCCTAGCTTTGCCAATTATTGGACAAGCAACAGCTTAATTTTACTTAGGTGATGATAAACCACACAAATATTCCACTAAAGCAAAGGCAAGATGTGTGGTCATCTACTACTACCTTACATCATTTAATCCAGACTTCAAATCGCCAGTGGTCACTCTGCTACCAGTTTAGCAACGGGAAGTACAAGAAGGACAAATCAGAATGGAAAGAGACAGCAGTCTCTTTAAATTATAAATAAAATATGTCTGCAGATAGTAAAACATTGGACCATGTGGACATATTGCTAGAGCTCTCTCAAATAAGAGACCTTGACAATTAAGTCTTATTGGTTTCATGGTTGCTCAGCTTTGAGGATGAGGCAAGGAGAAAGAGTGACTTCTGCCTTGAGTCAGTTTTCCGTAGTGAGAGCAGCAAAAACCCTGGAAACATTTGAGAAAGTAGTACCTATCAGTCTTCCTGGCCCTCCATTGACTCTCTCTCTCTCTTTCTCTCTCTCTCTCTCGCTCTCTTTCTCCCGTGAATTTTCTTAGCTCTAAACCAGTAAGGAGAAAATCTTAATGAATGGTATTCTGTACACCAATGCACACAAAGAAGGTTCACTTTCAATCTGATCTTGATAGAGTTGTGGTTTATCATTTTTCTTAACTTTTTTTTTTTTTTTTAAAGACAGGGTTTCACCATGTTGGTCAGGCTGGTCTTGAACTCCCGACCTCAGGTGATCTACCTGCCTTGGCCTCCAAAGTGCTTGGATTACAGGCGTGAGCCACCACACCCAGCCCTCTCTTAACTCTTTATGGAGTTACTGAGCTAAGATGTACTCATCTTTGTGCTGAGTGATTTGGGGTTCACAGACACAGTGACCAGAGAGATCATCAGGACTTTAAGGCAAGAAGAACCTAGAGATCTGTAAGACAACTCTCTTATTTCACAGATGAGGATACTAATATTCCCAAGGAATTTACAATTTTATAGGAGAGGATTAAAAAAAAAACTTGAAATAATTAAATCATAATCTACAAGGTCACAGGATGACGTTCTCCATTTTATATGGGTTATATTGCTCTAGGAATCCAATGACACACCCATTGCAGTAGCCATCAATGAAGAGAGATAAGAGCCTTGACATTTACTGAGGGCATAAAGTGTGTAAGGGGTTTTATCCTTGTGCTCTTGGCTCTAATATTTGCCCAGGGATTTAAAGAATAAGAGGGAAGTATTTGACAGAACTTGGGAAGTTCAAGAAATTGCTCAAATGTAGAAAACTAAGGCTTGTCTGGAAGATGATGGTGGAGAATTGGGACGCATATGTGGATAGAAAAGAAACAAATGTGTGAGAATGAGAAAGTCATGAGTATGAACCTGGATCACCAGCAAAGGTTAATCACTGCTTGGCATGTTACAATTTGTATTTTAAAAAGAATAGCTCAGCAATTATAAAATCTTACTGCAGCCACGGATAATTTCATAGCCGCCCTTGTCCCCCAGAGAGCATAAACCTTCTAGATCACAAAAACAGATCAATGTAATTAATTAATATACATTAAACTAATGCATTAATTGCATAAAATGACTTTAAATACAAAATTTAAATGGTTTTACTATAATTAGTGAGCAGAAAGGTCCACTGAGCACCTTTTGTCACTCTAATTTAAATCCTCACATCGAATTCTGTTAAGATGGTTCAAAAATGTAACCATGACTTGCAATCAGTTACATGCATTAATATTTTCATGCACCTTTTAAGAACAAATATTGCCATGTCTTAAGAATCATTAGTGATCCCTTTAGATTGTCAGCACTCCGGTAGCAGACACTAGCTTGCTGATTTATTATGCCATTTGTCTCTCAAAAGACAAAACAAAACAAAACAACCTTCAAAACCAAACTCTCTCTCTCTCTCTCTTCCTCTCTCTCTCTCTCTCTGTTTCACACACACACACACACACACACACACACACACACACACACACACACGTTTCATTGCATATAATAATCTGTTGTGGCACACTGTTAATACATGTTTTCCTTATACTCTAAGGGCTATTCCTGTGCTCACAGCCAATGTGAGCTAGCCCATATTTTTCTCTGTTTTATGTTCTGGAGCCATGAGTGATACAACGCTCTTGGCTTATGAGTGCTCTACTACTCTGTACAGAGGATGTGGTTTTCTAGCTGATGTTGTTAAGAGCTATTTACTACAGTGACCTTTCTTTCTGCGATTTATTTTGTATTCTAGTGAACACTTTTGACCCATAAAGGCTGGCAAAACTGTGCAAATGATAGACGTAACTTGCCCCAAAGGAACAAAGGATTCTGTCATGTACATTTGGTAGAGTGTCATGACCAACAGAAATTAGGGACTAAAGGAAATCCTTATGGAGGGCACAAACATCACTGAGGCCTAGAGGAATCAGGCCATGATTTGGACAGGGACCTGGAGAAATTGATGGTAAGAGGCATGACATGATTCCTGGGAATTTGCAGGGTCTTTGCTAATGGTCCACACCAGGAATGCATCTTGGGGGACATATGTAGCATGGTGAGATGGGGGCTAGGGCTGGAGCTGGGGCTGACTTTGGAAGAGGTACTGAGGCTATGGGGATAAGCTTGGAACAGCCCAGTGCACATTCTGACCTCTCCCACTCAATCTTTATAAAGAAGGAAATGTGTCCCTCCAGGAGTCCTATAATGAGAGTGTTTATAGACTAGAATTGAGTGACAATAGTCCCCCCCAACCCCAATAAGAAGAGCTGAGAGAGATGATTTTACAGTATTTCCTCTCATCAAAGTAACGCAGGCTTGTCTCTCGCTTCCTGACACAGAAAATTGCATTTTGTCACCCATTTGTCAGTTCTTACAGATTTTAAGATAATTAAACAACATTATAGCAGGTGACAGCTGTTGCCGAATGCCGTGTTGCTAGTTCTTCTGCTTGTTGGAGGCCCATGAATCTCTCGGATGATGATAGCTTGGTGCTCCAGGTTTAATTAGCTGGTTGTTTGGAATCTGTCTAGGCTCTCAGGTGTGGGGTGAGCAGGATTGCAGTTTGTCAAATCTGAGCTGTGCTCATCACTGGCTGTTGGAACTGGGTTTGATCAACTCATGGAAGAGCCACCTGGGGGTGCCCTGAGCGTTATCTGACAAGGGCACCAAAGGGATGAGGAAAGCAGAGTTTTGGTGATGGCTGTTGAGAGAATCCCATGCTGATTGGTTTCCTGATGTTCTTGCATCAAATTAGGCTTTTGAGTTTTAAATTTATTTTCTGATTACATCTCCTTCAAGGCCATCTCTTATTATACAGCACAGCAATCATAATCCATTGGAACTTATTTTCAAGTTTGCCAAAATCTCTCTCACATGCAGCAGGAGATCTAAATGGTCTCGTCTCTGGCTGTTAAGTTTGCTCTCACCCCCAAATTATACATGTTTTCATGCTAATCTTAAAACACAAAAGCGGTTTCAGGAATAATTTTAAACATTGTCCTTAACTTACACAACAAGTTCATTTCTAACAATACACTCTGAATCATTAGAAGTGATGCAGGAGATGTGCATCCGTTTCTATTTTAGAACTGCAGGGAAAGTCTCCTGCTTATAGAAACGACTCACAGTGCCTCAGATCACATGTATTTTTTAAACCTTTTCTTTCACACCATTCTGTCTTTTCTTGAAATTTTTCTCACTTCCGTACACCAGGCAAATTCATGCTCATTTTAGTTTTTTTTTGAAATTTATTTTTGTTTTAATTTTTTGTAGGTACATAGTAGGTGTACCTATTTGTGGAGTACATGAGATGTTTTGATACAAGAATGCAGGTGAAATAAAGTACTGGCACAGAGTCCACCTTTTTGAAGCCTTCTCAGATTCCACCTTGTGGATCCAGGCCCTTTTCTGTTCGCTTCTGCTTCCTGTGCTGTTTGCATGCAAGTTTCTCTATTCAGAATCAAAGCCATTGATGTAGCGTATGGTCTACATTTAAGTGACTTGATTATTTTATTGTCTTCAACACAACTTTTCTTTCTTTCCCTTTTTAAAATTTCTTTTTCTTTTTTTTTTTTTTGAGATGGAGTCTCACTCTGCTGCCCAGGCTGGAGTACAGTGGCGTGATCTCAGCTCACTGCAAGCTCCATCTCCCAGGTTCAAGCTATTCTCCAGCCTCAGCCTCCCAAGTAGCTGGGATTACAGGTGCATGCTCTTTTTATTTTTTTTTGGTTACATAGTAGGGTGCATATATTTATGGGGTACATGAGATATTTTGATACAAGGATACAATGCATAATAATCACATCGAGGTAAAATTGGATATCCATCACCTCAAATGCTTATCATTTCTTTGTGTTACAAGCATTTTGATGATACTTTTTGTTATTTCAAAATGCATGATAAATTATTGTTGAATGTAGTCACCCTATTGTGTTATCAAGTACTAGATCTTATTGATTCTACCTAACTATATGTTTGTACCCATTAACCACCATCCCCTCTTTTCTTCCTCCCCCACTACCCTTCCCAGCCTTTAGTAACCATCATTTTCCTATCTCTATGAGTTCAATTGTTTTACTTTTTAGTTTCTGCGAGTGAGAACATGCGAAGTTTGTCTTTCTAGGATGCCTGGCTTATTTCACTTAACATAATGACCTCCAGTTCCACCCATGTTGTTGCAAATGACAGTACTTCACTCTTTTCTTTATGGCAGAATAGTACTCCATTGCATGAATGTGACTCATATTCTTTATCCATTCATCTGTTGATGGACATTTAGGTTGCTTCCAGATCTTGGCTATTGTGAATAGTGCTGTAATAAACACGAGAGTGCAGGTACCCTTCAACATGCTGATTTAATTTCCTTTGGATAAATACTAGCAGTAGGATTGCTGGATCATATGGAAGTTCTATTTTTGCTTTTTTAAGGAATCTCTAAATTGTTCTCCATAGTAGTTGTACTACTTACATTCCTACTAACAGTGTGCAAGGGTTCCCTGTTCTCCACAGCCTCGCCAGCATTCATTATTGGCTGTCTTTTGGATAAAAGCCATCTTAACTGGAGCAAGTTGATATTTTACTGTATTTTGATTTGCATTTCTCTCCTGATCAGTGACTTTGAGCACATTTTCATAGGCCTGTTTGCCATTTGTATGTCTTCTTTTGTGAAATGTCTATTTAGATTCTTTGCCCATTTTTTAAATGGGATTATTAGGTTTTCTCCTATAGAGTCGTTTGATATTCTGGTTACTAATCCTTTGTCAGATGAGTAGTTTTGCAAATATTTTCTCTCTCACTGTCTTCAACACAACTTTACTATTTCATGAGACGCTGAAAGTAGCAGGTGAAACTGGGACTAGCAGACATTACCATTGCAACAAGTTAGTCTTTTTCCATTTTTTTTCTCCTTTGACACTACTAGAATAGTTTACATTGTTTTGTCTTTCTTCTTCTCATTTGGAAAATAGAAAAATTAATTAGCTATAATATGACTCAGGCAGGAACAAAGATCAAATATGAAGGGAAAGCAAGGAAAATAAATATAAATGTATTGGATAGCCAACTCCCGAATATTCAAGGCAAAACCAAAACAAAACAAAAACACAAAAATCCCACGGGCATTATTTTGAGAAAGAGTGTGCTGATGGAAGATCAGGTGGTTTCACCAGAATTTGGATTAGTCTTCGTGTGAGTGAACCCCTCTTTCAACTTACAAATAGAGAACTTAAGAAAAGGTAATACGAAATGAAGATCAATATGCAGTCATTGAAGCAGAAGTTATTGGAAGAAAACAGTGCAAATGGAGCATTCAAAAGAAAATCTGTATTGCAATTCCTTTCATTATATATAAACCAATTAAAACAATTTACAACTTTCATTTGCTAGAATAACACTCCCTCTCATAAACAGGTATTGGCACCAACTCAATCATATTCACTATATTCTGGTAGTGTTACTTTATTTTTTCTTATATCACTGATTGCTACAGTAATATTCACTTGGATTTTAAAACAGAACACAAGTTAATTTTAAAAAATAATGTAATTTAAAAGAACTATTTATTGAGTCCTATGGTAAATTGTATTTTTTCCCATAGAGTATTGCCATATAAAGTTGAATTTTCAAACTTTGCTTCCCATTACTTGTAGCTTTTTTCCCCACTAAGACCTTTCCATTCTTTTATCTGAAAGAAACAATTCCTTCTGTTTTCTTATTAAAAATGTTTTATTTATAACTGATCAGAGCACAGTCATCCTAAAAGTAGATTTATTCAGAAGACAGGTAATAATCTGGTTGCTGAGAAACAAAATGGATAATTAGTTTTTCATTCTGTTACACTCTGCTTTAACACACGTTGGTCATGTCTGAAATTTTTTTCTGAGGGTCATTTTTATCGTCCATATCTGTACTCTCTGTTTTCTCTTAAGGGAGTCAGGCTCTGATGAGGTAAAATATAAGGCATTCTTCCAAAGGTTATGCTTTGGTTACAAAGCAGAAGACTGGTCATTTCAAGTCCTCCCTTCTACTTTTGGCAGACGACTGTGGAATTGCAAAACTAGTAAGAGCTGTTTGTGACTCAGTTTTCCCCATTCTTAAAAGGGGAATAACATATCAAAATCCATCTTGCACTTTCAGAAATCTGTGGAGAATATGTGAAATAATTTGATAATTTCTGTAAAAATGGTTTCCATGTTTTGATGAAACTATCCTCTTGTAAAATTTCACACTATCCTTAGACAATAAACTGGTGACATTAAAGTGGGCTTGATTACCGAGCTTATTTTTAAAAGATAAAAAACCACATGTCTTACATTTACTATAGGTTTGAAAACAAAACTTTGTTCAAACAATTTTCTGTGGAATGCATGAAAGATGCTTTTCAAAATGACTACTAAAACAATTATTACCTTTTTGATCTCTTATAACCACAGGATGACCATAGTATAAAATGAAAAAAATTGGCAAAAGCAATAATCATTAATAATGCTTCCAATAATCAATCTAACAAAAATGTTACTGTTGGAAAAAATTGGCTAGAAAGTATGTGCTTTTAATATTAGTCTCAGTGTTACTGCCATTATTATAACAACAGAGCATGTATTAAATTGTAAATCAAGTATAGTATATACTTGGTGGAGGGGACATACTGTGAGTGATGCAAAATGACTCTTCTAACAGCCTTACGTCATAACAATGGGCAGCCATCCTAGCTTTCAGTTGTCAGTGGATGACCTGGGCTCTCTTTTGAGTTGGCCAATGCTCTGGTATTTTAGAGTATACAAGAAGAGCATGCATGACTACTGGGTGAGTTTTAGAATGGATTCATCCATTTGGAATGGGAATGCATTAGGTGATCCGAAAAAAAAGATCTCTTCCAGTGTTGGCATTCTATGCTTCTAGTGTTTTTGGAAAGAAATTCATAGATTTGATCCTTTTACCTCAGGACGGTATACTCTACAGCAGACACGGAGGGTACATATATGGAGGGTTGTTCACCCGTAGAACTGGATACATTCTCATCAACGCCTTGGTGATTATGCTGCTTTTAATAATATCAGCAAGACTTGTTTTATCATGGTCTACTGCCACAGGACTGTGTGTACTCTAAATGTGACTGCTGTTTTTACTCTAAGTGTGTCTCAGGAAGGAAAGACACAGCAGCTTTGCCTCTGGTGGTGGGAGGCAGGAAAGGAGAGCCAGGGCATTGCCATGACACAAAGTAGTATCTATTCAATCCCTGATCACTCTCTCCTAGTCCTGATTAAACTGAATGCTGATGGGCTGATTAAGGTCCCTTCTAAACGTCCAGGACATCTGTTATCACCAAATGTTAGTGGCTCATAAGCATTATGCAGTAATCACAAGTAGAGAACTAAAACTCTTCTCATTTTGTGTCTGTGAAGAGCAAGTACGTTTTATCTTTTAGTTTTGTGCCTCCAACCTCTAAAAATCATTAAATGTTTCCTTGGAAGGGTACATATATATATATATATATATATATTTTTTTTTTTTTTTCCCCACTTAACACCATTCTTAGAATAAAAAGTATGGAGTCATTTATCAATAGATTAGGGTCAAGAAATTTTAAAAGTTCTACTCCCCTCATGAAGCCTCTAGCACTGCAGATAGGCATGTGGAAGGAGAGTGATTTTAAAGGAAGGCAGATGTTTTTCAAACTCCGTGTCTGCTACTTGCTAAATGAGGGACCCTGATAGAGTTAATTAGCCTTCTGAGTCTCAGTTTCATCACCTATAGAATAAGGATACTGAAACAATTTATAGGGGTTGTAATGGATACATAGGCAGCAGGAAATAAATGGTGAAGAATGTGGCATTTGTTGTAGGGATTTGATCGTAGACAATTGAGGGATCTCGTTAAAGAGTTTATGCAGCTACCGCATCTGTGTTGGCTGCTGCAGCTTGCCGTCAGCTTGCTCAGGAACAAAGATGGAAGAAGATGGGCCGGGGGCGGTGGCTCACGCCTGTAATCCCAGCACTTTGGAAGGCCAAGGCGGGTGGATCACCTGAGGTGAGGAGTTTGAGACCAGCCTGGCTAACATGGTGAAACCCCGTCTCTACTAAATATACAAAAAATTAGCCGGCCGTGGTGGTTAACGCCTGTGATCACAGCTACTGGGGAGACTCAGGCAGGATAATTGCTTGAACCCAGGAGGCAGAGGTTGCAGTGAGCTGAGATAGCGCCACTGCACTCCAGCCTGGACGACAGGGAGAGATTCCGTCTCAAAAAAAAAAAAAAAAAAAAGGAAGAAGATGGACGAGAACAAAGATGGACACGAACAAGGAGAGAGTGAGTACAGATTGGAAACTGCAAGGAGGGCCCAGAGCTCTCAAGGATGAAATGGAATCACCTGAAGCTCATAGCCTCCAGGCCTCCCAATTCGATGAGGTGGATGACCTAGCAGTATCTGGAGGAGCTGCAGCCTGGGCGTTGCTTCACTGCAAGGTGAGTCAGCAGATTAGAATGAGCATGAGCTGCAGGAGTGCTGGCAACAGCGCCTGCCTGCTCCAGCCTTCTGAGTAGCAAGAGACTATGGCATCCATTTCGCTTCCACCTTCCACCTCTCATGTAAAATGTCTCTGGTGACCCAAGTGAATCTTGAACTGTGCAGGGAAAGGGGATTCTGGTTAACAGTCCCGGTGAGCTAAGTTAACAGGGAACAAAGCCACCATGAAGTAAAGTACCTATTGATATTAAGAATTCCTGACACAATTCTTTTCTCTTAATGTTCCAGCCGGTTCTCATACCTTGCATGCAGTTGCCATTTTAATTCCTCCTGGTACTCAAGCATACATTGTGAAATTCTCTCTTCCTCAACATATCTCTATATCAGCAGTTCTCCACCAAGGTGACTTTGCCCCCCAGGGGACAGTTGGCGGTGTCTGGAGACATTTGGGGTTGTCATGACAAGGGAGAGAACACTAGTCATCTAGTGGTTAAAGGTCAGGGATGCTAAATGTCCCACAATGCACAGAACAGCCTATAACAAAGAATCATCCAGCTCAAAATGTCAACGATCCTAAGACTGAGAAACCCTGGTGTGCCGTTACCTTCTCATTTATCTCCATTGTTTCTGAGGAAGAAGCAGTCACTTCTTTCCCAAAGTCAGTTCCTTCACCAGTGCTTTTGTTCACTTCCAACCCTTGAAGAACCCCATTCACTTGCTTCTCTCTCCATTTACTCACAGACCAAAACAGATTACAACAATCACATTTGCTTTCCCTTTAGATCTTTCAAAGCTCCATGCACTTGCTAGCCCTTTCTTTAATTACAAACTCTAATCGACAGATGCATTGATTACCCATTTCCTCCATACCGCTGGAGTTTGGTGCCTCTCAGCAAAAACTTCGCAGCAAAAGTTTTAGATTAGTGAGGAGCTTATTCTGAAAAAAACTTGTAGATTTTTAAAAGGTAAAATTAATGGACTTTCCAGTGAAATCAATTTTATTTCTTGTATTCACGGTCTTCAAATTCTCTCTCTTACCTTCCTCATAAAGTCACATGTCAAATTTTTATCCCTAATATTATAACAAAAACTTCTCTCTTTAATATCTTCAGTGACTTCCAGGTTGCTGAATGCCTTGGCCAGTTCTCATTTTTCTCAGTCCTCTTCTTACTCATCTGCTCATCAGTATTTGGCATCTTTTTAATTTTTTTTTTTTTTACTTCAATAGGTTTTTTGGGAACAGGCAGTGTTTGGTTACATGAATAAATTTGTTAGTGGTGATTGCTGAGATTTTGGTGCACCCATCACTTGAACAGTGTACACGGTACTCAATATGTAGTCTTTTACCTGTCGCCACCCCCACCCTTTTCCCTGAGTCCCCAGAGTCCTTTATATCATTCTTATACCTTTGTGTTCTCATAGGTAAGCTCCCATGTATGAGTGAGAACATATGATGTTTGGTTTTCCATTCCTGAGTTACTTCACTTAGAATAATAGTCTTCAATTCCATCTAGATTGCTGTGAGTGCCATTATTTCTTTTCTTTTTATGGCTGAGTAGTATTCCATGGTATATGTATACCATAATTTCCTTTTTTTTTGAGACAGAGTCTCACTGTCACCAGGCACCAGCAAGTGCAGTGGTGCGACCTTGGCTCACTGCAACCTCTGCCTCCCGGGTTCAAGCAATTCTCCTGCCTCAGCCTCCCCAGTAGCTGGGACTACAGATGCACACTGCCACGCCCGACTAATTTTTTTGTATATTTAGTAGAGACGGGGTTTTACCATGTTGGCCAGGATGGTCTCAATCTCTTGACCTCATGATCCGCCCACCTCGGCCTCCCAAAGTGCTGGGATTACAGGCGTGAGCCACCGTGTCCGGCCACAATTTCTTTATCTTCTCATTGACTGATGGGCTTTTGGGCTGGTTCCATAGTTTTGCAATTGCAAATTGTGCTGCTATAAACATGTATGTACAAGTATCTTTTTTGTACAATGACTTCTTTCCTCTAGATAGATATACCTAGTAGTGGGATTGCTGGATCAAACAGTAGATCTAATTTTAGTTCTTTAAGGAATCTCCACACTGTTTTCCGTAGTGATTGTACTAGTTGACATTTCTACCAACAATGTAAAAGTATTCCCTTTTCACCACATCCATGCCAACATTTATTCTTTTTTGATTATGGCCATTCTTGCAGGAGTGAGGTGGTATTGCATTGTGGTTTTGATTTGCATTTGCCTGATAGTTAGTGAGGTCGAGCATTTTTCCATTTGCTCGTTGGCCATTTGTATATCTTCTTTTGAGAATTGTGTATTGATATCCTTAGCTTACTTTTTGATGGGATTGTTTTTCTTGTTTTTTGTTTCAGTTCTTTGTAGAGTCTGGATATTAGTCCTTTGCTGGATGTATAAATTGTAAAGATTTTTCTCCTACTCTGTGGGTTGTCTGTTAACTCTGCTGATTATTTCTTTTGCTGTGCAGAAGCTTTTTAGTTTAATTAAGTCCCATCTATTTATCTTTGTTTTTGTTTCATTTGCTTTTGGGTTATTGGTCATGAGGGCTTTGCCTAAGCCAACAGCTAGAAGGGTTTTTCTGATGTTATCTTCTAGAATCTTTATGGTTTCACGTCTTGGACTTAAGTATTTGATCTATCTTGAGTTGATTTTTCTATAATGTGAGAGATGAGGATCCAATTTTATTCTTCTGCTTGTGGCTTGCCAATTATCCCAGCACCATTTGTTGAATAGAGTTCCTTTCCCCACTTTATTTTTTTGTTTGCTTTGTCAAAGACCAGTTGGCTGTAAGTATTTGGGTTTATTTCTGGGTTCTCTATTGTGTTCCATTGGTCTATGTGCCATTTTTATAGTAGTACGATGCTGTTTTAGTGACTACGGCCTTATAGTAGTTTAAAGTCAGGTAATGTGATGCTTCCGGATTTGTTATTTTTGCTTAGTCTTGCTTTTCCTCTGTGGGGTCTTTTTTTGGTTCCATATAAATTTTAGGATTGTTTTTTCTAGTTCTGTGAAGAATGATGATGGTATTTTGATGGGAATTGCATTGAATTTGTAAATTGCTTTTGGCAGTATGGTATTTACACAGTATTAATTCTATCCATCCATGAGCATGGGATGTGATTCCATTTGTTTGTGTCATCTATGATTTCTTTCAGCAGTGTTTTGTAGTTTTCCTTGTAGAGGTCTTTTGCATCCTTAGTTAGCTACATTCTTCAGTATTTCATTTTTTTTTTTTTTGCAGCTTTTGTGAAAAGGGTTGAGTTCTTGACTTGATTGTTAACTTGATCACTGTTGATATGTAGCAGAGCTAGCGATTTGTGTATGTTAATTTTGTATTTTGAAACTTTGCTGAATTTATTTATCAGTTCTAGCAGCTTTTTGCATGAGCCTTTAGGGTTTTCTAGGTATACGATCATATCATCAGCAAACAGTGAGAGTTTGAGTTTCCCTTCACCGATTTGGATGCTCTTTATTTCTTTCTCTTGTATGATTGTTCTGGCTAGAACTTCCAGAACTATGTTGAATAGAAGTGGTGAATGTGGGTATCCAACATATTCAGTATAACGTTGGCTATGGGTTTGTCGTAGATGACTTTTATAACCATAAATTATGTCCCTCCAATGCCAATTTTGCTGAGGGTTTTAATTGTAAAAGGATGCTGGATTTTATCAAATTCTTTTTCTGCATCTATTGAGATGATCATGTGATTTTTATTTTTAATTCTGTTTATGTGGTATATGACATTTATTGGCTTACATATGTTAAACCATCCCTGCATCCCTGATATGAAACCCATTTGATCATGATGGGTTATCTTTTTGGTATGCTGTTGGATTCGGTTAGCTAGTATTTTGTTAAGGATTTTTGCATTTATGTTCATCAGGGATATTGGTCTGTAGTTTTCTTTTTTTGTTATGTCCTTCCCTGGTTTTGGTATTAGCGTGATACTGGCTTCATAGAATGATTTAGGGAGGATTCCCTCTTTCTCTATTTTGTGGAATAGTGTCAGTAGGATTGGTACCAATTATTCTTTGAATATCTGATAGAATTCAGCTGTGAATCCATCTGGTCTTGGACTTTTTTTCTTGGCAACTTTAATACTACCATTTCAATCTCACTGCTTGTTATTGGTCTGTTCAGAGATTTTGTATTTTTCCGGGTTAGTCTAGAAGGGTCACATATTTCCAGGAATTCATCCATCTCCTCTATGTTTTCTAGTTTATATGCATTAAGGTGTTCATAGTAGCCTTGAATAATCTTTTGTATTTCTGTGGTATCAGTAGTAGTATTTCCCAGTTGAACTTATTTGAAGCTTCTCTCTTATTTTCTTGATTAATCTTGCTAATGATCTATCAATTTTATTTACCTTTTCAAAGAACCAGCTTTTTGTTTCATTCATCTGTTGCATTTTTTTTTGGTTTCAGTTTCATTTCATTCTGCTCTGATCTTCATTATTTCTTTTCTTCTGCTGGCTTTGGGCTTAGATTGTTCTTGTTTCTGCAGTTCTTTGAGGTATGACATTAGATTGTCTATTTGTGCTCTTTCAGACTTTTTGCTGGAGGCATTTAATGCTATGAACTTCCCCTTATCACTACTTTCGCTGTATCCCAGAGGATACAGCCTTTTGATAGGTCATGCCACTATTATCGTTCAGTTCAAATAATTTTTAAATTTCCACCCTGATTTCATTGTTGACCCAAAGATGATTCAGGAATAAGTTATTTAATTTCCACGTATTTGCATTTTTTGTGGTTCTTTTTGGAGTTGATTTCAATTTTATTTTACTGTGGTCTGAGAGAGTACTTGACATAATTTCGATTTTCTTAACTTTACTGAGACTTTTTTGTGGCCTATCATATATTCTATCTTGGAGAATGTTCCATGTGCTGATGAATAGAATGTATATTCTGCAGATTTTGGGTACAATATAGTGTAAATATCTGTTAAGTCCATTGGTTGTAGGGCATAGTTTAAATCCATTGTTTGTTGACTTTCTGTCTTGACAACCTGTCCAGTGTTGTCAGTGGAGTATTAAAGTCACCCCCATTATTGTGTTGCCATTTATCTCATTTCTTAGGTCTAGTAGTAATTGTTTTATAAATTTGGAAGCTCCAATGTTAGGTACATATATATTTAGAATTGTGACATTTTCCTTTTGGACTAGTCCTTATATCATTATACAATATCTCTCTTTGTCTTTTTAAATAGCTGTTGCTTTAAAGTTTGTTTTTTTCTGATATAAGAATAGCTACTCCTGCTTTCTTTTGGTGTCTATTTGCATGGAATATCTTTTTCCACTCCTTTAGTTCAAGTTTATGTGAGCCCTTATGTGTTAGGTGCCTCCTGAAGACAGCAGAAACTTTGTTGGTGAATTCTTTTTCTTTTTTTTAGGTTTTTTTTTTTTTTTTTTTTTTTTTTTTTTTTAAGAGACCGGGTTTCACCATGGCCAGGATGGTCTCGATCTTTTGACCTCATGATCCCGCCGCCTTGGCCTCCCAAAGTGCTGGGATTACAGGTGTGAGCCACCACACATGGCCGGTTGGTGAATTCTTATCCATTCTGCCTTTCTGTATCTTTTAAGTGGAGCATTTAGGCCATTTACATTCAATGTTAGTATTCTATTCATCATGCTATTTGTTGTGTGAATACCTTTTTTTTCATTGTGTTATTGTTACATAGGTACTGTGATATTTATGCTTTAAGGAGGTCCTATTTTGTTGTATTTTGAGGATTTGTTTCAAGGTTTAGCGCCACTTTTAACAGTTCTTGTAGGGCTGGCTCGGTAGTGGCAAATTTGCTTAGCATTTGTTTGCCTGGAAAAGACTATGTTTCCTTCATTTATGAAGCTTAGTTTCACTGAATACAAAATTCTCGATTGATAATTGGTTTGTTTAAGGAAGCTAAAAATAGGACCCCAGTTATTTCTAGCTTATATGGTGTCTGTTGAGAAATCTGCTGTTAATCTGATAGGTTTTTCTTTATAGCTTACCCGTTGCTTTTTGCCTCACAGCTCTTAAGATTCTTTCCTTCATCTTGACCTTAGATAACCTGACTGTGTGCCTAGGCAATGATCTTTCTGTGATGAATTTCCCAGGAGTTCTTTGAGCCTCTTGTATTTGAATGTTTAGGTCTCTAGCAAGGTCAGGAAAGTTTTCCTTGATTATTCCCTCAAATATGTTTTCCAAGCTTTTAGATCTCTCTTCTTCCTCGGGAATACCAATTATTTTTAGCTTTAGGTATTTAACATAGCCCCAAACTTCTTGGAGGTTTTGCTCATTAAAAAAAATTTTTTTCTTTGTCTTTGACAGATAGGGTTAATTCAAAAATATTGTCTTTAAGCTCCGAAGTTCTTTCTTCTGCTTGTTTGATTTTATTGCTGAGACTTTCCAGTGTGTTTTGCATTTGTCTAAGTGTGTCCTTGATTTCCAGAAGTTGTGATTGGTTTTTATTTATGCTGTCTATTTCACTGAAGAACTTTCCTTTCATATCCTATATTACATTTTTGATTTCTTTTAGTTGGACTTCACCTTTCTGTGGTACCTCTTTGATTAGCTTAATAATTGACCTGAATTCTTTTTCTGGCAATTCAGAGATTTTATCTTGGTTTGAATCCATTGCTGGTGAGCTGGTATAATCTTTTGAGGGCATTAAAGTACACCTTTCATTCATTTATCATTACTATTTTTTTTGGAAACTGTGACTTTATTTTTATTTATCTTTTATTTTAAGTTCAGGGGTACATGTGCAGGTTTGTTACATAGGTAAACTTGTGTCCTGCAGGTTCGTTGTGCAGACTGTATCATCACCCAGGTATTAAGCCTAGTACCCATTAGTTATTTTTCCTGATCCTCTTCCTCCTTTTACCCTCCACCCCCTGATAGGCCCCAGTGTGTGTTGTTCCCCTCTATGTGTCCATGTGTTCTCATCTTTTAGCTCCCACTTATAAGTGAGAACATGTAGTATTTGGGTTTCTGTTCCTGAGTTAGTTTGCTGAGGATAATGGCTTCCAGTGCCATGCATGTTCCTGCAAAGGACATGATCTTGTTCTTCTTCATGGCTGTGCAGTATTCCATGGTGTATATGTACCACATTTTCTTTATCTAGTCTACTGTTGCTGGTCATTTAGGTTGATTCCATGTCTTTTCTATTGTGAATAGTGCTGCAGTAAGCACATGTGTACATGTGTCTTTATAATAGAATGATTTATATTGCTTTGGGTATATACCCAGCAATGAGATTGCTGGGTTAAAGGGTATTTCAGTTTTTATGACTTTGAGGAATCACCATACTGTTTTCCACAATGGCTGAACTAATTTACATTCCCTCCAACAGGGTATAAGTGTTTCTTTTTCTCTGTAGCCTTGCCAACATCTGTTATTTTTTTGACTTTTTAGTCACAACCAGTCTGACTGGTGTGAGGTGGTATCCCATTGTGGTTTTGACAAACTCTCCACTTAAAAAAAATAGAAATATCAATCTTTTCATGATAAAAAATGAACTCAAGTATTTTTCCCCTGTAAATTTATCTCAGGAAATGTCAACTCTTTCCTCTCAATTATTCCAACCCCAAACCTTGAGCTAGTCCTCAACTCCTCTCTCTCCCAAACTATATATAATCAATCATAAAATATTGTCAGTTCTATCTTCAATGGACAGAAGGTTTTCTGGCCTTACCCAGGGCCTTGTCTCCAGAGCACACTTTCCAAGCAGTGATCTGCTAATTTTAGCATCTTTTGCAGTCTGCATAGGCTGAGAATTTCTCAAATCATCTAGTCCTGGCTCCTTCTGCTTAATGATTATTTCTTCATTTCTCTCTTTTTTCTAGCATCTTAGTGTAAGGAGCAAAAAGAAACCAGGCTGCATCTTCAGTATTTCACTTGGAACTCTCCTCGGTTAAACACCCAAGTTTATCACTTATGAGTTCTGCTCTCCACACAAAGCAGGTCACACTTCATTGAAGCTCCCTGTCACTACATAACAAAGATCACTTTTCTTCTACTTTCTAATAACACTTTTCTCATATTCTTTTGAGTCCTCTGAGTAGCACCTTTACTGTTCATATTTCTGCCAATCTACTGCTTATGGCAATAGATGCATTCTCCAAGACAGTGGTCCCCAACCTTTTTGACACCAGGGACAGATTTTATGGAAGACAGTTTTTCCATGGAATAGGGGTGACAGATGGTTTTGGGATGAAACTGTTCCACCTCAGATCACCAGACATTAGATCCTCAAGGAGCACACAACCTAGATCTCTTGCATGCACAGTTCACAATATGGTTTGTGCCCCTGTGAGAATCTAATGCTGACACTGATGTGACAGAAGGCAGAACTCAGGCAGTAAAGCTGGCTCACCCACTTCTTACGTCCTGCTATGTGGCCCAGTTCCTAACAGGTTACTGGCTGGTACCAGTCTGCAGCCTGGAGGTTGGGGACTCCTGCTCTAAGATGATAGAGGATTTCTCTATTGTGCTTCTCACTTCTTTCTGAGCTCTGATCAGTTGTGCCTTTAGTGTTCATATTTCTGCTAATAGTCTGTTTAAAGCAACCTGTCATGTGCCTCAAATTCTTCCAGGATCTGTCCATTACCAAATTTCAAAGCCACTTTCACATTTTTAGGTATTTGATGTAACAGCACACCACACCCTGGTACCAAAATCTGCATTTGTTTTTGGTGGCTTCTGTAACAAGTGACCACAGACCTGGTGACTGAAAACATCAGAAATTTATTCTGTTACAGTTCTGGAGCCCAGAGTCTGAAATCAGTATCCTGGGTCAAAATCAAGGTGTCAGCAATGCTGCACTCATCCTGGAATTCCTAGGGGACCTAGGGATGATTTCCTTGTTTCTTCCAGCTTCTGGTGGATACTGACATTCCTTGGCTTCTGGTTGCATCCCTCCAGTCCTTAAGACCAGGATCTCCAAATATCTCTCTACTCTATCTTTACATCACCTTCTCCTCTCTGTGTAAAATCTCCCACTGCCTTACTGTGATAATGATACATGTGATTGCATTGAGAGCTCACCTGGATAATCCAGGATCATTTCCTCATCTCAAGATCCTTAACTTGGTCATATAGGCAAAGACCTCTTTTTAGCCACATAAGACAACATTCACAGATTTCAGGAGTTAGTGCCTGGATATCTTTGGAAGGGACATTAGCCTACCACAACCTGAAAGCCCCTTCAAGACCTGGACTGTGCCTCTGGATGCAACAATCATGGTACAACTAGGAAACAGAAACTACGTGTGTATTTAAAACCCCAGGACCTCACTCCATGTATCTCCTTGACTGTCCTATTTTCAGCCCAGGTACCACACAAAGCTGCCACACTTGTCTTCTAGATGACACACTCATGATTTTCTATTAATCTCAAATGCATTATTTGAGAAACTCCAATCATCTTGTAGTCTTGCTCAGCGTTGCAGAATTGGGATTGTGTCAGTAGCATATGACTGGCATTTTAAACACATTGAACCAAAAGTCAGGAAACTGGGCTTAAGTCTTGCAAGTTACTTTTAAGAACTTGAGACCTACAGCCAGTGAGTGACTTGGCCTTTCTCACTCTTAGTTAATTCATCTGCAAAATGAATATTAATGCTTGTAGAGATTAAAATGAGGTGACCTATGAGAAAGGCTTTGCTAACTTGAAGTTTTAGTGAAATAACAAATAAGATGAAAATGATATGAATCTTGACCAAGACCTTCTTAATGAGAGAGGATTCTTTCTTTTTTTAGGCCCCTGACCTCGCTTTTCCTAGAGCATTTAATTTAGAAAACTTGCAATCAATTCTTTATCTACCTCTTTGAGATGTAAATCTTCTCCCAGCCTCTTGCCAGTTTTACAATCAAGGATTGTCTTTTGTAAGGACCTGGGAGCCATTCCTTTGAAATGTAATCATCAAGGAAGGTGGTACCCTTATCTTCCAGTCTCTTTGGGGTGGGGGGATGGTAGGAGCCTAACTTCAGTGAGAGTCTTGCTCCAGGTTGTAAAACTACCTCTTGTTGTGAAGATAAGAGAAAGTTTACTTTTTCTTTGGGTAAGAGGCAGATGGCCTTATGATATCCCCTATCTCAGCTTTAAAAAACCCTCCATGAATTGCTTCAGTGCTTCAGTGTTAATACTGGTTTCTTTCCCTTGCAATAGCCTTAAATAAAATCTTCCTTACCTGTTTAACTTTGTCTGATGCAATTTTGCTTTGACAATGGCTTCATGTAGTAACCGCCACACTTTAATCCTCTCTTTCAAGATTCTCCAATGAATGCAAAAGTGATATTACTTTCAGAGAAAATTATTGAACACTTTTTCATTTTCATTCCTCCAAATTTTATGCTTTGAAGAGCATGAGAGAACATGACTTGTGATCCCCTCTTGCTGGATATGCCCTTTTTCATCATCTCATTTTTATAATTCCCCTGTGTAATACCCTAGTTACACATATTTTTCCTTATTTGCAGCTGTTAAATGATAATTTTCAAAAAAAGGGAAAATCATGACTCCCATACAGATATAAAATAGTTGTTAAAACTCTTATTTAACTCATTAATTATTGAGGGAACTAAGTAGATGTTTAATAGGTTCAAAAGAGAATCCTAGCTCCTCCACAGAAGGGAGGAAAGTCAGTTGACTCTTAGCAGAATTTGCATTTCTACAGGCAATAATTATTTTGCATAGCTATCAGTTATCTACAGCTTACAGAGATATAAAATAGCTTCCATAGAATCATAATTCTGCTTATGTGTAGGCAATGTATAGCTTTCCTTTGAAGCACAAAATTTTCTCTTACAGAGCATTAATTCATTTTCTTTTTTACAATATGATGCAGAGTTGCAGGATGAGAGTGCTGGAGAACTATTGAAATTCCTCAGAGTTAGGATTTGGGTAATGGTTTTACTTATAATTTTTTAAAAAATGAAAATAAGGTTAAAGTACTTTCAACAGAAGGCAGCCAGTGAACCTGAGGAAGGATTGAATGAAAGTACTGTTATATTAAAGGACAATGAAGTTCAGAATCTCAAGATGGAAAGAACTTCATTTTTAGTGCTACTGATATGTGGAGAGGGAGAGCATGTCAATTTGATCAGAGTGCACAAGATTTTTTAGTATTTGAAATGGAGTTGGCCTGTTGGCTACAACCTATGAGCCCTTTGAACCTCTGAAGAAGGATTCTTTTAACAGCTACCTAGGACCGAGATAACTGAGCCAGGCAGCTCTGGGATGAAGCTGCAAGAGCTTGGGCAGGAGGCAGGCTCAAAAGGAACGTTCAGTGGGTATGGAATGAAAGGGTATCACACTGTCTAATGGTTCATTCTGACCTTAAAAGTCCTCAATGCCAGGTTTCATCAGTGCTGAGTGATCTTTGCTCTCAGTTTAGTGTGCAACATCATGTGGCATAAAGTAGTTATTGTTAAGTGTCCTCACATTTTAGGGACAATAGGAACAACATGCAGATTAACCATGGGTAGTATTCTTGGCCATATGCAATTATGGGTATTTAAAATTTTTAGATGCTAATTAAGCCCGAAGTTCTTTGTGAATAGTGCCAATTTGCCTCCAAATAACATGTTACAGAGATAGAATAATTCACCATAAGTGACTGCACCAGCAACAGTGGCTGGCACATATATAGATGCTATTCAATAAATGTGCTTGGTATTGACTGATTGGAAAAGCATTCAAGAAGAGTTTCCATTTTTCTCCAATAAAACACAGTTGATGTTCAGTTATTGATGAAGAAGTGGCTGACTTCAGACAGTGGTGGTGTGGCCTGGAGCTACTGCTGTGCACACTCACTCAACCTTACTTTTCCTTAGTGTTCCTATTATGTTATGTAATCTTTATGTCCTCTGTTCATCTTTGGGGAACAAACTATCGAAATTCAGGTACATGATGGCAGTGTAAATGCAAATAAATGGGCACATTTAATGAAAAAACTCTAGCTTGGGAAGCTTTCTTGCCCTCTGTGGTTGGAGAGTTATCTAGAATGTCATCATCTCCAGACATGTTTGTAATCATAGGTATAATGTGTCTTGATTTCCAAGTAATAGGACTATTGAACTGAACAATACGGGAACAGAACACACTGACCTCTCTGATGACAGAAACTATTAACTACTGTCCTTATAAACCTTGGGAGCCTCTAGGGCGGCGGTTTCAGAGGTGACACTGCAATGCTGGTAGCTCTTCTTCCTCCCCCTCTTCCTCCTTCTTTTGAAGGCAAGTAGCTGAATAGGGGAAAACACAATATAAAATACTAAAAAAAAATCCCAGCAAATACAATGTGAAATATTGAAAGAGAATTTTTTTTAAAGATGCAAGTGATTATCTGTCTGCATCTGAACCAAAGAGAATAAATAAATCCTTTAGAAAATAGGAACAAATTAGGACACTTTTTTTTAGCATTTCAAAGTCACTTCAGCAAAGATTTCAAAGGTTTTTTTGTAACTTTCGCTTTTAATTATAGAAATGATAAATGTCCATTTTAATAGAAAATAAAAGTAAATTATTTAAGAGAAAGTTGAAGTTTCCAGTTAGAGAACAATGAGCATAATTCAGTATATAATCTTGCACTGCTTTTATGAAACATTTACATATTTATAATTATAAATATTATATTTTATATATGACGTATAATAATTTTATAATTTTTTCTGTTGAATCATTTAAAATATTTTTGTAGTCTTTTTTCATTTAGTATATTGATGCCTTATGATGTCATGAAAAAAATCATCCAATATTATTGTTTTAGAAGTGCAGTTTGCATCGCTTCTCGGCCTTTTGGCTAAGATCAAGTGTAG
Source organism: Sapajus apella (assembly GCF_009761245.1). Lineage (NCBI taxonomy): Eukaryota > Metazoa > Chordata > Mammalia > Primates > Cebidae > Sapajus > Sapajus apella. The sequence goes on from NW_022436955.1 coordinate 19,114,242, forward strand.
AAGTGCAGTTTGCTTCCAAATAAATTATACATGCATATATGGAATGTATATAAATACAGAATAGATATATATTTAATAGAAGTACACACATATGTATGTGTGTGTGTATATATATATATGTATATGTATATATATGTCTTACTGCTTTTTATATTATAGGTCTTCTATTATTATATTTAGTTTCATGTAGATATGTTCTATTAAGACTAAATATTAGACAGAATGAAGAGACTTTATGTTGTAATTCTTCAATATATAGAATTCCTTTTTACCTATTCAAATGTGTAATCCTTTTCTAAATAATCATCTGAAATTTTACTTTCATAGAGCATACATGCTACTTTATTCTCATGCAGCCAGAAGTCCTTGAATGTTTTCTGAACAAATAATATATTGACCAATTGTCATCTCAAAATAAACCAGTAGTATTTCTCCCATATATTCTATTGTTTCCAATTTTTGTTAATCATACTGTAGCCCATTTGGAACTTATCATTTATCTGTTATTTAAAAATTACATTTATTGCATTCTTTTTCTCAATCTTTTATATGCTTGATATGGATCTCAGATAATATGTCTCTCAGTAGTTTCTGCTAGAAAATATAAGAGGATGACAGCAAGGGGAGTTGGTCTATTTATTACAGGACCTTTAGGAGAGCTGAAAGGTAGGAAATACAGCAATCTGAACTCTGGTTACTAAACACAACTCCATTCTTCCTGACAGAAAGCCCCCGTACACAGAAATAAATGTATCTGGTGAATCATAGCTGAGCAGAAATGAGACTTGCATATAACAGCTATCTGGGGCAGCTCTTAATTAGCCTTTCCTGTTAACGAGTGGTAAGATGAGGCCAGACATGTGGCTCATCCCAGAACTTTGGGAGGCCAAGGTGGGGGAATTGCTTGAGCCCAGGAGTTTGAGGCCAGCCTAGGCAACACAGTAAAACCCCCATCTCTACAAAAAAATGGGAAAAATTAGCCAGCATGGTGGCACATGCCTGTAGTCCCAGCTTCTTGGGAGGCTGAGGTGGGAGGATCACTTGAGTGTGGGAGGTTGAGGCTGCAGTGAGTTGTGATTATGCCACTGCACTCCAGCCTGGGCAACAGAGCAAGACCTTGTCTCAAGAAAACAAAACAAACAAAGAAATAAATGGTAAGATGAGACATCTAGCTATTGAGAAATCTCTAGACCATTTTAATATTTCTACTACCATATCCAATGACCCAATCTAAATAGAGGCTTGCCTTCTATACAGATAAGAAAGAAACAGATATGCTTACAGCTTTTACTTTAAGAGGTTATCATAAAATCCTATAGGATCCAGTTTCCTGAAAATCTGTAAGGAATAACATTTAAATTAATGGAATTCATCTCTTTACCCCATACTTCTGAGCTTAATGGGCCATTAGTCTTGTTTTGGAAATTAAAGAATATTTCCCTGTTTCAAAGCTGTTGTAGAAACTGCTTTTCTGTGTTCTACATCTTATGCAAATCCAGACTGAGATTCAGATAGGATTCAGATAGCATGTTCAGGGTCTATCTGTTTCTTATATTAAAACTCTGGAAGTTTCTGCTTTCTTCCTGAAAGCAACACTCTTGAATGGCAGACCTCATGTTGTCAAATGATGGATGCCTTCAAAGACTTAAACTTGACACATTTGACTGGGAAATCATATCAGCCCTTTGGTAGAGAAAGATGGAAAGTCATTCTAGCAGGAGAATGACAGCCATTTTTATCAAGGGATTTTGTGGTTTGATCTCTGCATGTATCTGCTTGCCTCTGAAAAAGAGAAAGTATATGAAAAGAAAGGTAGAAAAGCAAAGGTCCCAGGATTGCAGATAGACATCCTTGGTTATTAGTAAACTAATTTTTACTAACAATTAGAATGATGCCAGAATAAAGAAGTTAGCCCCCAGGTAAGACATATACCCTTTCTGGGATAACGTTTGTAAGTAACTGAGCCACAGATTAACTCTGTGGTGTCCACGATTGAAGAATGAAGCTCTTTTCCCCTTAGAGTTAGTAATACTGACGGTATATTTAAAAACAGATTTTGACCTGACGGTCTTATATTCTAAGGGCACTATAATCTAGGACACCTAAATCCTATATCTAGGCACTGTTATGGGTGGGTTTTTCCTTGAAATTGTTAATTAACTTGAGCATCAAAACATCTCCTGCTGAAGATTACAGAGAGAGTTTTTATTACCCTGGTATAAAAAGATTAACAGCCATTGATTGCTTTCCTTTTCGCATGTCATGAGAGAAACATGGATATTTATGCAGAGAAAGGTATAATCAGCAGTGGGTGGAGGCAGAAACAACCATTCTCCGATTAACTTCATGGACATTAATCAGCAGAGAGCATCTGAGGGAGTGTGAAGATAAATGCTTGAAGTGGAATTGTGCACACATAAGTGAATATACAAATTATGCCATTGTGTCTGATCACTTTTATGTGGCTCTAATTAGAATGTCAGCCACACTACAATCCTTTCCTGTGTACTTTGTGTCTAATGTCTTTCAAGCAGCATTATGATTTGGCTTATCTGTATTTTTGGCTATAGTTACATTCTCACTTATGTATGAATATCCATTGTATGAATATAACATATACTACAAATTACTTATTTTACCGTTTATGAGATTTTAGGTAATCTGTTAGTTTTTGGCTCTTACAAATATTTATGCCATGAATATTCCAGACAGTGGATGGTAATCAGTGGTTTAGGGCCTGTTGCTGTTCAGCTGGCAACCTGAGTTTTAAAAATTTTTATTTTAAAGAATTTTTAAAAACATAAAGAAGATCATGCGACAGAGACTGTAGGGAAAATTCAAAGTCTAACAGATTTAGTATCTAATTCTTTACAGAAGAAGTTTGCTTATTCTGTTTTAGACAATGACTTTCCTAAGGTCCTTTTACTTATTTATACTGCTTGAGATTCAAAGAGCTTCTTGAAACTGTGGGTTGACTTCTTTCACGAGTATTGTAAATTTTCAGCTACTATCTTTAAAATATTGGCATGCCCTGTTCTTTCTCACTTCAGTTTTTGATAATCTAATTATACATATTTATACCTTTTGACTATGGGATATATGTTTCTTACATTATTGCCTTCATTTTCCCACTGAGTGCTGTGGTTGAATACTTTGTTTTGACCTATCTTCCAGTACAGGAATAGGGAGTGTGAAGATAAACGCTTGAAGTGGAATTGTGCACACATTAGTGAATATACAGATTATGCCGTTGTGTCTGATCACTTTTATGTGACTCTAATTAGGTTGCCACCCACACTGAAATCTTTTTCTGTGTACTTTGTGTCTGATGTCTTTCAGACATGTGAGATGTCATAGACATTGTGGGTTTGGTTTCAAAATACCACAAAAAAGTAAATATTGCAATTATGTAAGCCACATGAATTTTTTGGTTTCCCAGTGCATATAAAAGTTATGCTTACCCTATACTGTGTTCTATTAAGCATGCAATAGCATTATGTCTAAAAAATGTGCACAACTTAACCAAAAAATCTTTATTGTGAAAAATGCGAATGATCATCTAACCCTTCAGCAAGTTGTAATGTTTTTGTTGGTGGAGAGGCTTTCCTCAGTGTTGATGGCTGCTGACTGATCAGGGTGGTAGCTGCTGAAGGTTTAAGTAGCTGTGGAGATTTCTTTTCTTTTCTTTTTTTTTTTTTTTTTTGAGATGAAGTCTAGCTTTGTCACCCAGGCTGGAGTACAGTGGCACGATCTCGGCTCACTGCAACCTCCGCCTCCCGGGTTTAAGCGATTCTCTTGCCTTAGTCCAGAGTAGCTGGGATTACAGGCACATGCCACCATACCCTGCTAATTTTTGCATTTTTAGTAGAAACGGGGTTTCACTGTGTTGGCCAGGGTCATCTCGAACTCCTGACCTCGTGTTCTGCCTGCCTTGGCCTCCCGAAGTGCTGGGATTGTAAGTGTGAGCCACCGTACCTGGCCTAGAGATTTCTTAAAATAAGACAACAATGAAGTTTGCTGCATCCATGGACTCTTTCGTGAAAGATTTCTCTGTAGCATGCGATGCTGTTGGATAGCATTTTACCCATTGCACAACTTCTTTCAAAATTATAGTCAGTCCTCTCAAACTCTGCTGCTGCTTTGTAAACTAAGTATATATGTAGTATTCTAAATCCTTTGCTGTCATTTCAACAATGTGCATAGCATCTTGTGCATAGCATCTTCACCAGGAATAGATTCCATCTCAAGAAGTCACTTTCTTTACTTACTCATAAGAAGCAACTCTTCATCCAATTCAATCACATCTTCAGGCTCCAATTCTAATTCCAGTTTTTTGCTATTTCCACCACATTTGCAGTGCCTTCCTCCACTGAAGTCTTGAACCCCTCAAAATCATTTGTGAGGGTTGGAATCAACTTTTTCCAAACTGCTGTTAATGTTGATATTTTGAATTCTTCCTATGAATCACAAGTTTTATTAATGACACATAAAATGGTGACTCCTTTCCAGAAAGTTTCCAATTTACTTTGTCTAGATCCATCAGAGGAATCACCAGTGATGGCAGCTATAGCCTTAAGAAATGCATTTCTTAAATAATACCCAAAGGATTATAAATCATTCTATTATAAAGACACATGCACACATATGTTCATTGTGGCACTGTTTACAATAGCAAAGACTTGGAACCAACCCAAATGCCCATCGATGATAGACTGGACAGGGAAAATGTGGTACATATACACCATGGAATACTATGCAGCCATAAAAAAGGATGAGTTCATGTCCTTTGCAGGGACATGGATGAATCTGGAAACCATCATTCTCAGCAAACTGATGCAAGAACAGGAAACCAAACACCTCATGTTTTCACTCATAGGTGGATGTTAAACAATGAGAACACATGGGCACAGGGAGGGGAACATCACACAGTGGGGTCTTTTGGGGCTAGGGGCTAGGGGAGGGATAGTGGGGAGTGGGGAGATTGGGGAGGGATAACATTGGGAGAAATACCTAATGTAGAGGAAGTAAAAAAAATTATATATATATATAAAGACTTGAAAGTAAAAAACTTCTCCTTGATCCATGAACTGCAGGATGGATGTTGTGTTAGTAGGCGTGAGAACAACATTAATCTTCTTGTATATCTCCATCAGAGCTCTTGGGTGACTCGGTGAATTGTTAATAAGCAGTAACATTTGGAAAGGAATCCTTTTTCCCGAGCAGTAGATCTTAATAGTGGGCTTAAAGTATTCAGTAAACCATGCAATAAACAGATGTGCTGTCATCCAGACTTTGTTGTTCCATTTGGAAGGAGCAGCAGAGTAGGTTTAGCACAATTATTAAGGGCCCTAGGATTTTCAGAATAGTAAAGGAGCATTGTCTTTAATTTAAAGTCACCAGGTACATTAGTCTCTTACAAAAGAGTCAGCCTGTGCTGTGAAGCTTTGAAACTAGGCATTGACTTCTTCTTTCTAGCTATGAAGTCCTAGATGATATCTTTTTCCAATAGAAGGCTGCTTTATTTCCATTAAAAATCTGTTTAGTGTAGCTACCTTCATCAATGATCTTAGCTAGATCTTCTGATAACTTGCTTCAGCTTCTCCATCAGAACTTGCAGCTTCACCTTGCATTTCCGTGTTATGGAGACAGCGTTTTTCTAAGGAAAGAACCTCGGGAACAACCTCTGCTAACTTCAAACTTTTCTGCTGCAGCTTCCTCCCATCCCTCAGCCTTCACAGAATTGAAGAGAGTTTAGGTCTTGCTCTGGATCAGGCTTTGATTTAAAGAAATGTTGTGGTTGGTTTCATCTCTCTCCAGATGACTGAAACTTTCTCCGACTGAAACTTTGCTCCATCAGCAATAGGCTGTTTTCTGTTCTTATCATTTGTGTGTTCATAGGAGTACCACTTTTAACTTCCTTCAAGAGCTTTTCCTTTGCATTCACATCTTGGCTGTTTGATGCAAGAGGCCTGGCTTTCAGTCCATGTTGGCTTTTGACATGCCTTCCTCACTAAGCTTAATGACTTCTCACTTTTGATTTGAAGGGAGCGATGTGTGTCTCTTCCTTTCACTTGAACACTTAGAGGTCATTGTCGGGTTATTAATTGGCCTAATTTTAATATTGTTGGGTTTCCAGGAATAGGGAAGTCCAAGGAGAACATGGTTGTGTCTCCAGGAATAGGGAGGCCCAACTGTTTATGCAGTTTCCCCAGCAGTAACGCTTTGAAAACCTGTAGCACAATATCACAACCCTGATAGGGATTTTAATACGGTTGAACTGCAGAACATTTCCATCCGCACAGGAGAGGGAGAAAAATGGGGGAATGGCTGGTCAGTGGAGCAGTCAGAATACACGCCTAACATTTATCACTTCAGTTCACTATTTTATGTGGATACAGTTCGAGGTGCCCTAAAGCGGTTACCATAGTAACCTCAAAGGTCACTGATCACAGATCACCTAACAGAGAGAATAATAATAAAAATGTTTGAATTATTGGGAGAGTTATGAAAATGTGACTCAGAGACATGAGGTGAGTGTGTTGTAGAAAAATTGTACCAATAGACTTGCTCAATGCAGGGTTGCTACAAACCCTCAATTTGTAAAAACTGTAGTATCTGTGAAGTGCAATAAAGTGACATGCCTTAAAATGAGATATGCCTTCTATAATCTTCCATCACTTTAATTTGTTGTATAAAAACTTAAAACATCTTTTGTGATCTTAATTTCAGATTTTTTTTTCAGTTTTAAAAGTACCAGCAATTACTTTTATAGATTTCAGCTTCTTATTTTTTATTATATTTTTTATTTATTTTCTTTTTTGAGATGGAGTCTTGCTGTGTCACCTGGCTGGAACGCAGTGGTGCGATCTCTGCCTCCCAGGTTCAAGTGATTCTCCTGCCTCAGCCTCCTGAGTAGCTGGGATTACAGGTGTGTGCTACCATGCCCAACTAGTTTTTTGTATTTTAGTTGAAATGGGGTTTCGCTATGTTGGCCAGGATTGTCTTGATCTACTGACCTTGTGATCCACCTGCCTAGGCCTCCCAAAGTGCTGGGATTACAGGTGTGAGCCCCTGCACTGGGCCTCAGCCCTTTGGGAGGCCTAGGAGGTCGAATCGCTCGCTGGAGCCCAGAAGTTTGAGACTAGCCTGTGTAACATAGCAAAACCCCGTCTCTACAAAAAAAAAAAAAAAAAAAAAAAAAAAGTTAGCCAGGAGTGCTGGCGCTCACCCTGTAGTCCCAGCTACTTGGGAGGCTGAAGTCGGAGGATCTCCTGAACCAGGGTGGTTGAGGCTGCAGTGAGCTGGGATCCTGCCACTGCACTGCAGCCTGCACTCCTGCCACTCCACTCCAGTGACAGAGTGAGACTCTGTCAAAAAAACAAACAACAACAGCAAAAAGCAATGACAAAATGCACACACATAAGCTGTTTTTCAAAGTGGCTGTATCATTTTACATTTCCACCAGCCATGTATACCCAATTTTGTCATTCTCACAGCATTTCCTGTTGTCACTATTTTTTAGCCATTCGGATAACTGCATAGTGATTTCACATTCTAGTTTGAATTTGCATTTGCCTAATGCCTCATGTTGAACATCTTTTCATTTGCGTATTTTCCATCTGTATACCCTCTTTGGTGAGCATCTCTTCATGTCTTTCACCTATTATCTAAATGAATAATGAGTTGTTTGCTTTTTTTCCCCCATTGAGTTTTGAATGTTCTTTATATGCTTTCAATACTAGTCATTTGTGGAATGTGTGGTTTTGCAAATATTTCTACCTAGTGTGTAGCTTGTTTTTTTAGCCTTTTAATAGGAGCTTTTTTTAGAGGAAAAATATTTTTGATGAAGTCCAGTTTATGAATTTTTTCTTTTCTGGATTGGGCTTTTGGTGTCAAGCCTTAGAAATCTTTGTGTAGAATATTTCTTTTGCTTTTTTTTTCTAGAAGTTTTATAATTTTATATTTTACATTTCAGCCATGATCCATTTTGAGACTTTTTAATGTGTATAAATGTGAGACTTAGATTGAGACTCGTTTCTTTTGCCCATGGATGTGAAATTGCTCTAGCATCCTTTGTTAGAAAGACTATCTTTTTGGCCAGGCATGGTGGCGCACGCCTGTAATCCCAAAACTTTGGGAGGCCGAGGTGGGCAGATCAGTTGAGGTCAGGAGTTTGAGACCAGCCTGACCAATATGGAGAAACCCTGTGTTTACTAAACATACAAAATTAGGTGGGTGTGGTGGTGCATGCCTGTAATCCTAGTTGCTTGGGAGGCTGATGCAGGAGAATCGCTTGAATCCAGGAGGCGGAAGTTGTGGTAAGCTGAGATCACGCCATTTCTCTCCAGCCTGGGCAACAAGAGTGAAACTCCGTCTCAATCATTGAAAAAAAAAAAAAAGGCAAAAAAAGAGAGACACTATCCTTTCTTCAATGAGTTGCTTTTGAACCTTTGTCATTACTTGGGCATATTTGTTTGGGTGTATTTTTTGGGTTCTCTATCCTGTTTTATGACCTATGTGTCTCTGTCAATACTACACAATCTTGATTACTGCACCCATATAGTAAGTGTTAAAATCATTCACTCTTTTACTCAAGAAGCTAAAAAGTGTGTTAAAATCAGGTAGGATGATTGTTCTCGTTTTATTATTCTTTTCAATAATTGTTTTAGGTCTTTCAATTCTTTATATTTTCTGCACAAAATTTAAAATACACTACCTATATACACAAAAAGTCTTGCTGGGATTTTAACAGAAGTTGCGCTAAACCTTTTGGATAGAATTGATATATTTACTATGTTGAGTCTTTCAATCTACAAACATGGTGTGTCTCTTCATTTATTTAAGTCTTCTTTAACTTTTCTTCATCAATAGTTTGCCATTTTCTGTGTACAAGTTCTATATGTGTTTTATTAAATTGAAAACTGAGTATTTCATTTTTGGGAGCAATTCTGAATGGTATTTTATTTTCAGTTTTGGTGTCTGCTTATTCATCACTAGTGTATAGAATAATTATTTTTGTGTATTTATCTTGTATCTTGAAATCATACTGAACTCATTAGTTTTTTTTTAACTTTTATTTTAGGTTTAGGGGTACATGTGAAGCGTTGTTACATAGGTAAACACATGTTGCAGGAGTCTGTTGTACACATCATTTCATCACCCAGGCATTAAGCCCAGTGCCCAATAATTATGCCTTCTGCTCCTCCCTCTCCTCCCACCCTCATCACCAAGTAGACCCCAGTGTCTGTTGTTTCCTTCTTTGGGTTTATAAGTTCCCATCGTTTAGCTCCCACTTCCTACAAGCTTTTTTTTTTTTTTTTTAATAGGTCCCCTGGGATTTAAAAAATGTAAACAATCATGCCATCTATAAATAGAAAGTTTTATTTGTTCCTTTCCAATATTATGGCTTTTTCTTTTCTTGCATTATTGCACTGGCTAGAACTTCTAGCACTATACTGAATCAGAAAGGTGAGAGTGAACACCTTTGCCTTGTTCCCAATCTGACTAGGAAAGCGATCACCACTAATTAAAATGTTATCTCTACTTTTTAAAGATGCTCTTCATTGGGTGAAGAAGTTCTCTGCTACTCATACTTTTTTTTTCTGAGAGTACTTTTTATCATGACTGGGTTTGAGTTTTGTCAAATGCTTTTTGTACATTGGCTGATATGATCATATGATTTTTAAATTTAGCTTGTTAATATGGTGGATTATATTGATGGATTTTCAAATATTAAACCAATCTTGTATCCCTGAAATAGACTTCACTTGGTTATGGGACATAATTCTTTTCATATATTGCTCAATTCTGCTTACTAATATTTTGTTAATGATTTTTGCATCTCTATTCGTGAAAGATATTGGTGTGTAGGTTTCTTTTTTTGTGCTGTCTGGTTTTGGTATCGGGGTAACACTAGCTTTATGAAATAAATTGGGAAATGTTACCTATTATTCTATTTTCTTGACTAGACTGTGTAGAGTTGGTGTTCATTTTTCTTTAAACATTTGATAGAATTACCCAGTGAAACCATCTGGGCTTAGAGATGTTTTTAAGAGAAGTTTTTAAATGATGAATTCAGTTTTCTTAATAAGTTATAATATCTCTCACATTATTTATTTCATATTGAGGGTGTTGTAGTTGCTAAGAATTGGTTCATTTCACTTGAGTTGTCAAATTTATGTGTACAGCATTGTTTTGTATAATCCCTTATTGGCCATTGATATCTGCAGAATCTGCAGTGATATCTTCTCTTTCATTCCTGGAATTAGTAATTTATAACTTCTCTTCCTTTTCTTCGTCAATATTGCTAGAGATTTGCCAATTTTAATCTTTTTAAAGCCCAGCTCTTTGTTTCATTGACTTTATTTTTTTTTCTGTTTTTAATTTTATTCATTGTTGCTCTTTAAAATTTTAATTCTTATCCTTGCTTGAGCTTATTTAATTCTTGTTTTTCTAGGTTTTTGGGATAGAGACTTAGATTATTGATTGGAGTTTTTTTCTCTTATAATGTAGTAACTTAATGCTATGCATTTCCCTCACAGCACTGCTTTAGCTCACAGATTTTGACGTACTGCATTTTCATTTTCATTTAGTTTAGTGTAGTCTTGATTTCCCATGACACTTCCCCTTTGACTCATGGATTATTTAGAAATATGTTGTTTCATTTCCTGGTGTATGGAGATTTTCCTCTTGTCCTGTTTGTATCCAGTTTAATTCCATTTTGGTCAGAGAACATACTCTGTATATTTTAATTATTTTAAATTTGTTGAGGTTTTTTGCCCAGGATACAGTCTAATTTGGTATATGTTCAATGGCATTTGAAAATAATGTATACTCTGTTATTGTTGGTTGGCATATTTTATAAATGTCAATTAGGTTGTTTTGGTTGATGATGATGTGTTCTATTTTTGCTGATTTTCTGTCTTGTTCTAATAATTGTTGAGAGAGTAGTGTTGAAGTCTCTAATTACAGTTGTACATTTGTCTTATGCCTCCTTTTAGTTCCATTGGTTTTGCTTTACATATTTTCAGCTGTTGTTTGTTGTATACATATTTGGGATTATATCATAATGGTTGATTTGCCCTCTAAGCTTATTTAGAAATCTTCTCCATCTTTGGAAATTTTCTTTGCTTTAAAATCTACTTTATGGCCGGGCTCGGTGGCTCAAGCCTGTAATCCCAGCACTTTGGGAGGCCGAGGCGGGTGGATCACGAGGTCAAGAGATCGAGACCATCCTGGTCAACATGGTGAAACCCTGTCTCTACTAAAAATACAAAAAACATTAGCTGGGCATGGTGGTGCATGCCTGTAATCCCAGCTACTCAGGAGGCTGAGGCAGGAGAATTGCCTGAACCCAGGAGGTGGAGGTTGCGGTGAGCCGAGATCGTGCCATTGCACTCCAGCCTGGGTAACATGAGTGAAACTCCGTCTCAAAAAAAAAAAAAAAAATCTACTTTATCTGACATTAATATTACCATTCCTGTTTTCTTTTGATTAATGTTTGTGTAGTATGTCTTTTTCCATTCTCTAACTTTCAACTTGCCTGTATCATATTTTAAGTGACTTTCTATAGATAGCATATAGTTAAATCGTATTTTACATCCACTTTGCAATCTGTGTCTTTTAATTGATTCCTTTAGACAGTTACCTTTTTTTCTAAAAAGGTTACAGGAGTATAGCAGGAAACACTTTTTAAGGTATTTTTGTGAACCTTGATTTTTAAACAAAATGTAACTAGAGTGGCCAACTCATCTGGTTTGCTCAAGTCTTTCCCGGTTTTGACACTGAAAGTTCTGTGTTCCGGCAAGCCCCACAGTCCTAGGCAACCAGGAAAATTACAGATCATTTACTTTTAATGTAGTTATTGATATATTAGGGCTTAGGTCTGCAGTTTTTTTTTTTTTTAAATTTATTTTATTGCATTTTAGGTTTTGGGGTACATGTGAAGAACATGCAAGATTGTTGCATAGGCACACATGTGGCAGTGTGATCTGCTGCCTTCCTCCCCATCACCCACATCTAGCACTTCTCCCCATGCTATCTCTCCCCAACTCCCCTCCCCCCACTGTCCCTCCCCTATTTCCCCCCAGCAGACCCCAGTGTGTAGTGCTCCCCTCCCTGTGTCCATGTGTTCCGCAGTTTTATATCTTTGTGTTTGTTCTCTCTGGCTTTTCTTTCTCTGTTCGTCTTACTGCTTTGATGTGAGTTTACCTGGACATTTTTTTTCTAGAATTTCATTGAGTTTTATCTGTAGTGCTTAGGAGTAAATCTATTTGCATAACTTCCTTTAGTGATGGCTGTAGGTATTATATTACATATACATAACATCACAGTCTACTAGTATCATCATTTCACAAGTTTGAGTGAAGCATAGAAACTGTACTTTCCTTTAAGTCCTTTACTCTCTGCTATTTATAATTGCCTCCAAGATTTTCTCTCCAGGCCACATTAAGAGCCATACAGAGCAACATTATAGTTTTTTTTGTTTCTACTATCAAGCATAATTTATAAAATGTATTTTAGGGCAGATCTCCTGATGACATAGTCTCTGCTTTTCTTCATCTGAGAATATTTTGATTTCCTCTTCACTCCTGAAAGACATTTTCAGTGAATATAGGTTCTGGGTCAATTTCTCATCAGAGATCATGGAATCTAGAAGAAAGTGGCACCAGAAAATAGGGAAAATGTCTTGAGAAAGAAATGGTATTCAACAGATAATCCTATGAATTATATACCTATAGGTAAAGTGGTAAACTATTAACATACAGGCAAAATATGTGAATTATGTTTTAAGACAGCTTCAGATCTCTCTGCATACCTTAGACTTACAGCAGAGAATAATTCAGATCTTCAGGCTTGAGGGGAGAGATAAAAGGGAGAGGGAAACGGGAGAGGTAGCAGGAGCTTATTTGAAAGCATGTGGCTTGTTTAGTTAAACAGGAATGAAGTTTCTCAAAAAATGTTTTCTACATTAACATTTTCTGCCTTACCTTAGCCTTAATCAACTTCTGGTTTTTTGCATTTCATCTTGGAAAGTTGCCTCATTTCCTCCCAACAAAATTTTCTAAGGAGATCCAAGAATAGTACCAGTTTTCAACACAGAAGTGTAAAACTACTTTCTGCTTGGGTGAAAGATTTTTAAGACTTGAAAATTTGATTTTGCTGCCTTGTTGGTTTGGAAATGGTGGCTAAACTACAAACAAGTTATTCTGCTCTGGTGATGTTCCAGAAGTAATTCCGGATTGTAAGATTTATTTTGGGAGCAGTTATTATTAGTATTATTAGACAGGGCAGATACTATTAGATTCCTAAGGAATTATACTAGAAACATACTAGGGAGAGGATTTTGCCATATTTTCAAGTATAGATATACCTCTAAACTTAAGTGAGTAACTTGGAAACATGTAAGAATATCTAGGTAACCTGAGATTAAAAACAGGATAGAAAAATTGCCTTTTCTTGCTAAGGAAATTAGGTAAGATCATCTTAAATCTTTTTTTTTTTTTCTTTTGAGACAGAGTCTCGCTCTATTGCCAGGCTGGAGTGCAGTGGTGCGATCCCGGCTCACTGCACCTTCTGTTTTCCGGTTTCAAGCAATTCTCCTGCCTCAGCCTCCCGAGTAGCTGGGACAACAGGCACTCACCACCACGCCCGGCTAATTTTTTGTAATTTTAGTAGAGACGGGGTTTCACCATTTTGGCCAGGATGGTCTGGATCTCTTGACCTCGTGATCTGCCCGCCTCGGCCCATCTTAAATCTTTTTTAAAAAGATGTTCTTGTGGGTAAAGCCAGAGAAAAAGCCCATTCACAAAAAGGCCATGGCTGCACAGTGCTATTTTGCTTTCCTTGTCCAATGAGATATTTGAAATTATGTTGAATTTTCTCTCTCTCTCTCTTTTTTTTGGACATCCTGTCCTTTATAGGAGCTCAAGTGCTGAGCTGTTGAATTTTCTCTTATCCAGTATGAGCAATTACAATAAAATATACAGAGAGGAGCACTGAGTCCAATCATCATCAAGTCTAATAATCTAACCTAATAGCAAGTAGACTATTTGTACTTGACATTTTGTCAGGTTCAGTTTAAAAAAGGAATCTGAAAGTTCTTTTAATTGAAGACGTATATACAAATCCACTCTCTCCAATTCCTCTCACTCTAGGAAGCAAAATCTAGAAGCACATTGTGCTGTAAAAATTCAGAATTTCCAAAATTTCTGTTACAAGTGGTTTGTAAGTATCCAGGAAGGAAGGGATATACTTTTAGTGTGGCCTTAATGGAGAATTTCATGAAAGAAATAGGCAGTTGATTGAGTTTTATTGTATTCAATTTTAAATGGTGTTTTCAAATCTAATATTAAAAAATTAAAAATGTTACTTTAAATTTGGTGGCCTCAAATGGTGGTGATATTGGGTAGAGAATAGATCGAACATAGGAACCTATTAATTAATTACTATTGTAATGATCGTAAGATTAATGATGTTGAACTTGTACACTAGAGTTAAAAAAGTTAGCTTATTAATAAAAAAGAAAATGTTATGGAAACATGTTTGGCAACATAATGTGGTTTAAATTGGAAGATTATTTTCTTATGTTAGAAATCGATCAACTAGTTTTGTTTAATAGAACTTGCTGTGATAATGAAAATATACTATATTACAGGGGATATTGAGCAATTCAAATGAGAATAGTAAGACTGGGGAACTGATCTTTTTTTTTTTTTACTTTAATATAATATAAATGTAAATTTATATTAATTAAATTTAAATTTAAATAGCCTCATATGACTGCCGGATTAGACAACAGAGCTATAGACTGTGAAAATTAAGGCAGTAAAGAAAGGTTGTGATAATTACATGTTTAGAGTCCTGATTATTTAGAGATTGTCATTATCACTGCCAGAGTGCATTAATGAGAGCAGAAATAAGGCTGACAAATCGTGACTTCTTTTTTCTTTTAAAAACATCTTAGCATTGAATCTGTAAGATTATAATGATCAAATCTCAGACCATCAAACAAGAAACACATGCTATACAAACAGTTTTAACCCTAAACAATCAGAAATTGTTTCAATGCTTCTCCCAACATCCCCATTCCATTTCTGATTTACTCTGGATCATGTTAATGCCAGGATCTTTATCTTGTCTTGAACCCCCTGTATCTAACAGAAAGCCTACCACATAGTGGGTGTAATTAGTACATACCGAATAGTTGCAGGAATGCTAATTGTTAGTGCATTTGCTTTGTCTGTGGTTCTTGAATGCAGGCAGCTAAATATCTGTCTCCAGCATAATGCACAGTGAAAGGTATAGGGCAGACAGTAGTAAATGCTTGTGAATGGACTGCTAGACTTTGCATCTTTTTGTTTCTCTAATCCTTATTAAGAAAAGCTAAATGGAAATACATGCTTTCCCTTTTGTATAAGCCAGAAAAGTTCAGCGTGAATCCTTCCCCTCTGTTGACTTCTGCTTATAACTCCGCATGTTAAATGCCAAATTTATTGCCAAGAACTGAGTCTTCTACACTTGGAAGAGAAGTGAATTTTCTGGAATGAATACACAGAAGATCTAAGGAAATGTATGTACTTAAAAATGTTTTGGTGAGTCAGCACTATGGGAGGCTGAGGTGGGCAGATCATGAGGTCAGGAGTTTGAGACCAGCCTGGCCAATGGGATGAAACGCCATCTCTACTAAAAATACAAAAAATTAGCCAGGAGCGGTGGTGCGAGCCTGCAGTCCCTGCTACTCGGGAGGCTGAGGCAGAAGAATGGCTTGAACCTGGGAGGTGGAGGTTGCAGTGAGCTGAGATTGCACCACTGTACAATCTCGCCTGGGGGAACAGAGCGAGACTCCACCAAAAAAAAAAAAAAAAGTTTTGTGGCTGGGTGCAGTGGCTTATATCTGGCCTGTAATCCCAGCACTTTGGGAGGCCAAGGTGGGTGGATTGTTTGAGGTCAGGAGTTCAAGACCAGCCTGGCCAACATGGCAAAACCCCATCTCTACTAAAAATACAAAAGTTAACCAGGTGTGGTAGCACACACCTGTAATCCCAGCTACTCAGGAGGCTGAGGCAGGAGAATTGCTTGAACCCAGGAGTCGTAGGTTACAGTGAGCTGAGATTGCGTCACTGCAC
>NW_022436955.1:19130468-19138165 GCF_009761245.1 Sapajus apella
AAGTCATCTCCTCTTAGAAGCAAAAGCAGTCTCCTTTTTCTTATGTTGCCCATGTCTACAGCAACAAAGATGCCACATCTATTTGACCATCTTTTTCTTAGTACTTTGTATACCTCCTCATTAGAAAGTGTTTTTTTTTTTTTTTTTTTTTTTTTTTTTAGACAATTATTTTTTGAGGTGGTGAGACAGAGCGGCAGAACTCAAAAGAGGTTGCTGGCTTCAGTATTGGGGAAATGAATGGCAAGGATGGACCAGGTCATTGAGATATGCAAATGGAGTTTTGAATCAGGCTATAGTTATCTGCAGTACTGACAATGTGTGCTAACAAAATCTCCTTAGGCCTTCTTGAGATCCTTGGGGAACATTTTCCATTACCTTCTCTGAAATAATGTGACAACCTTTTGTGAAAACAAGGGAGGACAGTGACTGTCGAGATGCTGCTCAAATTTCCTTGGAGGTTGTACTCATTTTTATTAAACTGAACTTTGGTCAGCTTTTTCATAATAAGAAATTAATTGAAGAATTTGGAAGATGTGGTTTCTTCTGTGTGTGAATGCAATCCAGAGAGTGGTTTAGATTAAAGAGAGTTATCAGTGGTTGGTTATTTACCAGGAATCTAAGGTGTTCTCATCTGTGTTTTATGTATTTTGGTGGACACAGGAAGCAAAGGCATATCTCATGTACCTTATAAATATGTCATAGAGGCAGGAGGCAGAGAAATTCTAGGCAGATGGGGTGGGTCACTGATAAAACCCCACCTTCAAGCTGAAAAGCCTGAAACCCATGGTCCAAAGTGAGAACTTCTATCCCTGTTTGCCTACTCTCTCCTGATTGGTTCTTTCTGAATAATGTCTTTTTACCAATTCAATGTTGCCTTTTCAAAATCTGCCTACAGCCCACCTTGTCCGCCATCCTGTGTCTATAAAGACCCCAAACTCAGTTGGTAGAGGAGAGAAGTGGCTTAACTGGCTTGACTTCAGAAGGTCAACTAGACTTCAGGAGAACTTTGGAGAAAAGTCCTGGAGATGGCCAGACTTTAGATTATTTCCCATCCTGTCCCCTCCCCAGCTCCCCTTTCCACTCAGAGCCACTTTCACTGCTAAATAAAATACTCTGCCTCCACCATTCTCTAAGTGTTTATGTGGACCCAGTTTCTTCTTGGATGCCGGAGAAAAACTTGAGACCCACCACATTCAGATATCCAAAAAAGGCTGCCACACTGGCCCTTTGTCCTTGCTGGCAGAGGGCAGTCACCCCATGTGATGAGGCAAGGGTCCCACTGAGCTGATAACATACTGCTGTCCATAGGATGGTAGAGCTAAGAGAACATTGTAAAATGCCCTCTGGGGCTTCAGGGGTTGCAGGCATCCCAACCTGGGTGCCACTGCAGATCTTGCACAGATCCTGCTCCTGCTGGCACCCAAAGCAGCCAGCTGTATCCCGCAGTGGCTTTCTTACTGGAAGAGGCTGAGTGTGGAAGGCTGAATAAATGGGGCACCCTTGTCGCAAGCCTGACAAGGGAGTTGAAGAAAACTCCTGCATCATCTACACCTACTAGGAACCCACAAACATTAAAAAAAAATCCCTCTGAACCAGACAGTTCTTGAATCACTTTCTCAGGGAGGAGCTAGCTGCTGTACCATGAAGACACTCAAGCAATCTGATAGAGTCATCCATGATATGAGGAACCAGAACCAGCACCGCAGCTTGCCATCCAATTAGTGAGTGAGTCACCTTGGAACTGATTCTTCAGCTCCATTTAAACCGTCATATTACTGTAGTCCAGACAAGTGTGTCAGCTGCAAGCCCACGAGAGACCCAGGATCAGAAGCACCTGTTCAAGTTGTCCTTAACTCCTTACCCAATGAGACTGTAGGTTTTCCACTTGAAGTAACTGGTACTGTACTTGTAAAAATTAGGAAACTGGAAAAACAAGTGAAACTACTGTTTTTAGGAATTGGGCAATAGGTAGTGAAGGACTGCAGTCCGGGGAAAAGGCAAATAAATGATGTGAGCTCTAGAACTGCCCTGGCTGTAATCACTCGGAGATCCTTTGTGAACAGTGACACAGGAAAGGACAGCTCGAGCAGAGATAACATTCTCGCTGAGCTGAGGAGACAGAGACAAGAGCTGGGGAAGGATGACGTGGATAGAACTTGCAGGGTGAAGTACTGGAAAAGCGGGAACCATGCAGAAAATAGCTCCAGGAATTAGAACAGGTATCCTTTTGAGTCTGTTGCTAAATATTGAACTTTGCATATATAGGATGAAACTCCATGTGTAACATAAAAAACAAGTGGGACAGGCAAGCTCAGTGGCTTCCAATACTTACACAGGCAGAGAGACAAGGTCCATGCCTTACTCCCTAGGACAACCGAGAGGTCAGGCCTCAGCGGTAAGGTTAAACTAGTCCTAGAGTAAAGGCTATTCTAACCCAGCCCTAGTAAAGCTTAAAAATAAGCTGATATGTGCTGGCTGCGGTGGTGCGCCCGTACTCCTAGCTAACTGGGGGAGGATCCCCTGAGGCCAGTCTGGGCAACATAGTGAGACTCTGAGTCTTAAATTTTTTAAAAATAAAATGAAATGAACAGCAACAAAAATAACTGTCCAGGAATGGTGACATGTGCCTGTAGTCCCAGCTACTTGGGAGACCGAATTGAGAAGATTGCTTGAGCCCAGTTCAGAGTTTGCCGTGAGCTATGATTGCATCAGTGAACTCCAGCCTGACATAGTGACACCCTGTCTTAAGAAAAAAAAAAAAAAGTTACTTAACTGTCTGCCAACAATCTTTTAAGAAAGATAAACTAAAAAACATGTAAAAAAGTAAATATATACAACATATTTTATTATATACAACATAATATACAGTATATATTTTATATATAGCAAGTGTTATTTATAATAAAATATATAGTTATGTATCACAAATATAATAAAATACGGTTATTATTTTATGTATGTACATATTGTAGAGCTATATATATAAAAATGTGTATACATAAATTATATAAATATAAAATTACCATTAACTAAGAGAAAATCAGGGAATGTAAACATGCTTAGAAATAGCAGTGGTGAAGGAATTCGCTCAATGGCTTTAGAAAAGTCATTTAAAATTATGATGTTTAAATTCTTTAAACATAATTAGGACAGAAATGGAAGATATGAAAATGAACCATGAGCTGATGAGCATAAAAGTACAATACATAAAATGAAAATTCTATTGAGTCAGATGAAGAGCAGCCATTGAAAAAGGAAAGATCAGTCAACTTGAAGATGTATTGAAAGAAATTACATAAAATGAAGCACAGAAAGAAGTAAACACATTAATACAAGAACATAATCCCAGTGATTTGTGAGACATCAAATGATTGAACATACATTTAATTGCTGTTCCCAGAAATAGGTTCAGAAAGAATTTCTAAATAAATAATGGCTGAAAAATTTCCAAAATTAATGAATACTCTAAAACCAGAGATCTAAAAGTTTTAAGGAACTCAAGCAGGATAACTATGAGAAAGAAAACAGACAGAGTCACATTATGAACAAACGAGATATAGAATCAATGTAAGTGTCCATTGCAGATGAATGGATAAAGAAAGATGGTATATATACACACAAAATGAAATATTATTCAAAGGAAAAAAAGAATTGTTGTCATTTGCAACAACATGGATGGAGCTGAAGGTCATTAAGTTAAAGGAAGTAAGCCAGGCATAGAAAGATAAATATCACATGTTCTCACTTATATGTGGAAGCAAAAATGTTGATCACATGGAGGTAGAGAGTATGATAGAAAGTTTGGGAAGGGTAAGGGACGGGAAGATGAAGAGAGGTTGGATTAACGTGTACAAACATGCAGTGAAATAGATGGAATAATTTTTAGTGTTTGACAGCATAGTAGGGTGATTATAATGAACAGTTATTTTTTTAAAATTATTATTATTATTTTTGAGACGGAGTTTCGCTCTTGTTACCCAGGCTGGAGTGCAATGGCGCGATCTCAGCTCACTGTAACCTCCACCTCCTGGGTTCAGGCAATTCTCCTGCCTCAGCCTCCTGAGCAGCTGGGATTACAGGCATGTGCCACCATGCCCAGCTGAATTTTTGTATTTTTAGTAGAGACGGGGTTTCACCATGTTGACCAGGATGGTCTCGATCTTTTGACCTCGTGATCCACCTGCCTCGGCCTCCCAAAGTGCCAGGATTACAGGCGTGAGCCACCGTGCCTGGCCAATGAACAGTTATTTATTATATATTTCAAAATAGCTGGAAGAGAAGATTTGAAACATTCCCAACACACACACAAAAAAACCATTTGAGGTGATAAAATTGGAGGTGATGGGTATCCTAATTACCCTCATTTGATCATTACACTTGGACACATGTATCAAAATATCACATGTATTCCACAAATATGTACAATTATATATCAATTTAAAAAAAGAAAAAAGTGGGATACAAAATATGCATATAATATTATAGAAGTAGAACCATTTTAAAGGCCTAGAAATAAGATAGGGAATAAACATCATCAGATAAATTAATCAAAAAGGAATTTAAAAAACACATTTCTGAACGCCAGTGATAAGAAAAAATTGTCTTAAAAAGCAATCAGAGATAAAAGACCCTTTACATATTGGGCAGTAAAGATACGAATAGTTTCAGATGTCTCGTCAATAACTATGCAAGCCTGAGGACAATGGAATTACATCTTCTAACTGCTCAAAGAAGAGGAAGCAAAACAACCTTGTAAACTTAGAATCTGAAATCCAACCCCAAATATCATTCAAAAGTAAAGGCAAAATAAAGACATTGAGACAAACAAAACAAACTTTTTCAGACAAATAAAAGCTGTGCAGCAGACCTGTGGTACAAGAAAGGTGAAGGAGTGTTCTTCAAATGTAATATAAATGATAGCACATGGAAAATTGGCTCCCACACGGAGGAAAGAAAGGTGCTAAAAAAGGAGCAAAATTGATGCTCAAAGTGATAGTGATGGCTACCGCCAGTGAGGGAAACAGAAAGGAAAATAACAGATTTTATGTGCACCAGTGCAGTATCGTAACTTAAACTTGCTTACTTGACTAAAGCACAAATTAGGCACTCACGAAAGCAAAATAAAACACACCACCACCACCACCAAGAGTCAATGTACACTAACTTCGGACAGCATAAGGGGTGTGGCAGAGGTGACTGGGGAGAGGACCCGATCTGGGAGCGGACGCTTTGCCAGCTCTGTTTGCCTCTCTGCTTAAGGCCTACTAAGAGGATTTGCTGAAAAAAAATGGCAGAGCCTAGGAAGCTTCAGAAACAAATTGGATATCTGAGTTCTTACAAGAGGATACTCCTCGCTAATGTGACATTTTCTGAGGATAATTTGGTTGTTGCTATGCTCTCTGCATAGGCTATGTGGTAGAAGCTACTTATATGCACTTTGATATTTTCCTTATTCATTTGATTTTGTATCTCTTTTAAAAACATCTTGCCTGTGTAAACGGAGTCTGCCCAGCTCCTCCTGAGCTTGGGGTGCAGGCTGTGTCCTGCTGCTGTCTGTGAGATTTCCCCTGCCTTGGCTGGACAGGGTAAGTCCACGTTGTCCAAGAGCCCTTTCCAGTTGCTTAGCAACATGGCGCTCACAGACTCTCCACTGACTGGGGGAAGGGAGATGACAAGGAAATAAAAGTTCCAGGGCACCAAGACCCTGCTGTGATACCAAAGGTCCTTTCTCACTTGAACAGTGCCACTTGTTAAGAGCAAATATATATATATATTTAAAAGCCTAGGGCATCTGGTATGCCAAGGTGGTCTCCCATCCCAGGACTAAGCAGCCTTGACTCCTGCTTGGCTTCTGAAATCAGGTGTGTTCAGGGTGGTGTGGCTTTACACAACAGCAACTAATTCTTGGGGAAAGATTAATATGGATTAGGAATCCTGGCTTAAGTATTTCTCTAGGAAGAGAAGAGAAAAATCATCTTTACAAGAAGCCTGTCACTGTAACTACTCAATTACAATATTTGATTCTATTTCTATACGTGATATTTTCCTTGGTGATTTCTACAGACCACAATATGTATTTAGTAAATATACTATGGAGCCACAAGGAAGAATGAGATCATGTCCTTTGCAGCAGCATGGATGGAGCTGGAGGCCGGATTTTCCTAAGTGAACTAACACAGAAGCAGAAAACCAAAAATCACATGCTTTCACTTATAAGTGGGAGCTAAATAGTGGGTTCACATGGACATCAAGATGGACATAATAGACAGTGGGGTCGCCACAAGAAGGAAGCTGGGGGGGTTTGAGGGTTGAAAAATTACCTCCTGAGTCCAGTGTTCAATATTTGGGTGATGGATATTCTAGAAGCCCAATCCCTACTGTTACACAATATACTCATGTAACAAATGTGCACACATATCCCCTGCATCTAAAAAATCCATTGTCTGGGCACTTCCCCGCAAGCTACGTGGGGAACATGAGTCAGGCAAGTCTGCTAGCTGTAGCTCCTTTTTTGAGGGTGAGATTCATAATAAGATTGTTATTAGAAAATGGAGAGGAAGGAGTGGAAAACAAGGCACCCATGGAAGCTACAGTTTCCTGAATAAGAGAATCTAAGGTGCATATATTGCATATATTCAGTCAAGTGTTAAACTTTTAAAGTTCCCTAGGCTGTGTAAACAATAGTCTCTTTATGGGGTGGCAATGATGTGGTGTCTCATTTTGTGAGATAATAAGCCAATTGGGCTGACACCGTCATGGTTTCAAGCACTCCTCCTTGCAGGAGCCGCTCAGCTCTCCAGCTCGTAGATTTCTGATGATCAGAGAATGGCAGCTTCAGGGCTCTCCGTGGTTGCTGGCTGCCCAGTCACTGACGGAGGATGTCTAACACCAACCTCGTTACCTCCTCTCAGTGCTGCAGCTCCTGCTTCCAGCCACGGATGTCACAGGTATCTTCTTTGGTCTTTCTCAGGCTCACTTCACATCCTGCCTTTTGTTTTACGAGGAGGTGTTTTATGGAAGAAACCTTTCCCGTTCCGCTCGACTCCCCAACGACATCACACTTGGCCTGTTACACAGATGTACACATGGTGTTGTTTGTGTGTGTGTGTGCATGTGTGTGTGTCCCCAGCTAGGCTCTTGCTGATAAACAGGCTCTTATCTTAAATGCCATTTACTTTCCTTACAAGGACTTACAATAAGTAGCCAAGTGCTTGGCACAGCAGACATACAATACCATTAATTAAACAAACTACCATGGAAATAGGAAGGCTCGTTCAAAGCAACTTAGAATATTTAAGAAAAAATTTAGGCAGGGTACAGTGGCTCACGCCTGTAATCCCAGCATTTTAGGAGGCTGAGTTGGGTGCATCACAAGGTCAGGAGTTCGAGACCAACTTGGCCAACATGGTGAAACCCTGTCTCTACTAAAAATACAAAAAATAACTGGGTGTGGTGGCACACACCTGTAGTCCCAGCTACTAGGGGGGCTGAGGTGGGAGGCTCACTTGAACCCGGGAGTTGGAGGTTGCAGTGAGCTGAGACCATGCCATTGCACTCCAGCCGGGGTGACAGAGTGAGACACCCTCTCAAAAAAAAAATCGAAATGAGAGAGAGAATCTCTGTTAATGTGTTAATACAGGTCCTAGAAATGGTGCTCTTTGACTAGTTTGTTAACACTCCAGATGTCTGTATCTTAC
>NW_022436955.1:19138265-19249516 GCF_009761245.1 Sapajus apella
ATATTCATATATCCTTTGAATTTCTCCAGTATCATTTACATTGTCTACGTTTTCATTTATAATTTTATTTCTTTGTATTTTCCCTCATTTTTCTTTTTTTAAAAATTTTTATTGTTCGGGAGTTTTTCTTTATTGTACTTTAGGCTCTGGGGTACATGTGCAGATCATACAGGATTGTTGCATAGGTACGTACATGGCAAGGTGGTTTGCTGCCTTCATCCTCCCGTCACCTATATCTGGTATTTCTCCCCTTGTTATCCCTCCTCACCCTCCCCACCCCCCCATCTCTTCCCTAGGCCCCCACAACTGACTGCAGTGTGTGATGCTCCCCTCCCTGTGTCCACATGTTCTAATTGTTCAACGCCTGCCCATGAGTGACAACATGCGGTGTTTGGTTTTCTGTTCTTGTGTCAATTTCCTGAGAATGATGGTTTCCAGATTCATCCATGTCCCTATGAAGGACACGAACTCATCGTTTTTTATGGCTGCATAGTATTCCATGGTATATATGTACCGCATTTTCTTTATCCAGTCTATCGTTGATGGACATTTGGGTTGGTTCCAGGTCTTTGCTGTTGTAAACAGTGCCACAATGAACATATGTGTGCATGTGTCTTTATAATAGAACAATTTATAATTCTTTGGGTATACACCCAGTAATGGGATTGCTGGGTCAAATGATATTTCTATTTCTAGGTCCTTGAGGAATTGCCACACTGTTTTCCACAATGATTGCACTAATTTGCACTCCTGCCAACAATGTAAAAGTGTTCCTTCTTGTTCTTTTGCCAGGCTGGAGCGTAGTGGCACGATCTCGGCTCACTACAACCTCTGTCTCCCAGATTTAAGCAAGTAGCTGGGATTACAGGTATGTGATACCACACCCGGCTAATTTTTTGTATTTTAGTAGAGATGGGGTTTCACCATGGCCAGGATGATCTCAGTCTCCTGACCTCATGGTCCACCTGCCTCGGCCTCACAAAGTGCTGGAATTACAGGCGTGAGCCACCGCACCTGCCTGGCCAGGATGAAGTTTTTAACTTGAAATTTTATCACAATGTTAAAATAATTTCTGAACCCTTTTACAACAATAATAGTGGTAATACTTATCATGTGAAGATAATTTACGCTGAATCTGTGTATCATTGTAGTTGACTTGGATTAAAAAGTAAATTTGTGCTATAGGTCCTTGCTCCTCTTTCCTGTGCTTCAGAAAATGCTTGTTAGCTAAGGAGACATTTCAGTTTACTCGGCCCTGCAGTTGTCTTTCTCCTTTAAAGGCGCTTCTCTTGCTGTGCCTGTGCTGAGAGGCAGAAAGCATGTCTTGCAGATGGACTCGGATGCAGGTTCTACCCCACACTCTTCCATTAACATATTTTAGTGCTCAAACTTTAGCTAATAGGTTTCCCTTAATGTTAACTCAAATGCTTCCTGCCAGAATGGAAAACGATTGTTAACCGTCATAGACTAGAGATACGCAGACTGGCGTATAGATCCATGACTATGTATTCTTTATGCATTTTGAGGCTGGTAAACCCTCCTTTTTCAACCCTTTATTGCCACTTTCAGAAACTCCCATTAATCTTTCTTATAAATAACATTGTGCCTAACACCATGTTTTTCTTCAGGTTATCCATGTAACACACCAGTTGTTGGGCTTTGAACGAGAAGAGTCTTGAGTCATTCTTAGCCTGAGTTCCAAAGCTCCCCAGGCTTTTCCATTATACTTGCCTGAAGCCATTTCCCCTGTCCTTATGTTATATTTGTACAGCCTTTTTCTTCCTAAAGGGATTACATCCACATCTGTTTCTATTAAATACCACTTTGCTTATCTATTTTTCCCTCCAAATTGTCAAGGGCGCCTCTTTCTTCTTAATTTTGTGTCTTAGCCTCATCTCTATGGAGATTTATCTAAGACCTGCCTGGAGGAAATATCTTATTAAAATGTAAATAGATTCTCAACATTTCAAACACATTCAATTCATCCTAATTTGGCTATTTATTTGTTGAGTTCATGTTTCTATTTCTTAAAAAAAAATTGAAAGACAGCAACTTTACATGGAGTTTTTGCATAGTAGGAGAGTAAGGCATTTGGAAGTTTATGTGTAATTGTTGTTATGGAACAGCTATCTGTGCCATAAAATTAAAAATTTATTTCCCTTTCTTTGCAGTTTAAGGAAAAGAGATTTCCAGATTGGACTGGGGATAAGGATGTTTTATGTTTTCATACCTGATTGACTGAGCCCTTTGTGTTTTCTTATTGTGTTAAAGAACCCTGAGTCCTGTTTGGACAGATGCAAAATAGAAATGTGTTTCCTCTCCCCACTTGACTCTTGTAATGCCGTGACTTTTATTAATAGGAATGAAATTCAGGAAATGGGAAATTGAGACTTGGCTCAAATTACTTCAGAAATATGGCTATTGCAACTCCATTATTTTGTTCCTGTGACAATTTTCAGGATAGTCAGCACAAACTAAATCAAGTGATATGACTAAAACACTGTGAGTTTTAATTAATTGATCTCTACAAAAATAATTTGGGGACAAAAAGGCTATACAATGGAAAAATATTAGCATAGCGATGACTGCATATAATGAACGTTTTCTAGGGACTATTTTGGTAGCCATCTTTCTCTCTGCAATGCTCTCATCCCTTCTACTGAGCTCATGTCACACTTTATGTGAATCTCAAATTATCCATTGCTTGGCTGCCTCTGCTTTTGAAATCTGCAAAGAAGCTGGGCAGAGGGTCTAGAAGGGGCTGGTGGGAACTGAAGATGAGGATAAGGATGACAAGGCTGTTAGGCTGTCACTCTAGGTACAACGAGGGAGTTCTGCAGATTAGAACTAGAATATAGTAGGAAGTAAAAATATAAAATAATGTACATGTGTGTGTATGTGCACACAGTCTCATCCCCTGCAAAACCAAGTTGAGTATTCCTTGAAGAAAATGAGAAACAGAAGCATCCCAGAAGTCAACAGACACAATCTGTCCACTCATGTACTCATGCATTTCTTTCCATATTTGCTTCTTCCTTAGTACCCTGTGCTAAGAAAGATATTAACAGAAAATTAAAAAAATGGCCAAATATCTTTTAAGAAAGTAGAGTTAATTTGAGCCAATATTCACATATGTATAAGATTAAATTGTAATTTAAAAGGTCAAAGGTTTATTGCCTTTACACTGCTGCTGAGCACCACTGGGTTCATGGAAAAAAAACACCCACTTGTTTTTTTCTTTTTTTTTTTTTTTTAAACTTTTATTTTAAGTTCCGGGGTACATATGCAGGTTTGTTATATAGGTAAACCTGTGTCATGGGGGCTTGTTGTACAGATTATTTTGTCACCCAGACATGAAGCCAGTACCCATTAGTTATTCTTCTTGATCCTCTCCCTCTCTCTCTACTCTCCGGTAGGCCCCAGTGTGTGTTTCCCTCTCTCTATATGTCCACATGTTCTCATCATTTAGCTCCCACTTATAAGTAAGAACATGTGGTATTTAGTTTTCTGTTTCTGCATGAATTTGCTAAGGATAATGGCCTCTAGCTCCATCCGTGTTCCTGAAAAGGACATGATCTCGTTCTTTTTTTTTTTTTTTTTTTGAGAGGAGTTTCGCTATTGTTACCAGGCTGGAGTGCAATGACGCGATCTCGGCTCACCGCAACCTCTGCCTCCTGGATTCAGGCAATTCTCCTGCCTCAGCCTCCTGAGTAGCTGGGATTACAGGCACGCACCACCATGCCCAGCTAATTTTTTGTATTTTTAGTGGAGACGGGGTTTCACCATGTTGACCAGGATGGTCTCGATCTCTTGACCTCGTGATCCACCCGCCTCGGCCTCCCAAAGTGCTGGGATTGCAGGCTTGAGCCACCGCGCCCGGCCTGATCTCGTTCTTTTTTATGGTATTTCATGATATATATGTGCCACGTTTTCTTTCTCCTCTTGTTAGGAGCGTAAATTAGTTCAATCATTGTGGAAAACAGCATAGTGATTCCTCAAAGCCCACTTGTTACTAAAAGAGTTATTCTTTGGGGATTCCTTCGGTTATAGGACATAAAGGCAAACACATGGTAAAAGGCTGTGGGCAATGGTGCCTTTCAAGACCACATCTAGTAAAATGTCCTGAACTGATTCTCCTGGAGTCAGTCACCAGATACATAGGGCAAAGCAAGGAATACAGCAGGGATTTGTATGTTAGCTTCCTTCCAGCTGCCAGAGAAATACAAATTTCAGTTCAGATTTGAAATGTAAAATAAATGATTGAGAACAGTGAAAAGGAAATATAGCATTAAATGGACTTCACTAGCTAATAGAAAATTAACTTCTCAAGTCCTGTTTACCAGTGACATCGGTTCATTTCTCTAAACTTGCGGCAGCTTCATACAGATTGTTTAAAAGGTTAGATGCCAGGACCCTGCTGCAACAAAGAGATACACGAGGAGGTGGATGTCAGGAGTGCACAAATGCACATAAAAGGAAAATGTTTGAGCTTTTTTAAAGGTGAAAACACCAAGGCAGAGAATTAGAGTAAAACGTTTCCCCTAGTTCAACTGAGAAAGAGAGTTTGATGGGTTGTTTTCCTAGACGAAGGAAAGGAATGATGTTTATGTGGACTGGATGGTTATAAAATGAATATAATGGTACCCCCAAATGAGCATCATATATTCTATTCACACCAGGGGCTCTGATTTATAATTATCCTAATTGAGCCCAGAATTGGGACAAATGGATCTTCACATGGCATTTTCTTCTTAGGCACTGAGTATATTGGGCACATACTACCATAACAACTACAGGGTGCAAGTGAGGATTTCTTATTACAGCTTACTTGCAATGGATGTGCATTTCTAGGTCACTGATTCTGGCACTGCAGTGTTCATGGCAAACAGTGCAGCTGGGGCATGAAGGGGATTTGTATGCACGATGATCAGCACAACTGGATGGACTCTAACTGTATCTGCTTGGATGACTAACTCTAAAGGAAGCCTGGGTGTCTCTAGATAGCATCCAACCTAATGAGAAATGCACTTGGGTTTGGATTTGCTGATATCCAAGTACATTAAACGAGAACATATACTGAGTTGCCAACACAGAAAAAAAAAAAAAATAAAGCATTACAATCAGCAAGAGAAGTAGTGACTAAAATGTCTCCTTTAGTCCTGAATCCTGAATCCTATTTTATTGTGGGGGAATCCATTAGCAGAAAAGATAAGATTGAAGATCGAGATCTTCCAAGTAATGTTAAGTACCTGTCTATCAGAGCACATCATCTAAGAGATGGTGTTAGCCGTTTTACTCTGTTCTGGGAACACACTTATCTTTTTAAGTTGGTTACATTCAGCCATGATGGTATTCAGGTTGTTGACACATGATTTGTAGGAGGATTTCATTTTCTTTAAACTGCAATATGAATTCTGAAATGAAAACCTAATCTCCAAACTAGTGCAGGTCAATTTGTAAAAACATCTTAAAACACGAGTGTAGAGAATCTTGAAATATTAGAAAGAATAATTTTCCTGGTGTCAGGAGAAAGCAGCGTAGGAAAAGCAGGGTCATTAGTAGCTGATTTGCTGAGCCAAATGCAGGCCTTGTGACATGTTTAAGCTGATCCAGAGACTGATATTTGCTTAAGGGTGCAAATGTCTATCTCTTTATTGAACTCTGAAAGCACTGCTGGAATATAAAAGAGATACCTTATTCTTCAGTGTTGGAAGGAAAATCAGATATTTTTGGGTATTATTGATTCCAGTCTCTATATTGAGTTTATAAAGAAAACAAAGATTCGAGGGGCTCCTGTCTATTGTCCCAGGGTTGCCAAGGGCAGGCTGGTTCTTAAGACATTTACACACTAGTTATGTACACACAGCTGTATACCTGTGCGTATGTTTATGTGTGTGTGTATGTGAAGTGCTTTGATTGGAGAGGAAAGAACCTTGCAGCCATGGATTCCAATGCAGATTCACTGCTTTAACCCACACACATTGGGCAATTTTAGGTAAGTGCTCTTGCTTTGGATTATCATCTGGCCATGAGGAACCTGCACTCCCTGCTAACATTTCTGGGCTAATATCTGTTGAATGTGCTGAGAAAGATGGTTGATACTAAGTGCTTTTTCTTTCTGTGTATAAACTTTCAAACATGTAATGGTAGCCTACTGCATGTCAGGCGCCTTCCTGGTAGCTGGGGACACCAGAGCAAAGAAAAGAGACAAATTTGAGCAAAGATATGGAGAAGGGAACAGAAAGAGGAAAGAATGTTCTAGGTAAAGAGAAAATCAATTGCAAAAGGCCGTGAGGTGGGAGTCTGCCTGGCATGTTTGAGAAAAAGCAAGGAGTCCACTCTGGCTGGAGTAGAGTAAGGGAAGGCTGAGGACTAAATGGTGAAATTAGAGATCAAAAGGATATAGAGGAGTGAAAAGAGGATGTGGGATTTTTCTCTGTGTCAACTGGGAATGAATCATCATACAGTGTTGAGCCTGGACAGTGACAGGGGCAGACCTGTGTTTTGAATGAAACAATGGCTGATGTGCTGAGAACAGATTCCAGGTGGTGCCAAAGGAGGACGTGGGGAGAAACGTTAGGCGGCTGTGATGGTGATCCTGGAAAGAGATGCTTACACTGAGGCGTTAATAGAAGAGATGGTGAAAAGGGCTCAGTTCAGATTCTTGACATATTTTGAAAAATAGAACTAATTGAGTTGCTAATGGATTGGACATGGGCTGTGACAGAAGGAGAGAAGGCAAGCAGGAACCGAGGTTTAAAGTGTTGATACCAGAAGGATGGGATTTCCATTTACTAAAATTGGGAAGCTGTTGGAATAGCAGATGTAGGGGACTAGGTGTTTGTCCGTTTGTTTTTTTAGTGGGGGGTAAGCATTCCATTTTGGACACAGAAAATTTGAGGTTCCTGTTTGCAATCTAAATAGCCATGTCAAGGCCAGGCATAGTGGCTCATACCTTTAATCCTAGCACTTTGGGAAGTTCAGGTGGATAGATTGCTTGAGCCCAGGAGTTTGAGGCCAGCCTGGACAACATGACAAAAAACCCCCATTTGTACAAAAAATTAGCTGAGTGTGGTGGTACAGACTGTAGTCCCAGCTATACAGGAGGCTGAAGTGGGAGGATTTCTTGAGTCTGGGAGGTTGAGGCTGCAGTGAGCCAAGATCATGCCACTGCACTCTAGCCTGGGGTACAGAGTGAGACTCTGTCTCAAAAAAAAAAAAAAAAAAAATGAAAGAAAAGAAAACCCTCTGTGAAGCAGACAGAGTTTGGGGTGTAAGTTGGGAATCATCAGCATACATGTAGTATTGAAAGCTATGAGTTCTCTAAGGAGTGAGTATATACATAGGCATAGAAGACATCATTGGAAAAAGCATGGTGGCCCTACAGTGTTCAGAGAGGTCTGGAGATGGGGAAGAACCATAAATGAAACCGAAGAGAGAGGTCATTGAGGAAGGAGAAGAAACAGAACAGTGGGCTGATTGGGAAGCCAAGTGAAGGGTGTCAAATACTGCTGTTAGGTCAATGTGGGAGAAAACTGGGATGAGAATGAAGGGAAAGAGGTTTCACACTTTAATCTTTCGCTAGCTGGAGATGGTGCCACTTCTGACTTCACAAACCCTAGAATCTTGGTCTCTCTCTATTGCTTTTTATTCCTGCTTGCAGATGGAAGTTCTTTTCTGAGCCGATCTCTCATGAAGTACTTTGTCAAATCCATCCAATAATGACCAACTCATGCCATTAACATCCTGTTTTCTAATTACTTCCCATAGAGCTACAATATTATTAGGTACATGAGCTGTCTGAAAGGTTATCAGACATGATCGTTGACTAGGTACTTTGCTGCTTCATAATGTGGCTTGCCATCTTTCCAGCCTGTAATAGAATTTTCCTTACTACTCCTTTTTAAGTCAATATTTAAGATTTCAGTTTTAAGGTTTTGAGTGATGACTCCTTGAGAACCAATGAAATGCTAGGCAGTCCCCAAATTCCAGTGGCCTAAAAGAACAAGTATTTATTTTGCAACATGCAAGGTCCCCTGCAGATTTAGGATGTTCCAGGGTGACTGTCCTTCAGGTTTTGGCTCAGCCTGGCACTTCCACAAGCCCCAAGGGAAGGGAAGATGGTTGGAGAGTTGACCACCAGTGAAGTGCTTCCAGTAGGAATTATACACCACTCCCAAAGCAAAACCAGATGGTTGATTCTAATTTCTAAGGCTTGGAGAAGAAGAGGAAAAAGAAGAAGAAGGAGAAGAAGAGGAAGATAAGGAGGAGGAAGAGGAAGAAGGCATCTGGGAACAGCTTAAAGCTGGCCTCAGAAATGGTTTATATTTTATCTGTATAATCACAAATCAGTGTAAAGTCATATGAATTTACTTTTTATCTTCTTATATAATACCAACATAATTTTCTTGAAGGAAATTTGTGCTTACTTCTGGGTATTTCTGAGATTTTAAAGAATAGCTAGCATACTATGAACAGGTAAAGTTTTTAGTAAAACTGCAATAATGCTCTTAGAAGGAGAGAGTGTACTAATTTTTTACGGTTTGAACTCTTCCCTAAAGTAATTCATCCCAGTGTTAGCAGAACCTAAAAGTAAAATGACATCGAGCCCTCCCCGAGACCTCTTCCTTGTTTCTCATGCATGTGTTTCCAAGGCTTCCTCTTTGTTGTTTCTGCTTTATTTTTCACAAGCTTGTATTGAAGCAGTACCTATTTTTAGCTGCCACTTACAAGTACTTTAGTTATAATTGATGATATCATAAAGCAGTCATTACATACTCAATGTGAACATATTTATGCATAGTTGATCTAGTATTAATGAGAACAAGTTATTTTACCATTAGTGGAACGTTCAAATCTTAGCATTGGTCAAGGAGACTGTCTCTTTCTTTGTCTATTTGGGTTTTTCTAACAAAGCACTATAGACTGCATGGCTTATAAACAATAGAAATTTATTTCTTGTAGTTCTAGAGGCTGGAAGTCTGAGGTCAAGAAGCCAGAATGGTCACGTTTTGGTGAGGGTCCTCTTCCAAGCTGCAGAATGCTGGCTTCTCATTGTACCCTCACATGGCAGGAAGAGGGTGAGAGAGTTCTTCAGAGTCCCTTTTATAAAGGCATTATCTCGTTCAAGAGGTCTCCAACCTCATGATCTGATTACCTCCCACAGGCCTCACCTTCTAATATCATCACTTTGGAGGCAGGCATTTCAGCATAGGAATCTGGGGGAAGGAGATGGGCACAAACATACAATCCATTGCAAAAAGACACAGGCAAAATGACCAACCCTTATTGAAATCTCTGTATTCCGGTGGATTTGATTACTACTTGTATATTTGTAGTACAAATGAGGAAAAAGCAATACAAATAAAAGTGACTTTGTTTTGGACAGGTCTACAATTCTATGAAGGTAACACATTTCTCATAGAATAACTTGTCAGTTATGTGCAGTGATACGTGGTTCACAAGTTGTTTCATAGATTCACTCTCATTTGCATCTCACACAGTCAATAGGGAATGTGTTCACTATTTTCATTTTACAAAGAAGTAAATAGAAAGTGAAATAAAGAAATCCAGACTTGCTAACATTTACACGGTTAGCAACTGACAAAGCTGGAATTAAAATCTGTTATCTGGTTTTCTTTTGTGCCATTTCTACAAGCAATCCTCTAGATAATACAAAGTAAAGAGTATTAATTTTTGTATCACGACCTGAAATTTATTTTATTTCATTAAACAAATAGTTGTACTGAAAAGAGCACATGAAGCTGTTCAAGTAGTGCCCTTGGTTACCTGTGTGTCTTCAGCTCTTTAAAGTTCCTTTTGTGTACCTGCCCCTGGGGCATCTGATAATAATTCATTTGTGGTTCTTTAAATATACTCCCAATACCAAAGAGGGGGCTTCTTTTTACGAGTAACTCTTTATGAATTAGCAAGTTTTTGATTGTTCTCAGTTAGTAGAAATGCTTTGGCATCTTGAATAGTGTTCCTGTTTCAGGATTTTACTCATCTGACTTGTTACAGAGATTAAAGCATGTACGTCTCTCTCTATTAAAAGCTTTTTTTTTTTTCATTTTGATAGCTTTTGGGGTACAGGTGGATTTTAGTGACATGAATGAATTGTATAGCGAGTGAAGTCTGAGATTTTTAGTGTACCTGTCTCCCAAGTAGTGTACATTGTTCATGTACACCCAATATGTAGTTTTTTCCCCTTGTCCAGCCTCCCGACTCAACTTTTGAGTCTCTGGAGTCCATTGTATCA
Organism: Sapajus apella; assembly: GCF_009761245.1. NCBI lineage: Eukaryota > Metazoa > Chordata > Mammalia > Primates > Cebidae > Sapajus > Sapajus apella. The sequence continues at coordinate 19,148,524 of NW_022436955.1, forward strand.
TTCTTATGCCTTTGCTTACCTATAGTTTAGCTCCCACTTATGAGTGAGAAATATAGTATTTGGTTTTCCATTCCTGAGTTACTTCAGTTAGAATAATGGCCTCCAGCTCCACCCAAGTTGCTGCAAAAGACATTATTTCATTCTTTGTATGACTGAGTAGTATTCCATGATGTATGCATACCACATTTTCTTTATCCACTCATTGGTCAATGAGCACTTAGGTTGGCTCCATATCTTCGCAGTTGTAAATTGTGTTGCAATAAACATACGTGTGCCATTTCTTTTTGATATAACAACTTCTTTTCCTTTGGGTAGGTACCCAGTGGTAGAATTGCCAAATGGAATGGTAGATCTACCTTTAGTTCTTTAAGAAATCTGCATACTGGTTTCCACAGAGGTTGTACTCATTTACATTCCCACCAGGAGTGCATAAGCATTCCCTTTTCAACACATCCATGCCAGCTTCTATTGTTTTTTGTCTTTTCAATAGCGGCCATTCTTGGAGGAGTAAGATGGTATCTTGTTGTGGCTTTAGTTTTTATTTCCCTGATGATTAGTGATGTTGAACATTTTTTCATGTTTGTTGGCCATTTGTATTTCTTCTTTTGAGAAATGTCTGTTCATGTCGTTTGCCCACTTGTTGATGGGATTTTCTTTTTCTTGCTGATTTGTTTGAGTTACTTGTAGATTCTGAATATTAGTTCTTTGTTGGATGCAAAGTTTGCAAATATTTCCTCCCATTCTCTGGGTTGTCTGTTTATTCTGCTGATTAATTCTTTTGCTGGCAAGCATGTACTTTTGTCTTATCTTTTCATTTTGTTGATTATAATTGGAGTTTTGGAATGAATAATTTGATGGAACTGGATCCAAAGATACAGATACTACTTTTCCACAATAGGATTGAATCATCAGTTGAGTTTTTAGGGGGTATTTGTTGAGTAAAATACTGGTAAGAGTCAGTTCTCAAAAAAAAAAAAAAAAAAAAAAAAGGATAGTCCTTGAAATCTGAATTAATTTATTTTTTGTTTCCCATTAGGTAATTCTGTACTATTTTACCTCTCTGTATTTAGATTTCTTTCTTAGATGCATGGAGGGCATCACCACACAGTTTTTAATGGTACATACATGATATATTCAATTTTAAGTTTCATGGAAAGGGTATCACATAATCTTAATAAAATTCTATGATTAATATCTCGTCTAGGGCAATATCACAACCCTTCAGGTAATCTGATGAGTGAACATTCTATATAGTATAAGAGCAAAGCCAAAAATACTTCTGGTATCAGTTTCTGTCTACTAGAGAACCTGCTGAAATAATAAAAATTTCCTGAAAAACCATCAATGAAAATTTGAGGTTAAAGATACCATTCATTATGAAATTGGACTCCAAAGTTTAAATAAAATCAAGGTTTAATTTCAAAGCTGAATTAAAGGACATGTGCAAAATATATTGGACTAGAATTAGAAAGAGATCAATATGACTTTCACTTTCAAGAATAATGTGATGGTTCACAGCAGGCAAGTGTGATCACTGCAAAATAAAAATGCCTAATAAAATATTTACAAAGTTTGAAGGTATCAGAATGCTATGGCAGCAACCTGGATTAGATGAATCAAAATTCCAGAGAGGAGAGAATTTATCAGAGGTGAGATAGTGATTTCTAGCTGTATGTGTCTTTTTCAATGGGAATTTTGCACTGGTCCTAATATAGAATTAAAGATGGGGATCTAACTCAAAATATTTTGAGAGATAGAATGAAAAGTCCTCCAGTCTTGATGTGCAAAGGGAATAAAGATCCATCTGGGAGGAAACACAAAGCTGGTCCTTCTGGAAATACTTTTTTGGGGAGATTTTGAGACTTTTAGGGATTCTGTGTTAGAGGGCTAGGCTGGAAATCCTGAAGGCAAGATCGATTACCCACAGAGCTTATTGGGGCTGAGGAGACAGACCCATCAGGCTATTGATCTAAAATTTTAGAAACCCATGCCTCAGGAATGCAAGTGAACCAAAGACAGAAAGTCTTATGTAAACTGCTACGTAGCTCCAACCCAGATTAAGTTACAACTGTTTTGAGCCAATCAGTTAATTACTTTATCATGAAAAGGGAATCTGTCTCTAGTGGAAGATAATATCATCTGGATTATGAATGGTTCTTTTATAAACAATATTCAATGTACTACAAAAACCTGTATGCCCAAAGAGGCAATCAAATATGACCTATTATGATAGAAAAAGGTTGATGAGAGGCTCGGACTTAGAAATGATCCAGATTTGGAGTTAGTATAAAGTACTTTAAAGTAACTATCAAAATATGTTCAAGAAAAGAGAGAAAACAGTGGATAAAATAGATGAAAGAATACACTGTGTCAACAAAAAATTAAAATTGATAAAAAAGAATTCAATGGACATTATAAACCAAAAAATGCAGCATTGAAAACTAAATATTCAGTGGAGAGTTTTAACAGCAGATTGAAGAACAAAATACAAGACTAAAAGGTTGGAAGGTAGGGTGGAATAAAATACCAAAGTAAACCACAAAGAGGAAAACTAATAATAACAACAGTAACACTCATAAAAATCAGAACAAAGCATAAGTGAAATATGGCACATGTTCAAAAGGCTTAACATATAAATATTGGAGTCCCAAAAGGGAAGACATGAAAAATTGTGCCAGAAGCAATACGTGAAAAGATGAAGGGTGAGAATTTTCAAAAACACCAACCCACAGTTTCAAGAAGCTCAGTAAATTCTAAGTGGGATGAAATCAGAGAAAAGCCACATAATAGTAACATGGCTGAATCCCAAAGACAGAACAAAAAAAGTGCTATGGAAAAAGAGTCATATTATTCAACTCCCATTTAGGAGTGGGAGTGAACAATGATAATACATGGATGCAGGAAGGAAAATATCACACACGGGGGCCTGTAGGGGGATTGGGGGCAGGGGAGGGAGAACATTAGGACAAATACCTAATGTATGCCGGCCTTAAAACCTCGATGACGGGTTGATAGGTGCAGCAAACTACCATGGCACATGTGTACCTATGTAACAAACCTGCACGTTCTGCGCATGTATCCCAGAACTTACAGTTTTCTTTTTTTTTTTTTAAGACTCATATTTAAAAAGCCATAGATGAAGAATGCTTCTAAGGAAGGGCGACAGCCAATTTTTCAACAGAAATGATAAAAGCCCAAAGACAATGGAATAATAACTTTATTTCTTTTCTTTTTTTAAAAAAAATTATTTTAGGTTTGAGGGTACATAGGAAGTCTTGTTACGCAGGTAAACTCATGTCACAGGGGTTTGTTGTACAGATTATTTCATCACCCAGCTGTTAAGACTGTACCCAATAGCTATCTTTTCTGCTCTTCTCCCTCCTCTCACCCTCCACCCTCAAGTAGAACCCAGTGTTTGTTATATTCTTCTTTGTGTTTATAAGTTCTCATCATTTAGTTCCTACTTATAAGCTAGAAGATGTGGTATTTGGTTTTCTGTTCCTGCATGAGTTAGCTAAAGATGAAAGCCTCCAGCTCATCCATGTTCCCACAAAAGACATAATTTCATTCTTTTTTATGGCTGTATAGTATTCTGTGGTGTATATATAGCACATTTTCTTTATCTAGGAATTATAAATTTAAAGTAGTGAATGAAAAGAACCACCAGCTCAGAATCTATATATGCTAGTGAAATTTTCCTTAACAAATAAAGGCATAATAGCTGTTTTCAGACAAAGGAAGACTGAAAGTAATTGTCATCAGAAGGTTGTAAATAAAAGAAATAATAAAGGAGGTTATACATGCAGGAAGAGTATGATCCCAGATGGAAATATGGAGATTCAGGAAGTGATGAACAATGCCCGAAAGAGTAAACTTGTGGATAAATATTCATGACTATTGAAACACAAAACAGTGAACCTAGTATCTTATAGATTTTAAATCATGGGTGGCATGATGAAAATAATGGAAGCAGAGTAAAAGAAGTCAAAGTCTTCTAAAAAACAGATTAGTACTAATCTGTACTTTTTTGCTGGTATTTTAGAAGACATACACAGTACTAAGGAACGCATGAACATTTAAATCTCCAGGATAACTACTTAAAATAGTCACAGAATACTTTCTGTAAAGTGGATAGAAATAAAAACTGGAATAATAAAATAGCTTTTTTACTAAATGAGTAAAAAAGAACACAAAAATGAGACAAATAGCAAATGAATAATAAGATGGTAGTTTTAAGACCCAATTACATCAGTAATTGCACTAAATGTTTGTGAACCAAATGTATACTAACATACATCAGTTTTAGAATATAATCTACATAGACAGGCATAAAGCACATTGTAATATATGAGAATAGATATTTTAAATTGATTTACACATGTAAAAATATACTTCAAAATAATTTTTTTTTGAAATCAAAATTTCTTGCAAATCAAAGCCACAGTGAGACACCATCCTACATGAGTCAGAATGAGTATTATTGAAACATCAAAAAATAACAGATGTTGGTGAGTATGTGGAGAAAAAGGAACACTTATGATAACACTGTTGGTGGGAGCGTAAATTAGTTTAGCTATTGTGGAAGCCACTGTGGTGATTCCTCAAAGACCTAAAGACAGAAATACCATTTGACCCAGCAATCCCATTACTGGGTGTATACCTATATGCCCAAGGGAATAGAAATCATTCTATTATAAAGACATGTGTATGTTCATTGAAGCACTATTTACAATAGCATGTTCTTTGCAGCACTGCTCACAATAGCAAAGACATGGAATCAACCTAAATGCCCATTAAATATGAATTGGATAAGGAAAATGTGGTACACATATATCATGGAATACTATGCAGCCATAAAAAGAATGAGATGATGTCCTTTGCAGGAACACAGATGGAGCTGGAGGTCATTTCCTTAGCAAACTATTTCTATTAGCAGGAACAGCAAATCAAACACCACATGTTTTCACTTATAAGTGGGAGCTAAATGATTAGAACACATGGACACATAAAGGGGAACAACATACACTTGGGCCTTTCAAAAGGTGGAGGGTGGGAGGAAGAAGAGGATCAGGAAAAATGACTAATGGGTACTAGGCTTAATACATGGGTGGAGAAATAATCTGTACAACAAACCCCCATAACACAAGTTTACCTATGTAACAAACCTGTACTTTTACCCCTGAACTTAAAAAAGTTAAATAAAGGAAGAAATCAAAATTTCTTTTCACAAGACATATATGAAATATAGAGAATCGCTTTCAACAGGAAAAATATGAGATTTATTTTGTAACAGATGTTGGGTGAGGCATCTTCTTATTAAGTCTGAACTTCCTCCTAGTAAATTATGAGACTTTTAGAGGCTGAGGCCAACAAACACGATAATGTTTGCATTATCTTCTGCATCTGGAACCATATCTTACATATAGAAAGATGGCAATGAATATTCATCCATTCCATTGTGCATTCTGATTTGTAGAGAAAGAACATATATCATTACAAGACAATTTACTTAATGAAAACCTTAACATACTTAACTATATGTGCATAGTGAGTCTCATAGAGGAGTTTCACATATTTTATTTCGTTTGTTGGCTCTTCTAACCTTGTGTGATATGTTGTTCTTTTTTTTTTGAGACAGAGTTTCGCTCTTGTTACCCAGGCTGGGGTGCAATGGTGCGACCTCGGCTCACCGCAACCTCCGCCTCCTGGGTTCAGGCAATTCTCCTGCCTCAGCCTCCTGAGTAGCTGGGACTACAGGCACGCGCCACCATGCCCAGCTAATTTTTTGTATTTTTAGTAGAGACGGGGTTTCACCATGTTGACCAGGATGGTCTCGATCTCTTGACCTTGTGATCCACCCGCCTCGGTCTCCCAAAGTGCTGGGATTACAGGCTTGAGCCACCGCGCCCGGCCTGTTGTTCTTGAGTAATTATTCCAATATCGTACTCAAGGAAACTGGGAGAGGGAGGCTCAGTGAGAGGAATGAGAGAAGAACCCAAGTATTTTGACTGCTCATTCAATGCCCATGTAATATTTAAATATAGGCCAGTATTTTAAGTGACTTCCAGGAACTTTTTGGCTGGACTTTAAACTTCACTGTGCAGATGGACCATTCTTTTTTTTTTTGTTTGTTTGTTTTTTAATAATAGTGACAGGGTCTCACTATGTTGCCCAGGCTGGCATAGAATTCCTAGCCTCAAGCAATCCTCCTGCTGCAGCTTCCAAACTGCTGGGATTACAGGTGTGAGCCACCGCTGTTCCGGGTAGCCATTCCTGAATAAGAGGTATTTACTAAGGTTAGTTCAGTGCTGGCAATTACAACAAAGCAACCATGCAGAGCCACTAGAATCAATACCATTCTCTTCTGGAACTGGGATTAGATAAACTGGTCGTGAATATGAGAAGGCATAAAGCATGGTGGTGTGAATTCTGGTTTCAGAATACTAATTAGAGTGCAGGGTTTCACAGTGAATTATTTCTATTTCTATCACCTGAAGACTCCCAGAAGGCAACTGGGCTAATTCACACTGTGTAATTCACCAAGGTTTTATTTTCTAATAAACTATGGAGAGTTCTTAATTAGTAATTAGAAAATGATTATACCTCGTCTGTAGAAAACACACTTCTTTGATTATATTGATGTGACTACGCAATTACATTTCAAATTAGTTTGAATAATGTTTAATGCAGGAATTGTAATTCTGGTATGATCTGCCAGGTAACTTAGCAGGGGCAGGTGGAGGGCAGCCACAAGTATGCACATATGGTGGCTGGTTTCACATGGTTTCTCAACTCTGTTCTGGTGCTCTTTGCAACACAAAAGATGCCAGTGAGGGCTTAATTTCATCATTCAGTCTTCATATTGTACATAATTCCTTTTAAATTATGACATATCAAGATTTTTAGTTTTTACTGAAATCAAGTGATTTTTATATTTCAGTATTTTTTAGATATTTTATTAAGTGTAATTTAATTTATAAATATCTAATATTTCAGTATGTATTTCAATGTTATATTAAGTATGATTATAATATAATAATAATTACTATAAATTTTTATTGCATTAAGTATTATGTAATAATCATTTTAAGTACTATTACTTAAGAAAAATATACTGCAGTGAGTCAAGAAATGCTTCTAATGTACATTTATAATAATCAGGTTAAGGAGAAATTCAAGTATAATAATAATATATTGATTGTTTCAGAATGTGGCAATCCAAACAAATACAGCTGTGAAAAGTTGATAAAGAGTAGGGTTTTGATAGAGTCCAAAGTGATACTTTTGGGAATGAAAGAGTGCGTAAGCCAGATGGGGACATGGGGACAGTATGTTTAAACTAGCTTTGTCTAGGTCAACCTGGGATATGTGGCAAGCCTAATTATGGATCTGTGTATATGGGTGTGATGTTTCACCAATATGCAGCATAGACCTACTTGTATCTAATGAAAAACGTAGCATCTATCTTCTGCTGTGTATACATTCACTGGATACTTAAATGGCTACTCTGTGCCAGGAACTTTAGAAGATGGATACACTGAGATTGCTCAGACTCAGCCCTACATTTTGCAGAAACATCATGTGAACTTGGTAAATCCCAGGGCAGAGATACCAAAAACTGAGGTGGAGGAGGAAACAGGGCTGAGTGACCATCAAAGGCTGTGTTTCTCCAGGAGACTTGACTGTTTTCCTGCCTTGGTCTTTGACTCTGATATTTAAAACTTATCAGTTTTAAACACCCCGAACTGGTGTTTGAGTTGTTTTTTTTTTTTTTTTAAACATTGTATGGGCTTATCAGGAAAATGCTTTTAGTTTAAAAAGGATCCAAATACTGTATCCAGACCAAACATATACTGATTCATTTAAGCATGCACTGTCCTCTATGGTAGCCTCATGTGGCTATTTAAATTTAAATTAATTAAAATGAAATAAAGTTAAAAGTGAAGTTCCTTAGATGCACTAAGCCATATTTTAAGTGATCAATTGCTGCATGTAGCCAAGGATATAGTTTTGAGCAATATAATGTAGAACATTTCCATAATCTTCAAAATTTCTATAGAACAGCACCAATTCAAACAAATCACACATCTATAAATGAAATGCACCAGTGATTTCCTCCTACCACTGTGTGTTAGTCCATTCTCATGCTGCTAATAAAGACAAAATGATGCTGGGTAACTTATACGTGAAAGATGTTTAATGGACTCACAGTTCCACATGGCTGGGGAGGCCTGAAAATCATGGTGGAAGGCAGGGAGAAGCAAGCCATGTATTACATGGAGGGCAGCAGACGAAGAGAAAACTTGTGCAGGGCAACTTCCCATTATAAAACCATCAGATCTTGTAAGACTTATTCACTATCACTAGAACAGCACAGGAAAGACACAGCCCCCATGATTCAATTACCTCCCACAAGGTCCCTCCCACAACACATGGGAATTGTGGGAGCTAAAATTCAAGATGAGATTTGGGTGGGGACACAGCCAAATCATATCACACCATTACCCCTTTAATATCAGAATATTTACACCATCACACATTCTGCCAAAAGTTTGTGAAATACCTTCATTCACTTCTCATTCATTCAACACATATTCAATAAGCATGTACTATGTGCCAGGTATAGGAATGAGTAACATAGAAAGAGAACTTGCATGTTAATTTTAAATTCAAATAATTACTTAAGTATTGAAATATTGAATATTAAAAATTGGATATTGAAAATATCTCCTTTTTACACGATTGAGCCTTCTAATCAGGAAGTAAATTAATTTGTCAAACCTCCTAACATAGTAAAATCTGGAGGTAACAAATACAGTATAAAATATGGATGAGGAAACTAGCATACAAGGATATACTGATCAGTGATGTCAGGACACCTCTATCATTGCTTACTATGGCACTGCTTCTTCTATTTTTTTGAAATACTATAGTTTTGGTAACATCAAAGCTCGGGGGGATGATTTGAATGTTATATAAGAAAGGATAACTGAGAATAACCTTCAAATGAAGATCCAGGAAATTTACAGAAATAGTATTTGAGAAACACAATTAACAGTTTATAAGAAATACGAGGTAACATTTTAAAAAACATGGCCAATTATAGTTGATGTGGGCTTTTGAAATCAGTGATAAAAAACATAATCACATAGAATTACCCTTCCAGGCTCTTATTTGGACTTTTATATTCAATGTACTAAAAAGGCAAAACAAAACCTTACTCTGAAGAGATAGTTGATTTGATCCTGCAGTGAGAAAAGATTATGGTCCTAAAATAGCCTGCAATATGGAGGATTTACCTAGGATTTAGGGGCATTAGTTCAGAAAGCTAGAGTTAAACAATAGAATGACTTACTTAGGGAAGGTTAACCTACTTCCTATTTCTCAAGGGCATTTTGCGTAGAGTAAGGATAAAATTGAACTGAGGTTCGTTTGCAAGATGGCATATGAAGGGACCAGGGTTTGATACGCCAGCTGTTTTTCTCCAACCTCCATAGGAGATCAATGTATCTTTGATTTAAAAACCAGTACCATCTCTTCTCAAAGCTAAATTATCCACATTATTGATTTCCCATGAATTCTCAGGTTGGTTTCCTGAGATCTGTTTTCTGTGAGTGGCCTTAATGTTTTTCCCTCGATGTTGGGATTAGCAGTGACTTCCAAGTCACTAAATGCAATGGGTCATCTTTAGTCTCTGCCTCCCACCCCCATCTCCAGGCAGCATTTGGCCCCTTTTCTTATTCTTGAAGGGGATTTCCTCATCCTGAAAGCAATCTCTGCTGCCATCATCAATGACATCACACCAGTTTGGCGATGTACCTCTTTATTACAGTTTCTGAACCATCACCTGACTGGAGCCATAAATAACTTACTGCCTCCTCTCTGCTTCCCCCAGTTGTCTTGCTATAAAGTATAATTTTCTAATATAAATTAGATCTTATTTCCCTTAATACCTTTGATGCCTCTTCACTGCATTTAGAATGAGATCTAAGCCTCATCACCTGTCCTGTGAGTCCTGGATCACCTTACTTCTCTGAATTTTCAGCCTCAACTCACTAGTTATTGTTCATTCATTTATTCTTTTATTTACTAATTCTTTCACTCCAACAATTATGTGTTGAGCACTGTTCTGGAATCTGAGGTTACAACTGTAAATACAGGCCAAAATAATTGCTTTCTTGGAGGTTACATTCTAGCAGTAGCTGAGAGTGACGTGATGGTGAGAGACAAGTAACAAACAGGGCAAATAAGGAAAATTATACATTGAATGATGATAAGGTCATGGGAGAAAAAGTAAGGAAGGTGTGTGCATGGAAGGTTGAAAATACAGAGAGGGCAGTCAAGGAAGGTTTCACAAAGAAGCTAACATTTGAGTAACGACTCCATGGAAGAGAGGGAAAAGAAGACACAGATGTCTGGGTGAAGAGAATCCTAGGTAGGAGAAAGAGAAAAGCAACATCCTAAGGAAGGGGTTCCTATGGCATATTCCGGAATCAATGAGGAGGCTGGCATGAGGATCACCGGTGATACAAATGGGGCTGCATGTGGAGAAACCGGACAGCAGGAGGGACAGAGCATGTGGGACCTTGAAGACCACTGTTAATAACTGCTTTTTTTTTTTTTTTTGAGACAGGGTCTTGCTCTGTTTCCCAGGCTGGAGTGCAGTCATGTGATTTCGGCTCACTGCACCCTCTGCGTCCTGGGTTCAAGCGATTCTCCTGCCTCAGCCTCCCAAGTAGCTGAGACTGAAGGCATGGGCTACCATGCCTGGCTAATTTTTTTTTTTTTTTTTTGTATTTTTAGTAGAGATGGGGTTTTACCATGTTAGTCAGGCTGGTCTTGAACTCCTAACCTCAAATGATCTGCCTGGCTTGACCTCCCAAAGTGTTGGGATTACGGGCCTAAGCCACTGAGCCTGGTCAAGAACTGCTTTTATTTGGGATGAAATGAGAAGACATTAGAGGGCTTGGAGACAGGAAGGGCATGATCTGACTTAGGTTTTAGAAGGATCACTTCAATGTCTGTGTTAAAATTAGATGGGAACAGCAAGGTTTGGAAACAGGAGAACTTTTGAGAGATTCTTGCGATAATGCGGAAGAAAAATGATGAAGGCTTGGACCATTGTGGTAGCTATGGAGATAAAGAGAGATTGGTAGATGCTAGATGTGTTTTGAGGAAAGGCATGCTTGCAACACATCTCTTTTACACTTCCTTGATCACAGATGCCTTTTTCCTGGGCTAGGGTCTTTCTATGGACTGCTTTCAATGGCAGGCCACTCTTTATTTTTTAAATTTATGTAAGGTAAATGGCACACAGTTAAAGTGTAAAGTTTTATAAGCTTTTGTTTATACACACACACACTACACACACGAAACCATTGCCGTAATTGAGATAATACACATTTTCATCATTCCCCACCCCAGTTTCATTTTACCCTTTCATATTCCTCACTTACCCCCACAGTGTCTAGGTAACAAGTGATCTGTTTTCTGTCATTATAGATTATCTTGAATTTTCTAAACTTTTATGTAAATGGAATCATGCAGTGTATGTTATTTTTAGAATTTGTATTTAGATACATATAATGTAAAATTTGCCATTTTAACCATTTCAAAGTGTATTTCCCCCTGACAGACCCCAGTGTGCGATGCTCTCCTCCCTGTGTCCATGTGTTCTCATTGTTCAACACCCACCTATGAGTGAGAACATGTGGTGTTTGATTTTCTGTTCTTGTGTCAGTTTGCTGAGAATGATGGTTTCCAGGTTCATCCGTGTCCCTACAAAGGACATGAACTCATTGTTTTTGATGGCTGCATAATATTTCATGGTGTATATGTGTTTTGAGCACTTTTAAATGAACATGATTTGATCCTTCTTAGTACAATTTTATCTTATGTCTTATTTACAAAATATTCAACTGACTAATAATTTCTTGAGTAATTACTGTATTCTAGCTAATTTTTGAGACATTAATCCTTTATTCATAAAGTTTCTATTCTGAGTAGCAGTTAATAAAAAACAGAATAGGAAGAAAAAAAGCAGGACTTCAAAAAGAACATCTTTTGTTTTTGAACAGTGGGGAGAAAGACCAGTGGAACAAATTATTCTGGGAAATCAATGGATCAATTTAACATTGATCCATGATCTCCCTTAAAACCTTTTTTTTTTTTTAAATTGTATTTGGGCTCTGGGGTGCATGTGCATGTCCTGCATCCTGCAGGATTGTTGCATAGGTACATACATGCCATGGTGGTTTGCTGTCTCCATCCCCCTTCCCCTGACCCTGCCCTGTTGCCTACATCAGGCATTTCTCCTGGTGTTATCCCTCCCCCTCCTTCCTACTCCCCTGCTCTCCTTCCCTCCCCTCCCCCCCCCCCCTCCCCTCAACCCCCTGACCTAGCCCTGTGGGTGTTTTTCCCTTCCCTGTGCCTAAGTGTTCTCATTTTTCATCACCCACCTATGTGTGAAAACATGGGGTGTTTGGTTTTCTGTTCTTGTGTCAGTTTGCTGAGAATGATAGTTTCCAGGTTCATCCATGTCTCTACAAAGGACACGAACTCATCGTTTTTTATGGCTTCATAGTATTCCATGGTGTATATGTGCCACATTTTTTTTGTCCAGCCTATCATTGATGGGCATTTGGGTTGGTTCCAGGTCTTTGCTATTGTAAACAGCGCCACAATGAACATACGTGTGCATGTGTCTTTATGATACAACGATTTATAATCCTTTGGGTATATACCCAGTAATGGGATTTCTGGGTCAAATGGAATTTCTATTTCTAGATCCTTGAGGAATTGCCACACTGTCTTCCATAATGGTTGAGCTAGTTTACACTCCCACCAACAGTGAAAGTGTTCCTTTTTTCTCCACATCCTCTCCAGCATCTGTTGTCTGCAGATTTTTTAATGATTGCCATTCTAACTGGCGTGAGATGGTATCTCAATGTGGTTTTGATTTGCATTTCTCTAATGACCAATGATGATCAACATATTTTCATATATTTGTAGACTGCATGTTTGTCTTCTTTTGAAAAGTATCTGTTCATATCCTTCGCCCACTTTTGAATGGATTTGTTTGTTTTTTTTTCCTGTATATCTGCTTTAGTTCTTTGTAGATTCCGAATATTAGCCCTTTGTCTGATGGGTAGATTGAGAAAATTTTTTCCCATTCTGTTGGTTGCTAGTTCACTCTAATGACTGTTTCTTTTGCTGTGCAGAAGCTCTTAAGTTTAATTAGGTCCCATTTGTCTATTTTGTCTTTTGTTGCCATTGCTTTTGCTGTTTTAGTCATGAAGTCCTTGCCCATGCCTATGTCCTGAATTGTTTTGCCTAGGTTTTTCTGTAGCGTTTTTATGGTGTTAGTTCTTTAATCCATCTGTAGTTAATTTTTGTATAAGGTGTAAGGAAAGGGTTCAATTTCAGCTCATTGCAACCTCTGCCTCCAGGGTTCAAGCAATTTTCCTCCCTCAGCCTCCTGAGGAGCTGGGATTACAGGTATCCACTACCATGCCTGGCTAATTTTTGTATGTTTAGTAGTGACGGGTTTCACTATGTTGGCCAGGCTTGTCTTGAACTTCTGACCTCAAGTGATCTGCCTGTGTTGGCCTCCCAAAGTTCTGGGATTACAGGCGTGAGCCACTGCATCCAGCCCTAAACTATTTTTTTACATGTTTTGTTAGATTTATACCTAAACATTTTAGTTTCTAAGCAATTGTATTACATTTTTAAACTTCAGTTTCTGTGTGTTCATTGTTAGTATATAGAAATGCAATCAATTTTTGCATGTTGGTCTTGTATCCTATAACATTGAAAAACTCAAGCAGTGGGTAAAGGGCTTTCTATTCAACAAATGGTGCTGCAACAGCCAGTTAACCACATGCAGAAGATTGAAACTAAACTCTTCCCAAGGAACTTATTACAATCTACACTTAAGAAGTGGGGATATATGCTCCACCTCCTTGAGGACAGAGTATCTACATAAATTATTTGGAATTCGTCAGCATAGAAAGTTTGTCTCTTGTTCCCTATTTATTTAAATACATATATTTATGTATTTAATCAATTATTTATATTAGTGTGCACATGTAGAAATTTAATTTCTATTTTGGGTTATAGTCCAATGGTAACTTAGTTACAGTCAATTCTCATTACTCCTGGTAGTTATGTTCTATAAAGTTGCAGCAAACAAGGATTTTGCAATGAACCGTTGCACCTAGGGAAAATGTGTATATCTCTCACATAGATTTTAATCCTAAATCCTACAAACAATTTATCCTGGTAGAATCTATTTTCTTTTTCTTAAAAAAAGAGACAATAAGGTTCAGAAGTATTAAATGACTTGCAGAGGCTACTCCATTCTCTGGTGACAAAACTGGCCCTCAAACCTGGTCCAACTGGGCCCAGAGGCAGAGCTTCCCTCATTTGCCCCACAGCCCCTGTCGAATCCATCCTCTGGTCATCTCTGCATGAGAGCTGAAACAAGAAGGCAGAGTAGTTGCCTCGATGGACCTCAGCTGGGAACATGCCTTTTGCGTGATTCAAATTTTTAGTGCTCTCTGTATGTCTGTCTGCGAACGGCAATGAAAGTTACACCTGACTACTGGTGTCAGGGTTACAAATAAACTTTAGCAAGTAGGCAAATTCACAAAGACACAATCTGCAAATAATGATCAATTGCTTCTCCCTTCCTTTCCCTTCCTTCTCTTCTCTCCCCTCCCCTCTCCTCCCTCCCCTCCCCTCCCCTTCCCTTCTTCCCTGACGGAGTCGCGCTCTATTGCCCAGGCTGGAGCACAATGGCATGATCTCAGCTCATTGCAACCTCTGCCACCAGGGTTCAGGCAATTCTCCTGTCTCAGCCTCCCGAGTAGCTGGGATTACAGGCACCTGCCACTGCACTTGGCTAATTTTTGTATTTTTAGAAGAGACAGTGTTTCACCATCTTGGCCAGGCTGGTCTTTAGTTTCTCAGGTACATAAAGAAACACATACTCTTGTATTCATAAAGAAATGTAAGGATCAGCCAGTCCACCTTGCAACTCAATGCAGGAGTTCTTTATGTGGTTTTGGACAGGTGCCATACAACCTTGGCCTGCAGTCTTGACAAGGCTATCCTCACACCATTATGTGTAGTTGCCCTTCAGGTTCCACTCAAGGGTCCATCATCAGAGAAGCACTTTCAAACTCTTAGGTTGAGTTCTTCAGTTGATGATGTCATAGCCCTGTGCACCTGTTCTTCAGGGCACACATTCCATGCAGTTTATAGATGTACATTTCTTTTTAACATTATCTGATTAGAATTGTTTCTCCACTAGGGCAAAGGAACTGGGTCTTCTTTTACACACTTTGTTTCTTCAGAAACTGAGTGCGAGCACATAATGACTCATTAATAACTGAATAAGAATAAAGGGATGAATGAGTGAACAGGGAGATCATTACCTCAGAGGACACTATTTTTCATTTTTGAATCACCTACTTATCGCCAGGTGTAGGTAAGATCTAAAGCTCTGTGTCAAAAATGTTATTTTCTGTTTACATATGGATGAGTAAAATCTAAAAGCCTCAATTATTTCAAGGCCCATGTAAGTCAAATCAAGATACCCTGAGGGAAAGAATGATGCTGTACAGAGATCATATTTCAATTTAGAATAAAATATTCACCTATGAGTAACTTAATTATTTGATTATATGGAGATTAGCTGGCTTATAATGCTTCACTTGTTTTCTTGCTGAATATGATTTATATTTCTGATATCTCACTAAAAAATACCCAATATTTTAACTGGATTTGGGAATTTCAAAGAACAGATCCAAATTGGTGAAGTGTGTATTAGACTATAGACAACATCTTTACGTTATCCACCACTAGGGAAAATAATTAGACAATGCATTTATTATGTTTCTTTCTCAACACATTAATTCTTTATACAACAATTCTCTTAATTATTGGACCTCCTCTGCCTTGTGCCAGGGTTCTGTGCTTAACTTTTACTAACTCGAGATATTTCTATGTGAAAATAATTTATGATATTGACTTCATATATTAATAAATGAGCTGGGTGCGGTGGCCCATGCCTGTAATCCCAGTGCTTTGAAAGGCTGAGGTGGCTGGATCACCTGAGGTCAGGAGTTTGAGACAAGCCTGGCCAACATGGTGAAACCCCATCTCTACTAAAAATACAAAAAAAAAAAAAAATTAACTGGGCATGGTGGCTGGCACCTGTAATCCCAGCTACTCGGGAGGCTGCGGCAGGAGAGTTGCTTGTACTCAGGAGATGGAGGTTGCAGTGAGCCAAAATCGTGCCATTGCACTCCAGCCTGGGCAACAAGAGCGAAACTCCAGCTCAATAAATGAGTGAATGAATGAGTGAATGAAAACCTTATAATTTGAGCAGTCTTCAATTTCTGGTAAAATAATTATGACTTCTTCTGGTTACAATAAATATTCTTTTATTTTTGTTGTAATTGTTTACGTGGCCAACATTCCATGTGAAGGAAGCATTATGTAAATAGGAACTCAACAAATAGACGACATTTGTTTTGTGTAAGTAACTATGCCGTGAAAATGTGACCTATCCTAGTTTATGAATCATGGTCGCTTATTGTTGTTACAAACCCCCATTATTATTCCAGAAGTGTTGAAAGAGAGGAAGGAATAGAGGTTAAAAATTGCCTTTATTGCATCTTTGCATTTGGGTACCTGTAAGAGTTGAGGTTTTTAAAAACCATTTTGCCAGCTCATCTTGCTGACATTTTCCTGCCAGTGGATGAAATATATGATACATTGTGTCTCTGCATGTATTTTTGTAAATAATTTTTCTGACAAGGAGACAATGCAAAAACTGAAAAAGTTAAACACATTTTCTTCATCCGAGAGGTGACTCTTCTTCATACCACCTTCCTTTCAGTTGGATATGTAATTTTACCGTATATTTTTGAAGTTTGCCATGCTAAGACCTATCACTCTCTGAAGTCCTCACACATAAAACTTAATCTCTGCTACTTTTATAATTATAGGTGCTCCTCAGTGTACTATTGGGTTACTTTCTAACAAACCCACTGTATGCTGAAAATATTTTAAGTCAAAAGTGCATTCAATACATCTAACCTACTGAACATCCTGTCTTAGCCTAACCCACTTTAAACTTAATTTAAGTGCCCAGAAGGCTTACATTAGCCCACAGTGGGTAAACATCTTCCAACACAAAGTCTACTTTATAATAAAGTGTTGAATATCTCATGTAATTTATTGACTACTATATTGAAAGTAAGAAACAGACTGGTTGTAAGGGTGCTTGAGTATGGTTTCTACAGAATGCATATTGCTTTTGCAGCATTGTAAAGTCAAAATGTCATGAGTTGAACTATCCTAAGTCAGGGATCATCTCTATTTTGTTCTATTGAGTCTATGTTACTTAATAAGAGTAATACCCATCTTCCTTTTTATTAGAAATGTTGCTTTATAGATTTATTCTAGGAGTTCTAATACACAATAATTGATGTTCAAGGAAATGAGGAAGAAAGGAAAATAATAAATTATCAAAGGAATAACATGAAGTCCTCACTGAGAGCAGAAGGACCTAGTTGTTCCTGCTGCCTATGTGCAGCAAGTTCTCAATAAAATGAATAGTAAAGACTCTCATGTAAGCGTTTCATTGATTAAATAGGAGTGCCCAGAAAAGTATCAAAGGAGGAAAAAATGATCCTGAAAAAGAGGAAAAGGAAGAAGAATAATTTCAGAAATCTCAACCACAAAACAGCGTCCCGGGAAATAATTGAATGGTGCCACTATGATTCTGAAGGAGTGGTTTTCAACCTTGAAGTCCCTACTCTAATAAACAAAGTTTCTTACAGAATGAAGATAATATCAAGACATGTAATTACTTAGAAAATGGATGTATCAGATTTATTCTCAGGAACCTGAGACTGTGATCTAACCAAAAAAAAGGCATAAATATGTGGTATACTTGATATGTGAAATATCTTGTCTTTTATATTTGTTATATAAATATGCTTATATTATTTAATTACATATTATATATAGTTATATATCTATTATATAGTTATATATCTATATATAAATGTAATTATATATTTATTATACAAACATTTTATATTTTATAATGTTGTAACATATATACTTTATATATCTTCTATATAATTTATATTTTATTATTTAGCCTGATATGCCAATTAATACATATTCTTATTTATGTTTCTAATATATATTTTATTTTTCATTCTTTCATGTTAATTCTTTAATACATGTTTTTAAAATTACAAAAGTTAAGAATGACAGTCTATTTTGACTTCCTGGGAGTATATTGCAGAAATACTGGTAAATGGAGAAATAATTTAATGATCGTGTTGGAATGAAAGAGAATGAAAAGATATGCCAACTGTTTTGCTTTCTTATCATGACCACCAGAAACATGTCATTCATTAAGGAGAGTATAACTCAACACTCTGACAGCAGAGGAACTATCGTAGGAATTTTTCACACGAAGTGCCTTTAAAAAAGTGAAAATGAGACCAATTCCATCAAAACCAGTGTAAGAAGACAGCAACTGAGAATCAACACATTTCAGTTGATGAAAATTTCTAGCAAAACAATCCCTGAGATAGAATAAAGCTGTACCATCACACTCCAGACTAACATTTGAAAAATTTAAAAAAGAAAACACTTAAAATCAGATATTCGAAACCTGAGATAAAAAATAGACAAAAAGGAAGGATTTTCACCAGAGTCGCCTCAACTTAAGAAAGAAATTAAACCTGACAATGTTGGAAATGGCTAATAAATTACAATGGTCTTAAAAGAGAAAAAAGTTGAATGAGAATTTAGTAAGAGGCATTAAAGAAAGAAAAACAAGAAAATTGAAATTAGAAAAAGGAAGAAGTAAACTGGGTCAGAGAAAAAAAGTGGTTGAAATGAAAAACATTTCTTATATATTTTCTCTATTATCTATTCAATCATCTATCATTTATCTATATATTACGTACATTATATTTTTTTGAATCTTTTCAGAATAGGTTACATGCATCAGGAAACGAGGCTATTTACCCCTTAATACTCCTGTATATATTTCTTATGAAGGAGGATATTTATTTGCACAATCACAGCACAGTAATCAACTACAGTGAATTTAACACCAAACATCCCTGTTACCTTGTCTATAGGTTGTATTCCAATTGCATCTATGGCCCCAATAATATCCAGTTCAGAATGCATTTGTGTCTTTTAGTAATATATAAAAAGACATAAAGGCATTTAATTGTTGTGTCTCTTTTTTAAAATTTTTACTTTAAGTTCTGGGATACATGTGCGGAGCATGCAGGCTTGTAATATAGGTATATATTGTTATGTCTTTTTAGCCTCCTTTAATAAAGAGCTCCTTGGCCTGTGTCTTTCATTAAAAAATACAGGCCAGATATTCTATAGAATATTCTTCAATTTGCATTTCCTTGGTGTTTTCTCATGAATAGATTGAGATTATGATTTTGGACTTGAATACTACGTGAGTGCCATGTTCTCCTTGAGTAGCTACATGGGGAAGCTCGTAATACCACTTTTTGTGCCGGGCTAATTTTGTGTGTGTGTGTTTTAGTAGAACGGGGTTTTACCGTGTTGCCCAGGCTGATCTAGAACTCCTGAGCTCAGGCAATCCATCCACTTCAGCCTCCCAAAGATTCTTTTTTAATAGCAAGAAATATGACCCATGATATGAATGTATTACTCATTTGTTCAATTCTACAATATGCACAAAACAATTCTATTTTGATACTGTCAAAGAATTTTCCAACATGGTTTCACCAGTTAATAACCCCTCCAGCAGTGTGTGGTATTTCTAGTTGCTCTACATCCTTGCCAACATTTTAGGAATGTTAGTATTTTTCTTTTAGCCATTGCAGTCTGTGTACAGTGGTATATCATTGTGGTTTCAATTTTTATTTGCATGTCCTTGATGACTGATGAGGTTTAATATCTGTTTATTTATTTGCCTCTTGAATATTTTTGTTTTGATAAAATACATCTCTACTTTTCTCTTGTGTTGTCTGTGTTTTTGTATTGGCTGAATATACACTACATGGATGTGTTCTCGATGAGTCATTGGTGAGTTTTGTTTGTAAAATATCTTCTGTTTTCTGTTTCTCTAAGCTCAATAATATTTTCTCCTGTATTTTATTGTAAAAATTTTATGACTTTGCCTTTACTATTAAGATCTTCAAAATCTCTTACTGCTTTTTGTGTATTGTGTGAGAAAGGGTCAAGAATCATTTTCTCCACATTGAAATCCAAGTGATATAGCACCTTTTATTGGAAGGGCCATTCTTTCTTGCAATTCACTGAAGTCTCACCTTTGTTAAAATCCATGAGCCCATATTTGTGTAGCTTTGCTTTCGAAGTCTCTTTTCTGTTCGATTGGAATATTTTTTTCTAGTCTGGTGTTATGCCATGTTGTCTTAATTACTGTAGTTTTATGACACATCTTAATATCTAGTAGTGTGAATCCTTTCACTTTCTATCTACAAAATTGTCTTGGGTATTTGTGGGCTTTTACATTTACATATACATTTTAATATCATCTTTTCAATTTCTACAATATAAAAATCCAGCTGGGATTTTCATTTGGATTGCTCTGAATGCATACATCACTTTAGAAGGAATTATTATCTCTATAATATTTTGTCTTGAAATTCATAGACATGTGCCTTGTTTGTTTAGGTCTTTTGTATTTTCTCTCAATTATGTCTTCAATTTTCTGTGACATGTTGAACATATTCTATTTGGCTAATCCCTAAGTATTCTTTATGCTTTTATAACTATCATTTTGAAAACTCGTTTCTATTTCTTTCTGGTGTATAACAATGAAACTTTTTCATACTGACTGTATGTCAACTTTCCAGATTCATTTATTAATTTTTAAGTGCTTTTCAGCTTTTGAGTATGTCATATAAACAACGGTGTTGTCTGTTACTAACTAGAGGTATGTTTACTTTTCCAGTCCCTATGCTTTGGTAGTTTTTTGTTTTTTGTTTTTGAAAAACAACAACAACAACAACAACAACAACAAAAAACCACAGAGCTTTATTGTTCTCAACACCAGCGGCAGCAGTCTCTGTAGGACAGGGGAGTGAGTTCTGTTGACTGACAGGGATAGGTGGCTCCTACTTGCAGGCGATGAGCGGCTTCCGCAGGACCACAATGACTGCGTCCCTGTGCAGGAACATCGTGGAGATGTAGCGGTCTTTGTTGACTGGCTTGGACTTCTTCTTGCCCTTGCCGCTCGTGGGTACCTCAGTCCACATCTCCTTCACGTTCTCCAGCACCATGCTGCAGTGCCCATCGAAGGCCTTCACACGGCCCAGGAGTTTCTTCTTGTTGCGGCAGCTGATGAGCACTTGGGCAGTTGGGTGTTGTTCTTGACGGACTGAGTGAGCACAGAGAGTGGACCCGTGTTAAATTCCTCCTCCTCTGGCTTCTGCAGCTCCTCCGGGGTCATCTCACTCTTGGGCTTGTCGAGGAGGCTCATGTTGGTCACTAAGCTCTCGGTTCACTCCGGTTTCCTCTGCGTTGCTGCTGCCTGAGGCGAGAGAGGCGGTAGTTGTTTTACTTCCTTCCATTCGCAGGCTAGGACCTGAATTACAATGTTGAATAGAAGTGGTGATAGTGGGTACCTTGTCACCTGATCTTAGTAGGTGAGATTTTAGTAATTCACCAAAAAGTATGATGTTTACTGTAGGCATTTTATGAATCCCCAATATCAAATTAATGTTACTTTCTATTTCTACTTTGCCGAATTTTTTTTTTCCAGGTTTTAATATTGTTGTTTCTACCCCAAAATTCATGTGTATTTGGCATCTTGTCACAGGCCATATCTCAGGGGTTTCATAGTCACCCCTAGTTTGGTGATTTTTTAAAAAAATATTTATTATTCTTTAAGTTCTGGAGTACATGTGCAGATCATGCAGGTTTGTTACACAGGTATACAAATGCCATGGTGGAGGTTTGCTGCATCCACTATAATTTTCTGGCACCTATTGATAAGAATGTTTTATATTTTGCCGGGCGTGGTGGCTCACGCCTGTAATCCCAGCACTGTGGGAGGCCGAGGCGGGTGGATCACGAGGTCAAGAGATCGAGACCATCCTGGTCAACATGGTGAAACCCCGTCTCTACTAAAAATACAAAAAATTAGCTGGGCATGGTGGCGCGTGCCTGTAATCCCAGCTACTCAGGAGGCTGAGGCAGGAGAATTGCCTGAACCCAGGAGGCGGAGGTTGCGGTGAGCCGAGATTGCGCCATTGCACTCCAGCCTGGGTAACAAGAGTGAAACTCCGTCTCAAAAAAAAAAAAAAAAAGAATGTTTTATATTTTTCATTTCTTCCATTGTGGTAAATTACATTGTTTGGTTTTTCTGATGTGGAAACAATCTTGCATTTCTGGAATAAATTCAACTTGATTGTGGTGTATTATCTTTGTATATATTTATATAATTATTGCAATCAATTTCACAACTATGTTCATGATGGATATTAGTCTGTAATGTCACTATTCTTGCAATGTCCTTTTTTGGTTTTCATAGGAAAGTTAGTCTGGCCTCATTAAACAGACTGGGACATGTTCCATCTTTATTCTGGATACTTAAAAAATCTATTTGCTCTATGCATCTCATATATCATCAAATAGCTGTGGAAAAAATGGCCCAGAATATTGAATTCACTTTTCTGGGCCTCATGTCTCTCCAGCAAATTGGCTTCGTGAGTCCTGGCTGCTTTGGTAGGTCTCTGGTATCATCAACATGATATTTTCTATATTTTAGTCACCTTTTAAAGATTTTCTTGGTGAGAGGTCCATTTTGCTGTAGACTGGCCTGTCACTGCTGGAAGTGGAAGCCCCTCCCTCATTTTTAACCCCATTTCTCTGGCTTTTGTTATTTTTCACAAGGGGCAGGTAGATCAAGAATTTTTCAGCTTGTGTGTTACAAATATTCATTAGAGAGTTTTAGATTGCTGTCTGAGTTCACCTTCTTATGCTTGAATGCTTTAGGAATGAGGAAGAATATTTACTGAGACAAATGCTCCGTCAGTTTGACAATGCTCTTTTCAAACTGGGTGCCTCTCAGAGCAAGTTCTGTATGGTTCATTACTCATTTGCTGCGCTGTCCTCATCTTTTAAGATTTGCTTTAGGTGATGCTAGTCTGCAGAGGTTTCTGCTTTCTGTTACACGCAATGTTTAGTTTTTTTTTTTTTTTTTAAGAAGTTTTAGAATAGTTAAGGAACATATTCTTGGTTTTGCTAATAAAGAATGCTTATTTTAATTTTGGTAAAATCTCATTTAAACACACCCTGGAGGGATTTCTTTGGGTAAAAATCTGTGTGTTATGCATGTCTGCACACACAATACTTCTGAAAGGTTAACTCAAAATTTTAATAAAATAATGTTTTTACACATAAAAAAATAGTAGCTTTCAGTGATAAAATTGCCTGGGAAAATAAAGCAACTCTTTAGCAATTATAGTATTCAAGTTTTGAATAACAAATAAAAACGACTCTCTCAATTCTACTATGTTTAATGTAAACTTTTGGTATTTTATCAAAATAATTCCTAAGATTTGGTGGTGATAATGGTAATGGTAAACTGAATTCATAGACATGAAGTCATTTTCACCTAACACAAAAGCGAATTATAACTTATGAATGAATATATTATTAGAATATATTTTTCATGAGGAAAACATATAGTCTCTGTTCATATAAGAGATTGTTGGGGCTGGGTGAAGTGGTTCATGCCTATAATCCCAGAACTTTGGGAGGCCAAGGCAGGGGGATCGCTTGAGGTAAGGAGGTCAAGACCACCTGGCCAATCTGGTGAAACCCCTTCTCTACTAGAAATATAAAAACTAGCCAGGTGTGGTGGCACGTGCCTGTAATCCCAGCTACTTGGGAAGCTGAGGCACGAGAATTGCTTGAACCTGGAAGGCGGAGGTTGTAGTGGGCTGAGATCATGCCTCTGCACTCCAGCCTGGGCAACAGAGTGAGAGACTCCATCTCAAAAAAAAAAAAGTTTGTTGAAACAGGAAGAAACTCTAATTCTTGTTGATTTGTTTTGCAGATGAGAAATTGGGTTTTTTTTTAGATGTAACTCCATTGTCCAAAGTAAGAGTGAGAGTTTTGGAGCTTGAACTCAGGAGTCTCCCTGTGTCATGATTCCTTCCCAAAAACAAACGCTAGAAATAATCAGAACAGGCCGAGTTTGAAGCCTGACTCTGGTAATTACTAGCCACACTGATTCATAAAATGTAAAGAATAACGTCAGCAGAGACACTGTGTGGTAAGGATTAATGGAGTAGTGTGTGTGCTTATAAGAGCTTACTAGGATGCCTGGTGTGTTTTAGGGGATCAACATATTTTCTTATATTCTCTGTAAAAGAGAATATTATTTTCTGCTTATGTCTGATACTAATTCCTTTGCTTGTGTTCTAGATCCTTTTTTCTTCTCCAGCATCTGCTACCAATTCCCCAACAACCTTACCCACTTCCCCACCTTTGTCGTTTCCCAATTCCAACCTCTCTACAAGCACTTAGTGGACAACTATGGTTGTCTCTCCTATTCAAAACAAAACACCTTCCATCCAGTATATGCATACCCACTGTCTTTGCCTTCTTTTTCCCCTGTCAAGCTTCTTTGGAAAACGGTCTATATTTGTTGTCTTCATTTTTATCTCCTATTTTCTTGACGACCTATTATAAGACAGTTTTGCCCTGGGCTACTCACCTGAAACTTTGGAATCATTGTGCATACCTTTCTCTCCCTCTCCCTCAATCTTATACAGTCCAGTTCTTTCCATTTCTACACTATTTCTAGATACCAATAGACTTTATCCACAAAGCTTTGTATTATTCTCATTTTTTGTATGGCTGATTTCAGTATTAACCCTAGTTCATGAAACAAATATGGGACTTAGTGTTAGTTGCTTTTGGCTTCTGATTCCAGGTGGCCACTTTTTTGATGTGACATGGATACTCTGCTTTAATGTGCTGTGATTCAGTGTGTGTGTGTAATCTGGAAAACAGGAACAGTGAAAACTGTTAAATATGTGTGTTGTGAGAGATAAATGGTAAAACTCATACAAATCACTTACAATTTCCAGGCACAAAACAGGTATTTATATTTTTTGTTGCCTATTTTAAAAATCATGTACTTTTCCCCAAGACATTCTCTTCACTGACACCAATGTGATGTTGCTAAAGTATTTATTTATACCTTAAAATCCTTATTAGTTTTCAGAGAAAACTCAAAACATGTTTATCTGACATCAAAGTGTAATCCTGCAACAAGTAGGGTCCTGTCACTCTCCAGTTTGATTTGTCTTCCACATCTTTTAGCCTTGCTATAGATCAAACTTCATTCAACAGCTATTATCATTCAAATTAAGCTCTTCTGTTCTTGTAGTTGGATCTTACTAGAAGGCTCTCACTTTTCCTACCTTTATCCTGCTTCCTTGGCTTACCCATGTTCCAAGAACCAGTTTAGCATCATCTCAAGAAGTGCTTGGATATAAAATAGGCAGAGAAGTTTCAATATTCCCAAAGTTTGAGAGAAAATAGCCACAATGCAATAGAACAAATAATTAAAAAATAATTTAAGAAAAGTTTTTTGAAATAAAAGTATATGTGGACCTATGTATTGAAAGGACACAACACAAACATGGGAAAATTGACCAGAATGGTCAACTCTGAGATATATTTTAGTAAAACCATTAGACTTTATTGATAAAGAAAATAAACCTTTGAGCGTCCAGGCAACAACACCAAGTCCACCAAGTCACATTTAAGGAACCATAATAAGTTTGACATTTGACTTTTTAATAGCAAAATTTTGTGACAGAAGACAATGGACTAACATAATTAAGATGCTTTAGGGAAAAAAAAAAAAACAAAACTGAGAAAAGTACATTATACTTGGCCAAACTGTCATTCAAGTATAAAATCTATATAGCCTATAATCAAACTTACGAACTTTTGAAAACTTTGGGAACTTTTAAAAAATGAACGAATCCTGAAGAATCTACTAGAGATTCTTTTCAAAGATGAAGCTCTAACAACCATTTTACAGGAAATAAAAGATAATGAATAGCACATTAAAATGAATTCACAGAGTAAAATCAGCAAAATCCATGAGATGGAAACTCTGTAGGACAAATGATCAGCTATATTCAACAAATAAATTACCAGCAAAAGAAGACAGAAAGGGATTAAAGAGAAACATGGATTAAAAGAGACCTAAGAGACACATCAATCAACTGCAACATATGAATCTGATCCAGCTTTTTGTTGAAAAAGCAAACGTAAAATTTAACAACCAATTGGAGAAATATCAATATTGATTGAATATTAGGCGATAAATAATTTTGTAGAGATGTTTTGATAATGATTCCTATGGTTTAAATATGTTCCCCAAAGTTCATGTGTTGGAGACTTAATCCCCAATGCAACAGCGTGTGGTGAGGTGGGAACTTTGAGTAGCGATTGGGTCTTGAGAGTTCTGCCCTTGTGAATGGATTAATGTTGTTAGTGGGGGAGTAGAATCATTACTGTGAGAATTGGTTTGTTGCAAAAGCGAGTTTGGCTCTTTCATGCCCTCTCTTTTGTGCATGCTCTTTTGCCTGTCCACCTTCCTCCATGAGATGACACAGCAAGAAGGCCTTTGCCGGATGCTGGCTACTCAATCTTGAACTTCCCAGCCTCCAGAACCATGAGCTAAGACATTTCTGTTCATTATAAATTACCCAGTCTCGGGTACTCTGTCATAGCAGCATAAAACAGACTAAAACAATGATAAAAATGATATTGTGGTTTTTTTTTTAAAATGAGGTTATATTGAAGAAAATACATACTGAAATATTTAAGATCGTTAGTATGATGTCTGGGTATTTGATTCTAAAGAGCTCAGTGGAGGGGTATGTGGGTGGAGTATAAATGAAAGAAGATTGCAAAAGCTGTTTCGTGGTTATGTGGGAATCCATTCATTTGTATTAGCTTTTATCCCCTGCTTTTCGGTTCAATTATAATTTTCCATAAGAAAAAAAAATTAGCGCTAAACAGATGGGTCTTGTAGAGGTAGATACACTTAATAGTGGAAAGCAGTAACAGATGGTCATCTGATAGTTGGGGAGGGGGGTAACGGATTATGAAACTACAAAATGACAAAAAGAGTTACAAGCAGAGTTATTAGACTTACACCGTTTGGCAGAAGAGCTGACATGCGTCAGTAGTCCCTGAGGACATTACCGTGTTACCTATGAGACTAATAATTCATCTCACAAAGACACTGAATAATCTAGCAAATGTTAAATTATGTTTTGCATAGTCTGTTTCAGAAAGCATAGGCTCCGTTAATATATTTTACAAAATGTTCATTAATGTCTTGTCATGTTTGAGATTTCTCAGCACACAACATGATTTGATCTAGAATCCCCATGACACTGTGGCATATGTCTGAGATGATGTAGGAGTCATGGAAGTGCACTGTTAAGATCTCCATCAAGAGAACCTGCCGCTGATAGCACAGTTGACTGACAGCACCAGCTGCCACCTCTTGGGTTCCTCTGTTGCATTCATGCTGAGACCATGCTTCTTCCAGGCTGCTTCTTCCCGTCAATGACTGAGCATGGTGGCAGCTATTACTATTGGCTCATTTTTGCCTAACCACAGGAGTCCTTTAACAAGCAGCTTTTGATCAGGGACGTTCCACTGGCTTAGTTGAAGTTTTTGTCAAAGTGGGCTGTGGAATATGGCTTCTTCCTTCCCTCTTTTCTTTCACAGCTATCATCCTGCATCACTATCTGAGGCTCTCCCAACTTTTTGCTACTCCATTCCTTTTTATCTGTCACAGGCATTTCCCCTAGTAAACAGCCTGTGTATCTAATCTTGATTTGGCTCTGCGTCTAGGAAGAATCAAACTGTCAGAGATGTGCCCTGAGAAGATCAGTTGAGAACACTCCTTGAGGACTCAGTTGGCTTGCATTGGGTCTTTCGTTTTCCATTTCAAAAAGGCAGTAAGAATTAAATCAGGGAAGAGTGAATTATCAGGCTAAGTTCTCAAAAAAGACTTGATTCTTTTTTTTTTTTTTTAATTGTAATTTAGGCTCTGGAGTACATGTGCAGATCATGCAGGATTGTTGCATAGGTACATACATGGCAAGGTGGTTTGCTGCCTTCATCCCCCCATCACCTATATCTGGTATTTTTTCCCTCATTATCCCTCCCCACCCTCCCCACCCCTGCTGTCCCTCCCCTAACCCCCCTCCTACTGACCGCAGTGTGTGATGCTCCCCTCCCTGTGTCCATGTGTTCTAATTGTTCAACAGCCACCTAAAAGACTTGATTCTTGTTGAAGACAGCCAGGGGACTTTGAAACTTTCCTTTGGATTTATGCATATGGTTAACTCTCATTGCAGGGCTGGTGGTATTGTGAATTTATCACTTTCTGATTGGGCATTATTTTTTTCTTAGGGCACAAAGGACTATCTTGAATGACATGGTTTTCTAATACTACAATTTTTATATCTTTAATTTCCCATCAGAGAAGGCAGGAAATGAAGCAGTTTCTAAGCATATCCATATTTCACATATCTGTTTCTTGCATGAAGATTTCTACTTGTTTTTAATTTTTTTGGTGATAGCCTTTTGAATATCCATCCCCATCCAATTATCTCACCCTTTTGAGGTGGGCCTAGCTCTTGATGGTGGTGGGTAACGTGCAAACAGAATAGTTTGTGGCAACCCAGGCTGATGCAGAAAAGCTTCCTGGAGAGTGAGCTCCATCTTGCTCAGGGCTCATCTTTAGCCCTTATGTGACAGTGCTGGCCAAAAGGAACTGGGTGAGTCAGTGTAGTTTAATATATCCTGTCTTAGTTGTTGTGGTTAAAAACCTCACCTGCAAAAGAAACAGCAGGCTGGCACCGAGTCTGAGACATATATAAGTTCTCTGGCTGAACACATTTTCTGATAACTGGATAATGGAGTCAAGGACTTGTCAATATGACTCCAGCCGTTACCATTGACACAAAACCCTGCTAAACTTTACCCCATCTCTTCCCTTTTTTGGGGGACTCAAGACTTCCAGGGCCACACATTCCCCACCTGTTTTTCATATCTGCGTCTTCAAGATGTAGAATGAGTTGTGTCTAATTCTACTTTGAATATTTCTTTTATTTCTTTGAATATTTCTTTTATTTCTGTGTTTTATTTCTTCAAAGCAAATCCATCATACCAGATATGTCTCAATGTGTAACAGCACAGAAATTTTGGTAATGTGCATTTTCTTTGTGTAAATTTCTTTCTTTCCTTTTTTTGAGACAGTGTCCCACACTGTTGCCTAGGCTGGGGTGCAGTGGTGTGATCTCGGCTCACTGCAACCTTCATCTCCCAGGTTCATGCTATTCTCCTGCCTCAGCCTCCCAAGTAGCTGGGATTACAGGTACATACTACCACACTAGCTAATTTCTTGCATTTTCTTGTTAGAGACGGAGTTTCACTATGTTGGCCAGACTGGCCTTGAACTCCTGACACTGTGATCTGCCTGCCCCAGCCTCCCAAAGTGCTGGGATTACAGGTGTGAGCCACTGTGCCTGGCCTATATATTTCTTAATATAACTTTGTATTTTTTTTTTTTGACTTTAAATGGCATTCTTTTTTTTTCCCATTTATTTATTTTATTGCATTTTAGGTTTTGGGGTACATGTGAAGAACATGCAAAATTGTTGCATAGGTACACATGTGGCAGTATGATTTGCTGCCTTCCTCCCCATCACCTACATCTGGCATTTCTCCCCTTGCTATCTCTCCCCAGCTCCCCACCCCTCACCGTCCCTCCCCTATTTCCCCCCAACTGTATTTTAATGAAATAAATGTCCTTACTGATCTTGTCAGGATATTCAAATATAGCTTTATTTTTTCTTTCATCATGAGCACTAAATATATGCATATTCTATTTGCGATATCCTAATAGTGATGTATACTCTTAAATTCTTAATGTTTCCTTTGGGGCAAGAATAAAATGTACTTTAACGTTTTGGTGCTATACTCATGCAGACAAGGACAACCATTCAAAACCTGGTGCAAAAGACATCCATCTTGAGTTGAAGGACAAAAAAGAAAGCATATGGCAGTTACATATTAAAAAATCAGAAATTATACTTCCTAACACTTTGGCCAACATATTTTAAATGCATATTTAGTATGACAACATATGGCCCAGAACATCATTGTTTTAGGATGGGATTAGAAAAGGAAAGGTTGCTGAAACTGGGAAAGACATCACACACACACACACACACACACACACACACACACACACACACACGTATATATGTGTATATATATATATATGAGAGATGGAGTCTCACTCCGCATGTCACCCAGGCTGGAGTTCGGTGGCATGATCTTGGCTTATTGCAACCTCCACCTCCCGGGTTCAAGTGATTCTCCTGCCTCAGCCTCCCTAGTGGCTGGGATTACAAGCATGTGCCACCACGCATGCCTGGCTAATTTTTGTATTTTTAGTAGAGACAGGGTTTCACCATGTTGGCCAGGCTGATCTTGAACTTCTGACCTCAAGGAATCGCCTGCCTCGATCTCTCAAAGTGCTGGGATTATAGACGTAAGCCACTGCACCCGGCTGAGATTGATTTTTAAAACTGACACTAGAACAGGTAAGAGAAGAGTTAGTATATAGCTGGAGTTAAAGTGAGAAGGCAAACCTAACCCTATGACTTTAAAAGGTCAAGCAATCCCTGTTGTGACCCTCATTCCAAACACTCTTCAAGTGAAACAATCTCAGGGACATAGCTGGCACCCATGAAGCTTGTGTTCTCCTTCAGTGAAAGAAATCTAGGCACCTTGAAAAGTAGGTGGGTGTAAATCTTAGAGTAGAAAGAAGCCGGACAAACGTGCATTTGTTTTGTTGTTTTCATAACGTAATTAGAATTTTAGGATCTGCTGTGATGTTGGAAACAGTGAAAAAAAAGGATCAGACTCAGGTGTTACAGGGATCTTCCCCTTATCCAAAGTTTTCTTTCTATAATAGTTTGTTATCTGTAATCAACTGTGGTCTGAAAATACTAGATGGAAGATTTCAGAAATAAACAATTCGTAAGTTACTGATTGTGCATCCTTCTGAGTGCTGCCCGACTCTGTCCAACTCTGTTTCCGGTGTGTCCACACTGCATACACCATCTACCTTTTAGTCAGTGGCCATCTCTGTTATCAGGTTATCAGATTCACAACACAAGAAGAGGGCGAGTATAGTACGATTAGTTATTTTGAGAGAGATAGACCACATTCCCACTTTTATTACAGTATATTATATAATTGTTCTATTTTATTATTAGTCATTGTTAGTCTATTGCTGTGACTAATTTATAAATTAAGCTTCATCATAGGTATGTATATATAGGAAAAAAACGAAGTATATATAGAGTTCAATACTATCCAGGGTTTCAGGCATCTATTGGGGGTTTTGGAAGATGTCCCCCGAGGATAAGGGGAACTACTGTAGTTCTGAGAGACCTAAAGGGAATTCTCAAAGGCTCTTCTTAAAAATCTCTGCTTAATTTCAGCAATTGCTTGGTTTTAAAATAACATTTATTGGCCAGGCATG
Source organism: Sapajus apella (assembly GCF_009761245.1). Classification (NCBI taxonomy): domain Eukaryota; kingdom Metazoa; phylum Chordata; class Mammalia; order Primates; family Cebidae; genus Sapajus; species Sapajus apella. The sequence continues at coordinate 19,180,190 of NW_022436955.1, forward strand.
GCGGCTTATGCCTGTAATCTCAGCACTTTGAGAGGCAGAGGTGGGCAGATCACTTGAGGTTAGGAGTTCAGGACCAGCCTGGTCAACAAGATGAAACCCAGTCTGTACTAAAAATACAAAAATTAGCCGGGCTTGGTGGTTCCAGCTACTTGGGTGGCTGAGGCACAAGACTCACTTAAACCCGGGAGGCTAAGCTTGCAGTGAGCCGAGATCACACTATTGCACTACAGCCTGGGTGACAGAGTGAGACTCCATCTCCAACAACGACAGCAATAACAACAAGAACAATAACAACAACATATACATAATGTATAATAAATAACATTTATTAAGCCACATGTTGTAAATGTTCATGACCTTGTACCTGGATTTTAAGGTTTTAACATTTGAATGTATATTCTGTGATGGTGCTCTGGATTATGCTTTGTTTTGCTTTGTCTTTCCAGAAAGCAATACATGCAAGTTGTTTTAGAAAATGTTCTATCATTTATTTTAATGTTTGCTAATTTTGATTTTATCATCTTTCTCCCGTATCTTCCAGTCTAATTGCTAATTATCCTTTCCTCAAATTCTTAAGATTAAAACAAAGTTGATATCTCACTCACTTTGATTTGATGCGCTTTACCTTCCATAGCAAATATTTATTACATCCGTGAGTATTACATATACTATAAACCTAATTGTCATTACAAACTGGAAGTGTGCATTGTCTATTGTCTTAGCAAGATTACTTTGAATTACTGTTTTCTTCTATCTTTTGTGAAAGCGTGTTATTTGTTTCTCTAAAACTTGTCAGATAGTGTTGTTTTAACTTATTCTAAACGCTTTGGAAATTTTTGGTAGACATGAACACTTTTGACCTTAGCGTGAAAAAGATCTCACTCCTGGTCTGGCAATATTCTTAAGCAATTACTCTGTTTAAAAGGTAATTTAGTTAAATTGTTTTGCTTTTTGCACTGTGTGTGGTTGATGGATTTTCAACAACTGAACATCCCCATGTAACCCCAACTCAGATAAAGATCTGAGACTTCCCAGCCACCCCTTCTCCTGTTCACTAGTTGCCTTCCCCTAGCTACCATCACCTCAAGTTAAGCATTTCCCTGACTTGTAAAATTATAACTTAGTTTTCCAGCTTTAAAAAACTCTAATTTTTACCTGGCTTTCTTTTTTCAGTCAGTGCTACATTTGGTAGATTTATTTTTGCTATTCTACAAGGAAATATCCTCGCTATCTTAGAATACTCCATTGTATGAATATTTATTTGTGCAACTATTGATAGACATCTGGGTGGTTTCTTGTTTCTACTAAGCTAAGCATATGCACACCCTTTAGCCCAGCGATTTTATTGCAGGTATATAACCAACTGAAATGCTTACGCATAGTCACTAGAAGTCAGCTATTAGAATGCTTACAGTAGCAATATTTGTCCTATCCTTAATGTACATTACTAACTGCATTATAGGGTTATTTATATTTTACAGAATCATTTTGCATGTGTGATTCTGTGAGACATATAAATAAAACCCTCTTATCTTTTAGAAGGCAAATAAACACTTTAAACCAATGGTCTTTTAATTCCCATTTTAGGACAAGACAAAGGCAATGGGCAGAAAAGTGTGCAGCCATTTCTGTCGCACTGAGAATCAAGCCTGGATTGCCTCCAATGAGAAGATGATACAGGACTATTATAAGGACAAGATTTTTTCAGGGTAAGACACGGTTCTCATGTGTTCAGACAGATTGTTTTTCAAATCACTCTATATAGGGATGGGTTAAGCCCAGCTCTAAAATAAATATTTATATGCCCTAAAGTTTCCAGCTAGGAAGGCATAAAGGCTCAGATGTCAACACCCAGCATGGGCAGGGACATGGTTGAAATGTGACATTGCTGGCTTCAAATTTTCTCAGCTTTGAACTATTCTCTGTTTTTCTAGAGGATTGAATACGTCCTGATTTTTGAGAACCTGTTGTTAGGCAATACATTTGAATTATTAATAAGAATGAAGAGGTAACCATGGTAAGAGAAGAAAAAAATAAAGCTAGCTCTCTAGGCTGTGGAGATGGTACCTGCAAACTGCTAAGATACATAAAAGCAGGGGAATACAACTCAGAGCATAGATGCTTAAATGCACTCCCTTTCTCTCATCTACTACCTTAAAGGTAGCAATGATGCTTTGTGTGTCCATGGTAACAAACGTCTTCTCCATTCATCTGTGGCCAGTAGCTTACAAGGCAAAGACGGCATACAAGGTGACTGTTAGGTTTGCTCTTCTCCCTTCCCCACCCCCACTCCCATACATTCCCCTGTAAGAGGAACCTCTCATCCATGTCTCCCAGAGATTATGGCAATTAGCATGTTTCCTGCCAACCCTTCCTATAAATCTTTGGTCCCAGGAAGTTTCCCTCCATCCCTCACCTAGAAGAAAGTAGACAAAAACACAGGCTCATCAGGTTCCGAGTCAGAAAATACGGTCAGGGCCTCAGCAAACACGGGCAATTCTCTGTTCTTTATCTATGCATTTCCTCAACCTTACATTGACTCAAGGAAGATACACTTCCCCTTAGGAGAGCCACGTGAGTTAGAAACCATGGTCATAGTGTGTCCAAGTGTGAAAATTGTTAAAATACCCTTTTGTACAGCTCCTGGCTAAGAGGAGACAACAGCCGGTAGGGCTGGAGTTCAGGTCTTTAATCTTCTACAAGAGTCACTCCTAAAATTCTGTTTTGTTCACTAGAAGGGGTGCTGGAGTATCGACTGGAAGACAAGCTCCATGCTCTGTGCTTGACACACATTTCTCTTGAGTGCAGTGGCACGATCTCAGCTCACTGCAACCTCTGCCTCCCGGGTTCAAGCAATTCTGCCTCAGCCTCCCTAGTAGGTGGGATTAAAGGTGCCTGCCACCATGCCCAGATTTTTTTTGTATTTTTAGTAGAGATGGGGTTTCACCTTGTTGCCTAGGCTGGTCTTGAACTCCTGACCTCAGGCGATCTGCTCACCTCAGCCTCCCAGAGTGCTGGGATTACAGGGGTGAGCCACTGCGCTAGGCCATCTTGGGGGCCTTTTGGACCTTGGAGGAATCCAGATCACAAAGAGAGATACTCCGTTGTAGGGGTAGAGTTACCCACAGGGAACACTGGGATGAGCGGTGGCCCTCCTCCTGACCTAAACAAGCAGGAAACGTTTGCTGAGGAAGGGGACTTGAATGTGGTAGGGGATCTACAATGCTGTCCACCCCACTGGTGATAACTCCTTGAAAGCTTGTAGCCTTGTTACCTTGCTCACCAAACTACAATGGATCCCCAGAATAATAAATCCAAATTCTTTTGATGGCAACTGCACACCCTGATTAGCATTCAGCATGGTTCTCTTGTTCTTCCCTTCAAGCAGTGCTGGTTTTCATCCATCCTGCTATTCTTCCCCCGGCGCTGTCGTTTAAAATGTATACTTCTCCAATTGCCACTTATTGAAATCCTCTGTTTTCTTTCATAGTCCAGCTAAAGGCTTACTTTCTCCAAGAAACATCTGGTTACATACACATATTTCCTTCACTATACCTTCCGCCTCTATTGCAATGTCATAAATTTGTTCTGATGCTGTTTTGAAACAGTCTCTGTTGTGTAAGAGTACCTTGTCTCCCTACAGTAATAAAATTCCCAAAGATAATAAATTCAGTGTTCTAGCAGATAGTTCAAAGAGGAGGAGATTGTGAGAGACAGTACTTTCCCTCCCTGATCCTCAACTCCCAGGCTGAGCGTTTTCTGGACAGTGCAGCAGCTAAAGTCTTGGTTTCAATGAGGATACATTTCCCCATCCCCAGAACCTGTGCTGAGAAGCAGTCCTCTAATGTGGTGTTGATGAAGAAGCATTTGAGAGGGAAACACCAGGAAGCTCACAGCTCCATTTCCCCTCCCACATTCTACAGATGCAGGGTGGGTGGTCTCTAGGGGGACATCTCCAGAACTAAGATGTAGGACTGCCGTTACAAATACACAAATTGGTGACTTCTTAGAAGTTTGTTCTTGTGTAGTCTAGAGCCCAGATATCCAGAATCAAGGACCATGCTTCCTCCAGAAGCTCCAGGGGAGAATCTGCTGCATACCCTCTCCTGGCTCCTGGTAGGGGCTGGCTGTCCTTGGTGGACTTTGGCTTATGGCTGCGTTACTCCAATCTCTGTCTCCTTGAACATATTGCCTCTTTCTCTTCTCTCTGTCAAATAAATCTCCCTTATGCATCTCCTATAAGGGAACACTAACATCATTGGATTTAGGGTCCATCCAGATAATCCAGGATGATCTCTTCATCTAACAATCCTTCGTTTAATTATATATGCAAAGATCATTTTCCAAATAGAGTCACATTCAGAAGGCTCTGGGAATCTGGACATGAACCTTTTTGCTGGCCATCATTCAACACCCACTACATCAGGTTTCTGACAGTAGCATGGCAATCGAATTCTCTGAATTTTCCTCTAACCATGGTGATTTAAAAGCATACTCATCATTCAGCTTAAATATGACAAATAATAGTCACTTTCTGCTCCTGAGTTATTGGCTGAAATGTGTACAAGGAGCATTTGCAAAGTGCTTTCAGGAAAAAAAAGATTAACTCTGCCCTCAAGGATACTATAATCTAGTAGAAGTAAGTATGTACAAAAGTTTAGGAGAGTTGAATGAAGGTGAAAAGCACAATTCTGTGAAACAAGACTAGGGAGAGAGGAAAGACTGTTCCTTTTCTCTCTCTTTCTTTCTCCCACAACACTCTTGCTAGCATGCATTAAACACCTTACGTGCATCACGACTGTCCCGTTAGCTGGTGCTTCAGTTCACTTCTTTCTTTTCTTGTTTTGGGATGAAGCCTTGCTCTGTCAGCTGACTGAAGTACAGTGGCGCAGTCTTGGCTCACTGCAACCTCTGCCTCCTGGGTTCAAGCGATTCTCCTGCCTCAGCCTCCCAAGCAGCTGGGACTACAGGTGCGCACCACCATGCCCAGCTAATTTTTTGTATTTTAGTAGAGATGGGGTTTCACCATGTTGGCCAGAATGGTCTCGATCTGCTGACCTCGTGATCTGCTCCCTTGGTCTCCCAAAGTGCTGAGATTACAGGTGTGAGTCATCGTGCCCGGCGTAATTCACTTCTTTCACTGATACTAAAGGTGAATGGATACTCCTTGATAAATGTGACTTTATGGAGTTCCCATAAGCCCCAAATCTGAACCTGTCAGACAGAAAATATACATTACATTAAATATATGGCAAATGGCTCAAAAAATCTCAAAGAAAAGCAAAAGCATAGGAGTAGTATTATGGTTTCAAATTTATTTTCTTTAGTAATATGAGTCTATGATAATTTTATATAAAGAAGATATACATTATATGCAATAAATACATTTAAACGACATATAAAGTATATATATGCATATGTAATATCTACTGTTTATAGAGCTTCAGTTGCCTTTATTTTATACAGGACTGGAAATAGATAGACATGCAATATTATCTACCACTAAAAATTTTTAGCAATTTTAACTTCTGCTTTGTGGGAGCTTTCAGATTTCCATTTCTGTCTTTATTCATGATTCTGCGCCTTTATCCATGCAGAAGTAACGTTAAATCACTTTCACATAAGGGCTTAACTTCCACTGCCAGCTCGGGGTCAACAGTCAGGGCTGGGATGGAAAGAAGTGCTGATTAATAGGGCTTTAAAGACTGGTTCAGATGTCTTAACACAAAGACAAATAATCTGAAGTGGTTCCACTCTTTTCAGTGGCTGAAAACTTCATTTACAATCACCAGTTCTAGCCAAATTATATCAGACTACAATTTCCCAGTGACAAAGGCATTTTTCCTTAAGTTTCTTTTTGCCCTTCAAGGGCAACCCAAGGATACAGTTAATTCATTATGGATATATAGAAGGAACATAAGGAAATGGGGAAAGGGACAGGCTTCTTAGAAAGTCTGGGAGAACTTAGCAGATCGTACATTATGTTTAAAGAGCAGACAGAAGGAGGAGCACGGTGGAATGCCTTAATAAACACCATGGGCTGCTTGAAAAAGAAGGCAGCTCTGTCTAACATGGGTACAGAATTTTTCACAAAGCGTTTCTATTCTTAAAGGACTCAGTTTTCTAACCTTGAAAGGTTAGCACAAGTTAAATAAGAAAATCTTATTCAGCAAAGTCAGAGAATATCTATAGATCCTGTGCCTTGTCCCCCACCCCCGTTCCCCAAATACAAAGAGTGCTGCTTAAGAGGAAAATGACGTAAAATGGTAGATTTTTTTTCTTTTTTGAGACAGAGTCTCGCATCGTCGCCAGGAGCCAGGCTGTAGTACAGTGGCGCAGTCTTGGCTCACTGCAACCCCCGCCTCCCGGGTTCAAGCAATTCTCCTGCCTCAGCCTCCCGAGTAGCTGGGACTACTGGTGCGCACCACAGTGCCTGGCTAATTTTTATATTTTTAGTAGAGACGGGGTTTTACCATGTTGGTCAGGATGGTCTTGATCTCTTGACCTCGTGATCCGCCCACCTTGGTCTCCCAAAGTGCTGGGATTACAGGCATGAACCATTGCGCCCGGCCGATTTTTTTTTTTTGAGACGAAGTTTTGCTCTTGCCACCCAGACTGGAGTGCAGTGGCATGATCTTGGCTCACTGTGACATCCATCTCTTGGGTTCAAGTGATTCTCCTTTCTCAGTCTCCCAAGTAGCTGGGATTACAGGCGCCCGCCACCACACCTGGCTAATTTTTGTATTTTTGGTAGAGACTGGGTTTCACCATGTTGGCCAGGCTGGTCTTGAACTCCTGACCTTAGGTGTTCTACAGGCGTGAGCCACCATGCCCGGCCAGTAGAATTTTTTTTTAATGAATTGCTCTCACTATCTTATAAATTAAAAGGCACCGTATTGTCAGTTTATTGAACTATCAACAGGGATTGAGATGCAGTTCTCATATGCCTGCTGGATTTGAGTTGTTAGCTCAAAGCTGATTATCTAACAATTTTTGCAGTGAAAGCAAAGCCCAGGAGCTATAGATTCCGAGAATCTACCCTTCAGAAGATGCCAGCAGAATACTGCTTTGTGAGAGCGGTGTGCCTCCGCAGCCGCCCCACTCAGAGCAAAGCTTTCAGTAGCAGCTCACTGTCAACTACAAAGAAATAATTTGAAGAATGTTTAATAAAAAATCAATGTGTCCACCTATATTAAAAAATTCAGCCTGCTCTTTCCCTATTGAATTTTCCTGAAGGAGGAACCTTGTGGTGCAAAGAAGGACTCTAATTTTTATCAAAATATCTGTAATATAACATGTCCAAGTCTGCAAACTTATTTTTAAACTGATACTAATTCACACACACATGTTTTTCCAAAGAATGTTATCAATTTGTTTGTCCTTTGGATCTGAGTGAAGGACATTCCACAGAGAATTGGAAGGTGGAAAAGAAACAGAGCCAATAATTCTCATGTAGCAATGGTAGACAGAGTGAGGGTTTAGCAAATGGCAGACCCGACAGTTTGCCAAGATTTCAGAATGTTCTCCCGCATATAATCAACTTCAGGGATGTAGGCAAACGGATTCGCTGGCAGAGGTGCCTTAAAATTCCTGAACTTATTAGAGACATTTTCTCTCTTGACCCCTTCATTCATTTTGAAATCCTTTAATTCCCTATATTAATTCCTGTTCAGCCTGAAATACCTTGTGTGACTTTCATTCTCCTAAATTTCTACCAATTGAATAAGGAATAAAAATTATTCACAGCTCAACTGCCATGATGTTTAAAATGCGAAAGAGTAAATTTTATTTAACTCAAACAACTATGGTGACAATTTAAAATTAATGTTTCTATTAAGCTAGATAATTGTGGTCCTTTCCAAACATAGTTCATCCTCTGACACAGTCAGGAATCATGTGATCATATGATTGGTTGATTGACCTGCATCTATTTGATTACTGAGCCCTGTACCTCACATAGACCACATCGCTGAATGTTGACAATGATCCCTTCAATCATTTAATATCATCTCCAGTTTATATTTGAGGACATCAAGGCTTAGAGATGTAGCATGACTTGTCCCAGGTTTCACAGCCAGAAAGGACAGGAATTTGAAATCAAATCAGATACTGTATTAATGTCCAAACTCCCAAACCCTTTCTGCCACATTAACTAACTTTTTACCATGGCTAGTAAGTGATGTTGGAGAGTGGTCATTATAATCATTTTTGATAATCAATGTATGGTAATACTATACCAATGAACGTAAGATAACACTGTGCCAACCAACTCTATAGTGTATACCAACATATACCAACCATATGTGAGTATACACTATACCATTGTATACCAACACTATACAATATTTTGTGACAGTATCATCATTCTTGGTCTTTCCCTCCTTGCCAGACATTGTGGAAGTTTGCCCAGTCAGTGTTTGATAGCAGATGTGTATCTTCAGAAATGCCATGAAACCGGACACCACAGAGACGACAGGAAGGGACTCTCAAGAGTAGGAAAAGCTCTAACGAGGGGCTGACAAAAGGATCTGGATTTAGTGGCGAGGCACAGTGGCTCATATCCGTAATCCCAGCACTTTGGTAGGCTGAGATGGGCAGATTACTTGAGGTCAGGAGTTTGAGACTAGCCTGGCCAACATGGTGAAACCCCGCTCTCTACTAAAAATATAAAAATTAGCCGGGCATAGTGGTGGGTGTCTGTAATCCCAGCTACTCAGGAGGGTAAGGCATGAGAATCGCTTGAACCCAGGAAGTGGAGGTTGCAGTGAGCCAAGATTGTGCCAATCTGGATTTAAAACAACTACAACTATAACAACAACCACAACCACAAAAGTATTACTCCTTAGATCTCATCACTAGGAGACATACTCCATGTGTTCTCCTGGGTCTTCTATGAAACACACATATTGACATATTTTCTTCCAAAGACTATCATCTTCCTTAATCCAATTCTGGAAAATTTGAGGCTTTTACAGGAAAGACATGATTTTTTTTTTTTTGCTGGGAGCACTGAAGCAGTAGGGCTTTCTGTCTGGCAGGCTACCTACTCAAAATATGCCCACTGGACTTCACAGTGAGAGGGTTGGCTTCACCTGGAGGCAGGAAATCATATCACTAGCAATTTTCCCTGCCAATCCTTCTACATGACAAAGCACATATGGATGCAAATAAGCTAATCCTTCTCTGGAAGAGCAAGCTGCACCTGGAAGTCAGCTCATAGGTGTGCCAGACAGAGAAGATGTGATTGTGAGGAACGTGGGGGATTGCCACAAAGCAGACTGGGAAAATCCCCGCCTGGGCTGCCTGAGATAACACCTAATCATCTACTGGGATAATTGGCTTCTGAAAGGGATACATGCTAATAACAGAATCAAGTCATTACGTTATTAAACTCTTAAAAGGTTAGGAATATTTGCCTATGGATTAGGAAATTCCTGATGATAAAAAGCCATCAAAGTTCAAATAAATTAATAAAATATAAGTCTACAGGAAGATATTGTGAATCATGGTAGGTGGGAAAAAATATTTTTAGGGAAGGGTCACCTTCAAGTAGTAGAACATAGGGAATTTTCATGTAGAGTCCAATGGATCTTTACAAAAATTGCGAACCTTCCCGACTATCACCAAATCACCAAAATATAGATGTTGGGATAGAATATAATTAGAAACAGAAAAATATTCCTAATATAGTTGGTCAGTATGTGGCCTAATTCACTTTCCAAAACATACCCTCTTTTATTTCTTTTTCTACCATGAATTTCTTAATGACAAGAGGTGGTTTTAAAACTTGCCTGTGATATCATTGATAGCCTTTCCATCAAAAGATGGAAGTCTCTCCTTTCATTCCTTGGATATTAGTGACTTGTTTGTAACCAGTTAGGTTGCAGGGGAAGTGGTGTTGGGTGATTTCAAAGGCTGAGGGTAGAAAGATGATACAGTTTCCATCTGGTTCTCTTGGGATCCTGACTCTAGAGGAATTTAGCTTTTATCTAATAAATGACTACCCTGAGATCTCTATACTGGAGAATGTATGGGAAGAAACTTTTTTTTTTTTTTTTTTTGAGATGGAGTTTCACTCATGTTACCCAGGCTGGAGTGCAATGGCGCAATCTCGGCTCACCGCAACCTCGGCCTCCTGGGTTCAGGCAATTCTCCTGCCTCAGCCTCCTGAGTAGCTGGGATTACAGGCACGCACCACCATGCCCAGCTAATTTTTTTTGTATTTTTGGTAGAGACGGGGTTTCACCATATTGACCAGGATGGTCTCGATCTTTTGACCTCGTGATCCACCCGCCTCGGCCTCCCAAAGTAGCCCTAGCCACAGTGCCAGATTACTACCAGCTTAACTCCCAGCCATGTGAGTAATCACATCAGTACAGCTCATCCAGTCAAGCTTTTAGATGACTGTGAGGCATAACCAGCATCTGACTGCAACTGCATAACATATCCCAAACAAGAGCTGCCTAGTGAGGCCATTTCCAAATTCATGAACCACAAAAGTGTGGACAAATAAAATGGTGGTTGATTTATACCACGAAATTTTAGAGTAATTTATTATGCTGCAGTAGTAACTGGAAAAATCTGTGAAAAGCATTTTTTAAAACCATTTCTCCAAATTTCCAAGTAATAATAGCTAACATTTTAAAATGCTCTTACAATTGATGAAGTACAATCATATAGATTATCTCATTTGATTTTTATAAATATCCATGTGAAGAAGTATAATTATCACGAATCCCTGAGACAGAGACAAATGCTTAATATCTCAAATAGGGCTCAGATCCGTGTCATTTTACTCCAACACAATGGCCTTTGACACTGTTCTGTATCTCAAATGTGGTGAACTATTTTAAGTAGCTGAAAATTATATCTATTAAAAAACACTAGATGATAATAGAAAAACTAACAGCATTGGTTCTTTGCTTGTTGTTTCCAGATTGATTGTCTCTTTATACATTTATATGTTCTTATAAAAATTTAAAAATATATAATAAAGCAGTTCCTGGAGAGACTACATGACAGCCAATTCTTGCTTTTTCTTATATTTGTAAATAATAGGGAGATTTCTCTATAATTTTACCTTTGACATTACAAGGAACAGACCAAATTTCAAGAATTGAAACAAAGCTGAATGTTAAGTAGGCATGGAGAGATTTACATTTCATAATATCAACTCTCTGGATTTTACATCTTTAAACATACATTGGGAATTGATTGATTGGGGTCTTTAACATTTAGAATTTGTTAATCCCAAGAGAGTTTGACAAATCTGGCATGCTATCTAGGTAGTTTGAATTCTCCTGTATTAAATTTTTACAGTGGATAAATCAACAAAACACATTTACTTTTCCCTATTAAAGGCATTGATGTGATGCAAAGAAGTATAAAATGTGCTTCCAGCCTTACAAAAGTGTACAGTCTGGTTGGAGCCTATTCAGAGATAAATTTGCCTGATACAGAAGGAAGTACACTGGATTAGGAATATATTTCCTTATGTACCTGCAAAGGGTATCATGCAGATTAAAAATAAAAATGTGTTATAAGTCACAAAACACTAAGCAAATGCAACTGAAATATATGTGTAAATTAAAACAGGAAGTTTTATCCAAAATGGTGGTTGGATCCCATGGTGCTTCTGCTCAGTTTTTAGAAAGTGTTAACTTGTATCTTACTGGCTGATTTCACAGTGAATGTGTTAAACTATACCTTACTGTCTGAATCAGGAAGAGATAGCTCATTGCTGGCTACTAACCCTTCTAATTGCATATATCACGTGCGGAGAAAAAAAGAGTCTTTTCTAAGAATTCAGTCAAGATAGACATTAGTAAGATTCCAGGAAAAGTTCACCATCTAGTATGGGTCACCAAATTCAAGGTTAAACTGAGGTTCATTAGCATTGAAGATGCCTGATTAAGATGAAAAAGACAAAAAGAATGATGAGATGCATAAACCATGTCTACAAATTTCTTAGAGCAAATTACCAATGGTCTATTAGAATAAACATTTACATACCTGATGGTTACTACAAAGTCTTAATTTGCATGGTTTTTTTTTCTACTACCACAGGACATATTATGTTCCTGAGAAGTAAACTGGAGAATTTGGTATAGTTGTTTTATTTCAGGCATCTAATTTAATGCCATTAGGAAAATATTGCCAAGAAATATAATGGTCTCTTGAAACATGAGGAATACAGAAGAAATGATGCCTGGTTTACCTGGATGTTTAAAAACAAACCAGTGATCCAAATTGCTCTTCCTAAAGTGATTCAAAACACCAGCAAGGATGAGACACTTACTTTTATATTAAGACATCAAGAGCTCAGTATGACCTGCTACCATGTTGTACTGTAACCTTTTGGCCCACTTTAGACTTTGGTTTTTTTTCCTATTTAAAAGAAACAACAGTCGTAGAATTAACAACACTAAAACAATTCTTATTGAGCACACAGTTCAGTGTGATGAAAAAATGGAAGTGACTAATTCAGGCAAAGTGGGGAAATACACAAAGAAAAATAAACAAGAAAAATATCTCACATAGTTTGGATATTTGTCCTTGCCAAAATCTCATGTTGATTTGTAATCTCCAACGTTGAACGTGGGGCTTGGTGGGAGGAGTTTGGATATAGAGGTGGATCCCTCATGCATGGCTTGGGCTAACCCCTGGGTGATGAGTGAGCTCTCGCTCAGAGTTCACGGGGGATCTGGTTGTTTAAAAGTGTGTGGCACCTACCCCCTCATTCCATCTCTCTCTTTCTCTGTTGCTCCTGCTTTTGCCTTGTGAAGTACCTGTTTCCCCTTTGCCTTTCACCATGAGTAAAAGCTTCCTGAAGCCTCCCCAAAAGCAGATGCCACTATGCTTCCTGCACAGCCTGCAGAGCTGTGAGCCAGTGAAGTCTCTTTTCTCAGAAAGGATCCAGTCTCAGGTACTTCTTTATAGAAATGCAAGAACAGCTGAACACAATGTCAGATATTGAAAAGTGCTATGAAGAATACCATTTATAATATTGTAATAAAATAGTAATATGAAAATATAGCTGATCTTTGAGGTTTCTCAACCTTGGAACTATTGAAATTTTAGACTGGATAATTATCTGTCATGGAGGGTTTGTTTGTGCATAGGAGGATGTTTTGCAGCCTCCCTGGTCTTTACCTACCAAATGCCAGCACTGTATCTCCTCCAGTGGCCACCCAAAATGTCTCAAGACATTGCCAAATATCCTTGGAGATATTTACCATTTATAGTTACAACTTACCATTACCATGGGAAAAAAAGTCACCCCCATCTGAAAACCACAGTGACTAGAGTCACTAGAGAATAACTTCCAGCACCAAATTTTATTTTTATATCAGTAGTTTTTGGGATAAGTTTTTTGTGATGATTTCTGAGATTTTGGTGCACTGTCACCTGAGCAATGTACACTGTACCCAATGTGTAGTCTTTTACTCCTCACCCCACTTCCTACCTTTCCTCTCCAAGTCCCCAAAGTTCATTGTATCATTCTTATGCCTTTGGTGCCTTATAGCTTAGCTCCCACTTATAAATGAGAACATATAATGTTGGTTTCCTGAGTTATTTCACTTAGAATAATGGTCTCCAACTTCAACCAAATTTGTATCATTTTGATACCAGAATATGACAACACTGTATATTGAAGCTGCCCCATCCCCCCTTTTCAACAACTTTTATAATTATAGATGACATTCTCTTCTGTGCCCAGTTGTAAAACTTGCTGAGCTGTTTACTTCAACATTCCAAACTGTACTGGTTAGGAACTGAAAACATCATCAGACTCTGTAAAATAGAAGACAAGGTGTTCTGGACTATTGACACAACTAAGAAACTCGACGAGTAGGGCTTCTGAGCTGCTATCCAGAGGCCGACAGGAATGGTGTAGAGTTTCCCCAAATGAAAGCACTCATCTGCACAGTCATAAAAGATAACCCATTACCATGGCAGGAAATCAAAACTGCAATAAATTTTAAGAAAGAAGAATGATGAAGTAGAAATGGTAGAAAATCTCAAGTGAGAAGATGCTCAGCACATAAAAAGGAAGAGAGCTGTTCAGGCCATGACAGCTCTGCATAGGGAATGACCTTGGGCTGACTGCTGGTGAACCAGGGAACACTTACAAAACTGGTGCAAATATTTCAAGAGGCTCCAGGCATTAATGTTTAGACAAGCCCTTCTATCCTTCATTGAGATTATTTTCAAGCTAACTTGAAATAATGGCAAAGAAAATCTATGTCTTTGATTCTGACAGTAGAGAAATTCCATTTGGAATCTGTTAAATAGCTCATGAAATTAAAACTCACACCTGAATTAAAAATCCCCATCTTCCTTTATGCTAAATTTTAGGGCATATTCTATAGGAGATTTTTGCCCTAGAAACTTCAAAAACTCTAGGGAGTATTTTTAGAAAGCATGAGAAGAAATGATTGAGCTATTAGATATTTATAATGAATGAACATTGGTTATCATGAGTTACCTTTTCTAAGGTAACAGGTTCATTAGGCTCATCTTGTATGGGGAATTGATATCCCTATCTTTCTGTTATTATCTTCCAAAGTTATCTACTTTGCTTATCTACTACATTAATAAAATTTAAAACCAAAAAAATATAGAAACTTATATTCACAAAACACAATGAGAGAGCAATTATTTTCATTGTTTTTCAGAAGAAACTATCACCTATTTCCTTTAAATGAAAAGTGCAGGTTGGAAAGGGCATAGGACTCAGGTGACCTGAAACACAGACTCTACCATTTACCAGCTACACGATTCTGTTAATTCATTCAACATTTCTGAGAATCACATTTTTCATGTATATGTTCAATATAATAATTATATACAGGTTGAGGATCTCTAATCCAAAAACCCCAAATCCAAAGTGCTCCAAAATCTGAAGCTTTCTGAGTGCTAATATGACACTCGTCGGAAATGGTCATCGCAGCACTTTGGATTTTGGATTTTTGGATCAGGATACTACTCCCGTAAAATGCAAATATTCTGAAATCCAAAAAAATTTGAAATCTGAAACACTTCTGGTCCCAAAAGTTTTGGATAAGGAATACTCAAGCTGTGTTATTCACCAGGTGGCTGTGAAGACACAAAGAAATGGCCTAGAGGATAATGCTTTGCAGACTGTTAAGTTCTATTGAGTGTTGGCATTGTTACATATTATTTTTTATTTTTTTATTTTTTTATTTTTATTTTTTTTTTGTTTTGTTTTGTTTTGTTTTGTTTTTGTTTTTTTGAGACAGAGTTTCACTCTTGTTACCCAGGCTGGAGTGCAATGGCACGATCTCGGCTCACCGCAACCTCCGCCTCCCGGGTTCAGGCAATTCTCCTGCCTCAGCCTCCTGAGTAGCTGGGATTACAGGCACGCGCCACCATGCCCAGCTAATTTTTTGTAGTTTTAGTAGAGACGGGGTTTCACCATGTTGACCAGGATGGTCTCGATCTCTTGACCTCGTGATCCACCCGCCTCGGCCTCCCACAGTGCTGGGATTACAGGCTTGAGCCACCGCGCCCGGCCTTGTTACATATTATTTTATTATTGAATTAACATAAACTGTAATTATAATATGGTTTATGAAAACTTTCAAGTGGGAGTATGACCAAGAGGCCCTAAAGGTTTTCCTCAGCTTGATTAAACATTACACAGGCTTCTTCATGACTCTAGGCACTGATTTCCCTTTCCTTAGAGAATTTTCTTTAGAAAACTTACACTTGGGCAAGTTTCTTCTCTGGCTCTTTAAAATGTAAATCCACCCCCCCCTTTTTTTTTTTTGCAGTGTGGAGGTCAAGGGGGGGTGATCCTGGATGCCTGGGTCTCCTTCCTCAGTGTCATGATTGTGTCTTAGCAGTAGCCTAGACATTTCTGACTCAGAGATCAATAGGGTGGAGGTGATGGAGGAGGCATGTCCCCATCGTGGCTTGTGTTTTGGGAGAGAAGGGATGAAACAGAGACAAAATCAGAGAGAGGAGGGGTGAAGGTGGTGTTTCTGGCTGAGGCTCATTTCCAAGTGCGACAGTTCAGTGTTTCAACCCTGGAGATTTTTAGAAACTCGCTAAAGTTTGCAGGGGGTTTTTATAAATGAGCTAGGACTTGGGTGACTTTATGAAAACATTTTTCCCATATTTAGATTTGGGTGAGGTAGATATTATTCCTAAATCTTGGTTCTAATACGTTTCCTTTTGTCACCTTGATCCACACCTACTGTGATTCAACAATAAGGTACTTCAGAGGCAGTCAACAGCTCAAGTGTTGTCTCCTTAATTATGACATTTATTTCATTTCATTTTTTTTTTTGGGAAAAAAGAGAAAAAAAGAAAGAGAAAGAGAAAAAGAAAGAAAGAAACAGAGAAAGAAAGAAAAAGAATGAAAGAGAGAATGAAAGAGGAAGAGAAAGAGGGAGAGAGAACAGGAGTCTTGCTTTATTGCCCAGGCTAGAATGCAGTCTAAAAATGGGTATTGAAAACCTCTTTTATGCCAATAATTGTGCTTAACAATGGAGACAGGAAGGAATAAGGGAGGAAAATAACAAATAAGCAGCCAACCAATATTTCATTTAAACCTGTGAAATGCTATGCAATTACTGAGGATTGATTTACTTCCAATTATGTAGTCACTTTTAGGGTAGGTGTGATGTGGTACTGATAAGAATGTATGTTTTGTGGATTTGGGGTGGAGAGTTCTATAAATGTTTATTAAGTTTACTTGTTCCGGGTCTGATTTCAAGTTCTGAATATCCTTGTTAATTTTCTGTCTCGTTGATCTGTCTAATATTGACAATGTGATGCTAAAGTCTCCCACCATTATTGTGTGGGAGTCTAAGTCTCTTTATAAGTCATTAAGAACTTGCCTTATGTATCTGGGTGCTCCTGTATTGGGTGCATATATATTTAGGATCGTTAGTTCTTGTTGCATTGATCCTTTTAACATTATGTAATGTCCTTCTTTGCCTCTTTTGATCTTTGTTGCTTTAAAGTCTATTTTTTCAGAGGTGAGAATTGCAACTCCTGCCTTTTATTTATTTATTTTGCTCTCCATTTGGCTGGTAAATCTTCCTCCATCCCTTTGCTTTGAGTCTTTGTGTATCCTTGCATGTGAGATGGGTCTGGATGCAGCATACAGATGGGTTTTG
Source organism: Sapajus apella (assembly GCF_009761245.1). NCBI lineage: Eukaryota > Metazoa > Chordata > Mammalia > Primates > Cebidae > Sapajus > Sapajus apella. The sequence goes on from NW_022436955.1 coordinate 19,197,340, forward strand.
GCTTTTTATCCAATTTGCCTGTCTGTGTCTTTTGATTGGGGCATTTAGTCAATTTAAATTTAGGATTAATAATAATATATGTGAGTTTAATACTGCCATTTGATGCTAACTGGCTGTTTTGCCCATTAGTTAATGTAGATTCTTCATTATGTTGATGCTCTTTGCCTTTTGGGAGATTTTTGGAATGGCTGATACTGGTTGTTCCTTTCTATGTCTAGTGCTTCTTTCAGAAGCTCTTGTAAAGCAGGCCTGGTGGTGATGAAATCTCTGAGTACTTGCTTGTTCACAAAAGATTTTATTTTTCCTTCACTTATGAAGCTTAGTTTGGCTGGATATGAAATTCTGGGTTGAAAGTTCTTTTCTTTAAGGATGTTGAATATTGGCCCCCGCTCTCTTCTGGTTTGTAAATCCCTTTAAAAGCCTGTTTCTATAACCTGGTAATGTCTTCCCAAGGAATGAGGCCATTCTACCCTATGGACTTTATTATCCTGTGACTGTACAGAGAAGCTCCTGTCATTCTCCCTGTGTTACATGCTCTGGAGAAGACAGGGAAAAACAAGTGAGCCCTTCTGGTTGTCTGTGGTTGTTATGTCCATCCTTTACCACTTCACTTCTAGCCCCGTCCTGGGAACATACAGTGGAGTGTAACAAATTAAAGACCATTTCTATCTCCCCAGGATCTGATCATCACATATGGATGATCTTCAGCCCTTTCTTAAGTCCCCCCTTAACACACGTTTCAATATTTAAACTCTCTCAGCATCTAATTGTATACATGAAATGTGAGCAGGTTTTTCGTATGTCTGTTATACCTCAAGTAAGTTGTAAAAAATATACTCAGCATCAAGTTTCTCACAAATAAAGTTGGCTTCACAATAATAATACTTAACTCACTGCTGGGAAAGGTAATAGGTGTGAACTGTCTTTGAAAAATGTGACAAACTCATCATGTTGAGATGTAAGAGGATGGAGATTTCATAGGGCTTTGGGTTTGAAGGTGACACAATGATTGTATTACCCATTTGCAAACAGTATTATGTCAATGAAGTCTTTTGGTAATACTATTAATAAATGTGACTATTTCAGGTTCTTAGATCTCAGAGGCAATTCCTCTCCATTTATGAGAAGATATTCAATAGAAGGGTTGTAGAAGTAAATACAAAGAGATAAGGGGGAGAAATTTGATCTGCTCCAGATTTGGTCAATGTTTTTGGTAGGGTAAGATAGTTTACTTTATGCTTTATGGACAGTAGTCCCCCCTTATCTGAAGGGGATATGTTCCAAGACCCCCAGTGGGTGCCTGAAACCATGCCCTATATATGCTATGTTTTTCCTTTACATACATACATACATTCCTATGATAGTGTTTAATTTATAAATTAAGCATGGTAAGAGATTAACAACAACAATTAATAACAAAATAGAACAATTTAGTAAAATAAAAGACTTGAACACAACCACTGCAGTACCACGATGGTTGATCTGATAACTGAAAGGGCTCCTAAGTGAATAACGGGTGGGTTGAGAATTCTGCATGGATGTGCTGGACAAAGGGATGATTCACATCCCAGGTAAGATAGAGCAGGACAGTGGGAACTTTCAGCACCCTACCCTACTCAGAACAGATACAATTTAAAATTTGTGAATTGTTGATATCTAGAATTTTCCACTTACTATTTTCAGACTATGATTGCTGGTAGCTGAAACTAGCTATAAGAAACATAATTAGGACTTTTGAGGATATTTCATCATGTTTAGGTATGAGATAAAAATTTGTTGATCTGTAAAGACTGAGATAGTCAACTGAAAAACGATATTATAAATGTTTGCACAGTCTGATCTTATACTATTAAAATACTACTTATATATATTACAGGAAAAATGTAAGTAAATATGTTCTAAGAGCATTTTTTTGGTAATCTGTCATGAGAATGCAATTTTTTATTTTGTATTTTTGCTTGCATGTATTTTCTAATCTTGTAAAATGCACAAGTACTGTTTTTATAATCATAAAAGTTTGTATGAATAACTTGCATTTTGTTTGTGAAAATACTATTGAAAAATCTTTTCTAAAACCCGCTCCCCAAATATGCCATTTTTACCAAGTGTAAATTCAATTAAAATGTATTATGTGCAGCGTTTAAGAGAAGATTGAATAAAGCATGGTAACAGGTAACCTTCCTTAGACACTTAACGTGTGTTAATCACTGTGTTTTGTGCTTGCATTGAATTCTTGAAATAATCTTATGAGAAAGGCATCATTACCACTCCCACTTGCAGCTCAGGCGCCTAAAGCACAAAACTAGCAAAAGGCTGAGTCCCCACTTGTCATCACTCACTGTGTTAATGCCACACGTACATCATCTCCTTCATTTTCAAAGCACTATTATGAGATTGGAGATACTCAGATAGAGAACCGAGGATACAAAGAGTGGAATAATTTGCCCAAGGTCACACAGCCATCCAGTGGCATAGCCAGGATATGAAAACAAGTATGTCTGCTATTGACCAGCAAATGCTATGCCAGCTTTATCAGTGGGATGCAGTATCTTCAGCCCTAGCCGAGACTATAACTCCATGCTTCCACTGCACAACTTATAAAACGCCCAGATAAGAAAACTGATATTTATAAAGGGTTATTTGGAGGAAATGAACCCATTCATTTCTTTATAATCTAGAGCTAAAGCCTGATCACCAGAACATTGCCGGTTCGGAACGTATTATCTTGGCCTGCTGCAAAATTGCTTTCCCTGAGTTCAGCGTTCTGTCCTCAGTGCTTATTGAGGGATAAGTCAAGAAAACATTTCATGAATCCCATAAATGTGTTTGCAATAGAGAAGTCATCAGAGACCATTGTGCCTTACCTCTCACTGTCCTATAGATAAGGTGAAGCTCCGGATGAGAACTATCTTTTAAAATTAGGTACTCGGTAAAACTGCATTCCTTGAGAAATTCCCTTAGCATTTATTTTATTTTTTATTTTAAAAACAAATAGGGCTGACTTTGTGCCAGCCACTGTTCTAAATGCTTTACTAATACTGGTACATTTAATTTAATGCTTGTTACTTCTCTCATTTCCATTTAACATATGAGAAAACTGAGGCATAGGGTGGTTACTTAATTTTCGCAAGGTCATACCATTTTTCTTTCTTTCTTTACAGTTTTGTCTTTGCAGACAAATGTGTTTTCTTTTGTACTGTGCCTTCCAGGAGGTTCAGAGGCAAAATTTTTACCCAACTCTAACAGTTCTGTGGGACTTTCACCAGTAAACATGTACTTTGTTTTCCGTCATAGTTCTGATGCTGCATTATATTTTGCATTGTTTTTGGTTCCTCCATAGATAGATACAGGCGTAAAAACAAGAATGGAGCCAAAGATTGAGATGTAAATAAAAGTGCAATTACGTATGCAACTCCTGTATGCTGAGCCAAGTACTTTGTAACATGAAATCAAGAAAAAATGATGTCTGTATTTATTTTATTTTATTTTATTTTATTTATTTATTTATTTAATTTTTTCCCCCCATTTATTTATTTTATTGCAGTTTAGGTTTTGGGGTACATGTGAAGAACATGCAAAATTGTTGCATAGGAACACACGTGGCAGTGTGATTTGCTGCCTTCCTCCCCATCACCTACATCTGGCATTTCTCCGCTTGCTATCTCTCCCCAGCTCCCCACCCCCCACCGTCCCTCCCCTATTTCCCCCCAACTGACCCCAGTGGGTATTGCTCCCCTCCCTGTGTCCATGTGTTCTCATTGTTCAACACTCGCCTATGAGTGAGAACATGCGGTGTTTGATCTTCTGCTCTTCTGTCAGTTTGCTGAGAATGATGGTTTCTAGGTTCATCCATGTCCCTACAAAGGACCCAAACTCATTGTTTTTGATGGCTGCATAATATTCCATGGTGTATATGTGCCACATTTTCCCTATCCACTCTATCGTCGATGGGCATTTGGGTTGGTTCCAGGTCTTTGCTATTGTAAACAGTGCTGCAATGAACATTCGTGTACACGTGTCCTTATAGTAGAACGATTTGTAATCCTTTGGATATATACCCAGTAATGGGATTGCTGGGTCAAATGGAATTTCTGTTTCTAGGTTGATGTCTGTATTTCATTAAACGTTTGATATAAGTTCCAAATAAATCAAATCTTGAAACAAACATATAAATGGAATTAATCCAAATAAGAGATGATATAGACAAGAGGGAGGATAATGGTAATACTTTTTAAATCTTTGGAGCAAATTCAGTGGATTCAGAAAAAAAAAATGAAAATATGTATGTACAGGAGTTTGGCATTGTACTGCCCACAGCTTATCTTCTTGAAGTGATTTTTCTCTTGTAGAAGCCAGAAAAAGCAATAAATTTAACAAGGCATAGGAAAGCATTCAGGAGCCCCAACTACATAAACCACTTGCTAGAACACAATAATACTAAGAAATACCAGTTCTTGTCTTTTGTTGCAGATAAGATGCTTCAGCAATGACAACATTTTATTTGTAATCCTTCACAGGCAATTCCGATTTAGTACTGAGGTGAGAGTCTAGGTTTGCGGCTGAACCAAAGCTACTTCACACAGTGAAGTAGCTTTCAACTTTGTGTTTATCATATTCCTCTGTTAGAAAAGTGACAAGGACTGTTGTCATGGGTGATTGAGGGCTTCTGTGAAAATACGCATCGTTCTATTTGGATGTTGTTTCTTTATCAAGAGGCTTATTCACTGATTACTCTTCTAGAAGTCATGCTGAAGATACTGTCAATATTGTCACATCAATTTAAGAGTACAGCAGCCAGTGGAACCTCTCTCTGGTCTGAGGTATCATGTATACAAGGCGATGTCTCCCCTGTGTGTGGGAGGGTGGTGAACTCTGTTTCTGGATATAACTGTATGTACTAGTTTGCTGGGGCTCCCCTAACGAGGTACCGAAGACTGGGGAGTTTCATCAACAGAAATGTATCCTCTTGTGGTTCTGGGGCAACAAGTCCTCTGAGGCCTCTTTCCTTGGCTTGTGGGTGCCTGTCTTCTCCCTGCATGACCACATGGCCGTTCCTCTGTGTGTCTGTGTCCCAATTTCCTCTTCATCAGTCAAATTGGATGAAAGCCCACCCTAATGACCTCATTTTAACTTAAATATCTCCTTAAATACTCAATCTCCAAGTAGAGCCACATTCTGAGGTATTGGGAGTTAGAACTTCAACATAAGTGTTTGAGGGGACATAGCCCCCAACACTGTGACATTTAAAGTCTCTCCACTTCTAATTGTAAACATTAAATATGAGCATTTTTTTTGTATCTCAGTTATATTTCCAGAAAGCTGTGAGGCACCCATGCTTCACTCATCTCTCTGCCTTGTTCTGAGTGGATTTGGCATTTTGGGGCCAAGTTATCAATTGCAGCAGCCCTATTTCTCAGAAGCCACATGAATGACTTAAAATGCTGCTGATTTGGCCGGGCGTGGTGGCTTATACCTGTAATCCCAGCACTTTGGGAGACCAAGGTGGGTGGATCACCTGAGGTCAGGAGTTTGAGACCAGCCTGGCCAACATGGTGAAACCCAATCTCTACTAAAAATAGAAAAAAAATTAGCTGAGCATGGTGGCAGGCACCTGTAATCCCAGCTACATGGGAGGCTGAGGCAGGAGAATCACTTGAACCCAAGAGGTGGAGGTTACAGTGACCCGAGATTGTGTCCCATTGCACCCCAGCCTGGGACACAAGAGCAAAGCTGTCTCAAAAAAAAAAAAAAAAAAAAAAGCTGAGGATTTTCTGCTTACAGCCATTTGCATAGACCTCAGAAGAGAAGGACTTTGATATAGTTTGGCTGTGTTTCTCCATCAATCTCATGTTGATTTGTAAATCCCAGTGTTAGAGGAGGAACCTGGTGGGAGGTGATTGGATCATGGGGACAGCTTCCCCATGCTGTTCTCGTGACAGTGAGTTCCCGAGGCCTCTTCAGAAGCAGAAGCCTGTACAACCTGCAGAACCATGAGCCAATTAAACTCCTTTTCTTTATAAATTACCCAGTCTCAGGTAGTTCTTCATAGCACTGTGAGAATGGACTAACACAGACTTCAGCTAAAAAATAAATTAGAATCGGCTGGGTGCGGTGGCTCAAGCCTGTAATCCCAGCACTTTGGGAGGCCGAGGCGGGTGGATCACGAGGTCAAGAGATCGAGACCATCCTGGTCAACAAGGTGAAACCCCGTCTCTACTAAAAATACAAAAAATTAGCTGGGCATGGTGGCGCGTGCCTGTAATCCCAGCTACTCAGGAGGCTGAGGCAGGAGAATTGCCTGAACCCAGGAGGCGGAGGTTGCGGTGAGCCGAGATCGCGCCATTGCACTCCAGCCTGGGTAACATGAGTAAACCCCCTCTCCAAAAAAAAAAAAAAAAAAAAATTAGAATCTCAGCTTTTCAAGCTCTTGGATGATATAAATGTGAAATAAGAAAATACCCCAAACTAGAATTATGATATCTGAAATAAAAATGGCATTAATTTCTGAGGCCTCTGCTAAGTATGAAGAAAGAGCTCAAAGGGAAACACAACAGGAGCCACACTGCTCCATAAGAAAAAAAAATCCTGATTCTCTTAATGGGGAACAGAAATGTCAAAAATTTTATAATTTCATTTTTACACCACAAAACATGCTCCTAATAGAAACATATTGCTAGTGTATATATTTTTCTCTAATTATTATTGGTTCTATTCAAGAAGGTTAGTATGCAACACATTTGCAAACATGCAGGACCACAAACAAAATCTTGTTTCCATGCATCTAACTTAACCTTATCATTTTTCCTATTTTATTAAAAGATGTTTTTTAAAAAAATAAAAAGGATGTTTTTCTTGTAGCACATTATTCCTTTATCTGTTTTGTGATCATTATTCTGTCTTAATTAACGTCCAGCAACCATTGCCCAAGATAAATCTAATCTTCCCTATTTTTCTTCTTAAAACATACTCGAAAAAACACCCCTTTCAAAATACATCATTGTGATAGTCAATTTGATGTTAGCCAAATGCAACTGTAGGACATATGAATTTCATATGTTCAATATGCCATACACTCATGGGTTTTATTATTTTTCTTTTTGCTTTTATTTTATTTCAATAGTTTTTGGGAACAGGTGGTTTTTGGTTATATGCATAAGTTCTTTAGTGGTGATTTGTGAGATGTTGGTGCAGTCATCATCCAAGCAGTGTGAATGATACCCCATATGTAGTACTTATTCCTCGCCCTTGTCTCTTCCTTCCTCCAGAGTTCCCAAAGTCTGTTGTTTCATTCTTGTGCTCATGATGGCTTTTCTGATGGACACACCATGTTCTAATTGACTGTGATCATTAATTTTTGTGTTCAACTTGGCATTGCTGGGTCTTTAAAATACTGTACACATATATGTAAGGTAAACATGTCTGAAATAACAGACAGGGTATTTAAAGGGCCACAACTGCTTGATAGAGTGTAAATGTAATGAGTATTACAAATATCTCAAATTTCCTGGGTGTGGAACCACCTGAGCACCCCAAGATACCCTTGCTTCTGCCCGTGATAAAGTGCCCACACTAATGCCTGGCATCTGTATATAATCAATTATCATGTTTTTCTTTAGCATCTTACACATGTAATCTGAATATTGCTAATAACTAAGGCACAAAAGGATGTTACAGCGTACAGATGCAAAATATTTCTGGCCATCACATTTAGAATCTTCACCTATAAGATAATTTAGGAGAACGCTGCTTTTACCATATTTTATTTCTGTTATTTATGTATTAGAAGAAGGGAGAGAACGAGGAAGAGGAGGTAGAACAGAAGCAAGAGAGGGTAGAGCAAGAGAAAGAGGAACAGGAGGAAGAGGTAAAGGAGGAGAGATGGGGAGAAGAAGAGGAAGGGAAATAAGGGAAATAAGAGAAAGTGAGAGAACTTTTCGTGTCCAAATCTGGCTGAAAAATGCAGATTCCTGGGCTCCATATTGTAAGGTAATGGATGTGCTTTGGTCAAGGATAGGCCAAGGTAGGATGTATATATACTTTATGATGCAGGGGCATTGGAATGCAGGTGCACAGTTTCACGTATAATGTAAACACTGCTATGTAGCCCTAACATAGGAAGGCCATCACTTGGCTCTATGCCACTATTGTCTGTAAAAGGTATAATTGCTTGTCCATAAAAGAGAACACATGGACACAGGGAGGAGAACGTCACACACCAGGGCCTGTCAGGGAGTGGGGGGCCAGGGGAGGGGTAGCATTAGGAGAAATAGCTAAGGTAGATGGGGTGATGGATGCAGCAAACCACAATGGCTCATGTATACCTATGTAACAAACCTGCATGTTCTTCACATGTACTCCAGAGCTTAAAGTACATATATGTGGTATAATTGCCCTGCTGACACTGTACAGGCACACATGTATCCGGAGAGAGAAAGAGTTATGCTGCTGACCTTGAAGGGAAGAGAGAGTTGGCTGTGCAGGTGTGCATGGGAGCAGCTGGAGCAAGTGGCCAAGACAGAGCAGACAGTATAAGAGGGCTGCTGATGACAGAGCCGCTGAATAAAGCTGTATTTTACCTACCTACCCCCCTGCATCGAGCGTTCTTTCAGCTATGTATCATTTGTCCACCCTGTCCCCTCGGACCTCAGCTTGGGCTGGAAACGGACCCTGACCCTAACACATATCAAGCCTATCAAATTAATACAAATCTCTTCAGGTGGTTCTAATTGTCAGCAAGTTTGGGGATAAGTGGGTTAGAGAATCCTTAGATTGTTTAGGGTCAACCCTCCTGGGTCTGGCTCCAAAGGGTCCTGTCAAACGTTAGTGAGCTTGTCTGCTGGTGTTCTCACATTAGCCTTCAGTGCCTCACTCCAAAAGAATGGGGACTATGGGAATCTTAGACCTCACGGTAGGCCATGTGGGAAAATATTTTGGAACAGAGAGGGATTTCTGTTCTCCTAACATTATAATTTACTCATTGAGGATAAGAAACGTGTCTTTTCTAACTCTACCTCTGTTGCTCACTAGGGAGCCTAGTGAGGAGTTGGTGATGGTAAATGTACTGAATTTGATAAATTATTAGGCTGTCTGTTTCCTGTTGCTTATTGTGGGCCATGCCCAAAGCTAAATACAAGCTGGAACTTAATTTGTTGAAAGTTATCATGGCTGATAAGAAACCCGCGATGCAGGAATAAGTTTTAAAACAAATGTATCTACACTGTAGGAGCAGTGGTTGAATTTGAACCCTGGAAAATGACTATTTCTATTATGCCTTTACTCAAACATACAAACCGATATCCATTTTGGTGGGGTAATGGAATCACAGGGAAAGAGAGACCTAAATATGTCAGATACAGGAGAACAGAAAAGTACAATTATTTTATCAGCTTTTCTACCTTTGATCCTGTGTGGGTAACAAGCAATGGCTAATACCCCAAATCCAGGATCATACACATCTTTCAGTAGAATCAAGCAGGAAATTTTTATAGCTTCAGATATATGGTTTGAAACAAAAACCTTTTTTGCTCAACTTTAATTAAAATAGTACAAATCTATCTGCAAGAGGGCTCTCACAAAAAAACAAAAACAAAGCAAATTTCACAAGGAAAGGTGGTAATCTTGAAGTGTCATTTATTTGTTCAAAGAAGAATTACATTTTGTATAGCCCAGCTCTACGAAGAATTCCAATGTGATGGGAGTCTTTTAATATGCTTAAATAAGATTCTTAATGCCATGACTTGTTTTTAGTTGAGACCTTATTAAAACCCTATTGTGTATATAGGAAACAATTTCAGTTTGAGTGTTTTCATTTTCATTAAAGATACAGCAAACAGATTTATAGAATTTTTTTTGCATTACCGAAGTAATTTTGGAGCCCCATACTTTGGTGCAAAAAAATAATAAGGACTTGCGCAATATTCTTTGTACCTTGCAGTGTACGGCGAGACATCCGATTTAGGGTTGAAGAGCATTATATTTTAGATAAGGTAGCCGACTGTATAAACACATTGTTTCTGTAAATTTCATATCGCCTTGTTATTCTGGCACCTGCTGTTCAAAGAGAGAGGAAAGCTGAAGGAAATAGAACTCAGCACAAAACAGAGCTGCATCCAAAGTGGAGACTGCTGGGATGCATGAGGAGGAGACACAAAGGGAAAGACAAGATGGTTTTAAGCATTTCTTAGGTGTGGGGTAAAAGTTTGTTTCCAATAGAGTATTATTATATTTAATTGAGAAAAAAGTGAATAAGCTGAAGGGAAATTTGAGAGGAAAATGAAAAGGTTTTGATTAATTGCAGCTCACAGCCCCCTAGAGCTGGAATGGACTTTATAGAATCCCAGTGTTGTGAAACTAAGGAAAGTAAGGCTCACAGAGGTATTTATACTAAATGCCCACTTAATGAATAAAATGCCAACTGCATTTATGTATGTATGTATTTTTTTTTTATTACAGTAAGAAAGATGAGAGCTCAGTATTTCAGTATTCACAAAACATCTGAGTCAGTTTGAATGTTGAGCCCCCAAGTCTTTGCCACTGGGGAGAAAGGCTCTGTCCTGTGGCCACAGCCCTGGTACCAGAGAAATGGAACTCCTGGGTTCCTCAGCGACTACACTGTCTCACTCATCATGCGGTTTATGGAGGTAAAATCTGAGGGCCTCGCTGGTTGCCAGAGATTCTTGCAGTATGGACTGGTAGTGAAAACCCTTCTGGAAATGTCCCTAAGAATAAGAGGTTGTACTTTTAAGCCTTGTATCCACATCTACCTGTGGAGTTGTGTTGAGTTGCTGGAATCTTCAGGATTCTTCCCCAGGGCAGCCAGGCGACTGAGAAGAACACAGGCTTCTTGTCAGGATATTCTGTGTATGAATTCTGCCTCTGCAAAGGACTATTTTTGTGGCCACAAGTGGACACTGAACTCTATGGATCTGTGTTTATTGGAGGGAAAAAAATGACATACAGCATACAAAATGCCAAACGATGGCCTTTTCTGCCAAACATGGAGGAGTCAAATGGTAAATTTGCATTCATTTCCCTCAAATTCCAGAAGGTATTTCTTTGACTTAGTGTAGAATTTGATATAATTAATTTTTTTTCTTGGTTACCTAATTTGCAAACTGGGAATTAAGAACATTCAAAATCCTCTTGGATCACTCATTAAAATGAGTGATGAGCAATTTCCCAGAAAACAATGAACATTAGCTATCAGTCATTCTGTGAATAAGTTTTATTGTTGGCTCCACTAATTTTTTCATCCTTCTGTCTAAATAGCAGTCCCAGCTCGAATGCTGTCTTTACACTATATAATGGGCTACAGCAATTCCCAATGCCTAGATGAAGAAAGAGGTGAGTATGGTATGGACTGAGCTATTATATGGTTCAAAGAGATCAAAGTTCCGTGGTGGAGGGTAGCTTACTGTTTTTTTTAAAAGTTGGTTATTTCATGCAGCGTGCTTTTATTAGGTGGGTTGATCCAGGTGTAATGTGCTAGGAGGAGAAGAACATTTTAAAAAATCCCACACAAAAAATTAGCAAGAGCCAGAGACAAAACAAAACAAGAAAAAATATTTTAAAAAAGAATGTTGCACGGACTATGAATTATGCCAAATTAGAAGTATTACTTATAGATTCATTTATATCATAAATATTTAAAAAGAGATTCTAAGATTTCTTAATATTTCCACAGTTCCTTTCTACAGGAGGATTAAAAGTATTCATTCATTCATTTAGCTCCATTTGTTGAACACCTACAATAGAGCAGACATGATTCTACTGGACAACAAACAAACCTGGAGGTTTCTAGTGGGGAGGGTGAGATAGTAAACAAATGTGCTTCCAGGCACTGGTACGTACTGTAATGGCAGATTGAGAGAGGCTCTAGCAAGCAAGCAAGGGACCTGGCCTCTTTGTGATAAGCTTGTCAGGTGTGGCCTCTTTGAGGAGGTGATGCGAGAGCAGAGATCTAAATTAAGCAAGGCAGGGAGCCATGTGAAGGTCTGGAGGAGGAGTAATGCAGGTAAAAGAAACAGCAGATAAAAGACCTTTGTGCAGGTAGAAAGAAACATGGCATGTACCCAGAACAAGACGGCCAGGTGACCCAGAGATAGAAGAAGCTGAGAAAGGACGTTTCACCATAGAAGGAAGGATAGAATGATGCCCAGAGGAAATGGAGTTCATTGTGAATGTTACAGGAAGCTGTGATGGTTAACTTTATGTGTCAACTTCAGTAGGCTTGGTGCCCATTTGTCTGGTCAAACAGCCATCTAGAGTTGCTGTGCAAACATTTTTTTAACATTTAAATCAGCAGACTCTGAGTAAAGAAGATTACCTTCCATAATGTGGGTGAGCCTTATCCAATCAGTTAAAAGCCATAGAAGAAAAGACAGAGGTCTCTCAAAGAGGAAGGAATTCTGCTTCCAGATTGCACCATAGAAATTCTGCCTGAGTTTGCAGCCTTCAAACTCAAGACTACAATATCCCTTGGCAGAATTTCCAGGCTGCTAGCCTGTCTTGCAGATTTTGGACTTGCCTGCCCCCACAATTGTGTGAGCCGATTCCATAAAATAAATCTCTTTCTGCATATATACATCTGATTGGTTCTGGGTCTCTGAAGAATCCTAATATAAAAGCTATCAGAGTGATCAGAGCAGGGCATAACATGATCTGATTAACATTTTAAAACAATCACACAGATTGCCAGGAGGGATAATGGACTCTTGGTGAAAAGAGGGAAGTGGGAAAACCAGCTAGAAGACTGCTCCTGTTTTGCAGGTGAAACCTGGCAGTGGCCTGAATTTGATCAGAGGATGTTGGATTTGAGGAATATTTTGGAGGATTTAAAAAAAATCGGATGACGAATGTGAGAGAAACAGAAAAGTCAAGCCGTAAGTTTTGAGCTTGAGTGGCTATGTGAATGGTGTCCTAGTGATTAAGACAGTTCTGGAATCCTGGGCAAGGAGCAGGTGTGCAGAGATGGAAAAGTAGTCAGGGAGAGAGTGGAGAGGGATGTATTAAGGATCAAAGTTTTTATTTTGAATGAATTAGTCTCATGTTGCCCATTAGCTTTCCAAATGGAGGTGTCAGGTAGAATATAAGATGCAGGGACAGGGCTGGAGATCAACATCACTTAGGTGACCAAAGCATTGGTAGATGCTGTACAGTGACAGCTAAGAGCATAGTCTCTGGAAGCCAGACGATCTAGATTCAAATCTCAACCCTACTCTTCACGGATAGAACTTGATTGTCCTAGGCTCCTCATCTGAAAAATAAGGGTGAAACTAAACATACCGTATTGAAGTGACACAAAGATTAAATTAGTTAACATGCGTAAGCACTTAGGATGATGGCTGGATCCTAGAAAGTGTTATGCCAACGTTACCTATTATTATAATCAGAGCTCAGAGGTTTTTTTTTTTTTTTTTCCTGGCCCATCACATCAACTGCTAGATGGAGACAGCAGTTTGGGGATTGTTTCCCAAGCATACCTACTTTGCATGGATTTTGACTGTTATCCCAAAGAGGTCAAGCTACAAACAAACATTGGGGTGAAGCAAGTGTTTGTCTTCTTTTTGCAGGGGCAGTGAGCACTTTCAGAGCAATGAAACCTGATAAAGCTCTACTTCCTTAAATATGACCTTTGTCCCCCCGAGTTGTTTTCTTTATTGTGCTTGTCACCTTCTCACATGCCGTTTATGCCATGCTGATTTATTTGTTTACTTTCTGTGTCCTGAACGCTACCTAAAAAAGCTGGGATTTTCTACTTTTTTTTTTTTTTTTTAAACTTACTGTTAGCACCTGGAAAAGTGCCTGACTCAGTCAGACTATGGGAAATACATGATATTTCCTGGCACTTATTGTTCCTTTTGTCTCTTATTTCTTCAAATATATTTTCATGAGAAAACCATATCAAAAAGAAGGTTGGACATTAATATGCTTCTCTGGACCTGTGGATTTTTGTGTATAATGCCAGTTTTCATGGAGACAAACCTCAGCTATGAAATGGATGTTCAGAGAAAGCTGCTGATGCCAATTTCAGTTTTGACTTTGGAAATCAATTGCGGAATCGACATAGGGTCTTCTGAAAGCAATGGTGCTATACTTGCTGTTGGTTGTCCACTCTAGTTTCCCTGCCAGTCTATATGTGGGCAGCATTCTACTCCAGCTGCAAATTCTAATCACAGATTTTTGCTCGGCAATGCTTGCCAATGAGAGGCATTGAAAGCTATGCAGGGTGGAAGTTGATACATGGCCCAGTCAATCTATGACTTATGAGACCTATTGCAAGTCCAGGGAACTGTATTGATTCTGCAGAATGGACTGGAAACTGACCCTCATTTCACAGAACCCTCTAACTTGCTCCTGGTCTGTTTATTCCCAATGAAGCACTTGCATCATGCAGCTTTGTTCCAAAATCATTAGCTTTTATTTCCCTTTACATTCTGTCATGATTTTTACCTTATGTATCAAGAGTGGACAAATTGATGTCTTTATTTAGCACAAAAGCTTTGGTCCTGTTTCAATGTCAGCTATTCAGAGGCAGTTAATTTTATCTTCTCTCACTGCATGGGTTTAGTACACAGATACTATTTCCTTGGAAATGCAGACATTGTGTCAAAATAAAGTACATTTGATCCCTACACCACTTGTGCCAGCAATTATGAATGATCATCTTTGGAGGATTGTATTACAGGTAGTCTTTTTAAAACATTTCCCTAGTATCTTGATTAGATTAATGTTAATAGTAAGACTGATGCCTAATTTCTCATTGTGGTTATGCTAGCCAGTACAATATTGTACAGGGAGTTCAACAAATGATGGGCAAGATGAGTGAAATATTCATTCCTGAGGCTGTTTGGGAAGGGACATTGACTGTCTGCTGCTCTCAGGTTTTCCTTTTATCTGTAGAATGGATGAGAGGCTGAAACAGGGCTTTCCTCATCAGCCATTCCCTTTGTTCTTGAGATGCAGGTGTGAACTGGACTTCCAGATACCACCTAGAAAAAATAACCAGTTTCCAGATTAGGTTATGATCCCTTTGTTATGCCTTTGAATTCCAAGCATATTTTATTTTATTGGAGGATGGCCATTACATTCTAATAACTAAAATTATAGGAAGTTCTAGCCGGAAGGACGCTTATAATTCTTCTACCAGAGAATGTTTATTATAGAGATAAGTAACGAGGCCTGAGAATTTCAGAACTTACTCCAGGCCATAGAACCATCAGCCTATCTGGGATGAAAGTCCATGGCTCCTGTGCTCTACCATAATATTACATCTTGGTTTGGAAGTAGTTACTCATTTTTCCTGGACATTTATTTAAGGTAGAACATTTAGAACAAGTCTGCCTTCTTTGAAAGAGGTGACTGGTTTTTCCCATTGCAGCCAAATCAAGGTAGGGAGGTCAGTCCGTGAGCGTGTGTCTGAAAAACACACACCGACTCACTTTCCTGTGGCTGCTTTACTTACAATTGTAACATTACCAGGTCTTTCCTGTTGCTATGTTTGATTCACCTAAGGGGAGAAAACTGATCTGAGCAATGGAAGCTATGTGGATAATCAAAAAAAATTAAATAGACATTTTTTCCCCGAAGGTGGAAAGGAAGGAGAAGGATTCAGATAAAAGCCTCTAAGAATAATGATTCCGTCAAAATAAATGTCATAGCCCTCATCTTGACTTTGTTATGTCATTACTATTTTATCCATACTGCATGACCTGGGGAGCTGATGCTACATCCAAGGGTGAGGAACTTCCCTTCGTTATCTGCCAATATAGCTACCAATTCTATAAGTGTGAATGGCATGGCAATACTTTTATTAATAAGCAAGTATATGAGTTTATTATACAGTACGTCAAATAAAAAGTGCTAGGGGGAAAAAGAAGGAAAGGTAATCTTGGTGACAGGTGAAAACTTCAATCATAGGAACATCTTAGTTTAAACATAGTTTCTGAGTTTGCAAGTTATATACTAAATAGCACCACCATATGGAGCAGATGCAGGCAAAACCACAAAAACTAAGAAAATGAGGTCACAATTGTGGAAATGAGACATTTTCCCCTTTTTACATGCCCTTGATTGTATGTAGTTTGCTTCACCGTAAAGGGATACATATTGAACCTGTTTTCTATAATTTAACTGAATTACAGTGTTCATTTTTATATATAGCTAGAAAGAATTCAGACATAAGAAAGGGTATCTACTAGCTCTGTTTATATGAAAACAAAATTTTGCATGCTATTTTAATGGAAGATCGAGTAACAGATTATTTAAAATCTATTTTACTTTAAAGATGAATGTTTCATTCTCCCCTCCACTCTGTTTATAATGTTTATCAATTCATTCCTTCATTCATTAAAATTATTTGGCAGGAGTTGAAGTTGTTTTTGAAGCACTTTTCTGGAAGTAATCAACACCAAGAGTTATTGCTGTGTTCTCTCACCTTTTTTACTTTGTGACAAAATAGAAACATAGAATTGGACCCTTTGAGAAGGATCGACAGCTGCAGTGGTGACAAAGGCTGATCTTCATGGAGAAACAGGGTCTAAGTCACACCATTCAGATGTCTGCCAAATTTGAGAGGCTAAAAACACAGTACAGGGGAAAATGATAGCCCTGTGGATTTACACTGGTTTTCTGTGCATAAAAATGGATAGAATTGTTTGCAGATTGCTCTTTACTTTGGAGCAATCTGCATACAACCAGGGGAAAGGAGAGGAGAGAGTCTGAAAATGCTGCAGCAGTGAGACGCCCAATACGTAGACACAAGGTACTTCTCGTAATTGTGTGGCAGGCAGAACAACGACCCTCCAAAGATGATCACACCCTGATCCCTGGAACCTGTGACTTCGTTACCATCCGTGGCAAAGGGAATTTTCAAGATGTGATCAAGGGGATGCACCTTGAGCTAAGGAGAGTAGTCTGGATTATCCAGGTGCATCGAATCTAATCACACTCATCCTTAAAAGCGAAACACCTTTTCCTGGCTTGGTCATAAAGAGATGTAATAAAAACAGGGCGAGAAGTTCGAGGTGTGAGAGAGACTTACCATGACTCCCTTTAGAGATGGAGGAAGGGGGAGACCAGCATGCGGGCCTTCTGTAGAGGAGGCTGGGAACAGCTTTCAGCTGACTGCCAGTGAGGAACCAGAGATCTTAGTTCTACAACCGTAAGGAAGTTAATTCCGCTAGCAACCTGTGAGAGCAAGGAGAAATCTGTCCAGCCTCCAGAAAGGAACAAAGCCCTTCCAATACCTTCCTGTAGTCTGGTGAGACCCACATTAGACTTCGGATGGACAAAACTGTAAGTCCCTGTATTTGCTGTATAATTTGTTAGAGCAGCAATAGAAAATGGATACAAATGGTTACAGAGCCAGAGACGTCTCATCTGGGTAGGTGGAATGAGGCAATGCTACATTTGCCCTTTTTTCTTGGAAACAAGCTTCCTTGACTATTTAGGCAAACATCCAGATTAAAATAATGAACAAAAGGGCACATATACACAATAGCCAGAATGGTTATTTATTATCATAGAATGAAGCTTTTCATTTTCAGACAGGCCTAGGAGGTATGAGACAGAGCCTTTTTGTTGAGGTCTTTTAAAAAACAATTTGCAAATTTTGTTAGTGAATGATTTCTTGTTTCTGGGTAAATGTCATATGTAAATCTATCCATTGTAATCACTCAAACTTCTTATAACATCAATCATTTGTCATGGATCAATGAGGTACTCAGCAATTAGGTAAAGTTTGTACCAATTCCTTTGCTTTTAAACTCCGTAATTAATTGAATCTTCTACAAAACTCAGTGCTTGAGTACTAAAAGTACTATGGTCCTTTAGCTCACTTACCTTTAGTTCACTATTTATCTTTCTCTTTGGTCTTTTTGGGGCTCCTGAGTATCTTCTAGTTGTATATTAAGACTGCATTGAAGGTCGTCCTCAAGGCACAAAACTTTAAGTGTACTCAGGCCTCACACAGCGATGTAACGTGGGAACTCAAGGACATTTGTGGTGTCTGGATCATTGCTTAGGTTTAAACTGTATTGTAATTTTACTTGTTTAAAATATGACTTCTTTTTTTTTAGCATATACATTTTACTTGTTCAAAATAGGACCTTTTTTCAGCATATAAATTACTTTTATACTTGAGAGTGCATAAAAGTAATATGTACATAGACAGGCCTAGTGTGGTCCATCCTGTATTGCTAGAGGCTCTTTAATAGGCACAAGCTGTTGTGTTTATGGCTGTGTGTTGTGTTGTGTTGTGTGCGAGTCAGATGGACCTGTTCTTCCTTAGGCTCAAGTCACTCCATTTTAGGTGTGTTGAGGACTGAAATGTGTCCACCAACTCATATGTTAAAGCCCTAATCTCTGACTGCTTCTGAAAACAGGGTCTATAAGGAAGTAACTGAGGTTGTGAGGCCACAAGTGGGCGGTCCTAATCTTGTAGGTCTGGTGTCCTTATTAGAAGAGGAAGAGATGAGAGAGATCCCTCTCATTCTGTCTTCATACTCACAAGGGAAAGACCATGTGAGAAAACAGTGAGGAAGTGGCTACCTGCAAGCGCAGAAGAGAGGCCTCATCAAAAATTGAATTTACCAGCACCTTGATCGTGAACCTCTGGCTTCTAGAGCTGTGAGAAGATGCGTTTCTGTTGTTTAAGCCACGCAGTCTTAAATGTGGTCTTTTATTATGGCAGTCCTATCAGACTAATACAAAGCCACTTCCAGAAGTTTTTATTTCATCCTTGGAAGCCCCTGATGCAAATTAAGCTTGGGACAGGTGGCACTATCCCATTTAATTTACATTTGAAAGCAAACCTTTCTGGCTGTTGTATAAAATATGACTTAAAAGTGGGGACTAGAAGGAAAGTGGAAAATCAGCTGAGAAAATACTGTTGTGTTCTGTGTGTGAGACAATGGCATTTTTCAATATTTGTGTGAAGCAAAAATTACAACTCTAAAATTTTTCAGTTTATGAAATAACTTCATATTGTGAAATGGGTATCGCAAAACCAGCACAAAGAGTAGTGATTTGAGGTTAGTAGACATACACTATTGAACATTCATGCATTTCCTGTGAGATGATACAACATTAACATTATAATTTAAATTTTATTATTTGTAATGTAACCTCTAAGTTATTATGAAAAAGATGTGAAGATATGTAGCCAAAATACCAATAAAAAAATTAAATGAAGTACTAAAAATATTTGATTAACTCAAAATGAGGCAGAAGAGACAGAGAAAAGAGAAACAGATAGGACAATTAGAAATCAAACAGTAAAATGATAAACCAAAATCAAACTCTCACTAAAGTTATATTTAATATAAATGGGATGAATATGCCAGTTGACTCATTAAAATTATCAGATAGTAGGAAAAAGGAAGATGTCATTAACTACTGTCTACAGAGATGTTCTGTCTTAATAAAATCAGAGAAAAGAGTGATAACAAAAGGATGAAAAATGATGTATGACGCAAACAATAAATATGAAAAAGATGGAATGGCTATGTTAATATCAGACAAGATAGACCTCAAGACAAGGAAGAATGCTATGAAGAGGGACATTTTAAATAGAAAATTCTATTCATTACAAAGACATAATAATATTTAATATATATGTGTCTAACACTAGAACTTCAGATTCCATGAAGCAAAAATAGAATTACAGTACAAGGACAATAAAAAATTGCACATAGATATATTAACATGTCCTCTCGGTAATTTATAACAACAACTACATTAAAATATTGATCAAAGAGTAGAAGTTATGAGTAGCACTATCAGCCTCCTTCATCTTATTGACATTTATAAAACATGACATCCTATAACTAGAATACAAATTGCGAGTGACATGGAACTTTCAAGAGATAGATGGTGAGCCATAAAACAAATCTCAAGGAGTATAAATTGATACAACAATTTTGAAAACTATATGGAAATATGTATTAAAGCTAGACTTATGCCTACCCTATGTGCTAACAAACCCATTCATAGATATATACCACAGAGAACTGAGTTCACCCAAAGTGAGTACAAATTATCGACAGCAATTTTATTCATTACACCTTCAATCTAGAAAGTCTATCAACAGGAGAGTAGGTACATTGTGGTATATTCATATAAGGGAATACAACACAGAAGGATAAACTTTTTGCTGTGCAGAACAAAATGGATGAATCTCACAGATATAATAATGTACTCAGGAATCCAGTTATGAATCTGGTCATACCATATGACTCCATTTATATAAAGTTCAGGAACAGTCAAAAGGATTCAACAGTAGTTGAGGGCAGAAGACTCTGAAAAGTTTTTTAAAAATTATTATTATACTTTAAGTTCCAGGGTACATGTGCAGAATGTGCAGGTTTGTTACACAGGTTTACATGTGCCATGGTGGTTTGCTGCACCTATCAACCTGTTATCTACATTAGGTATTTCTCCTAATGCTATCCTCCCATAGCTCCCCACCTCTTGACAGGCCCCAGTGTGTGATGTTCCCCTCCCCTATGTCCATATGTTCTCATTGTTCAACTCCCACTTATGAGTGAGAACATGCAGTGTTTGGTTTTCTGTTCTTGTGTTAGTTTGCTGAGAACTATGGTTTCCAGCTTCATCCATGTCCCTGCAAATGACATAAACTCATCCTTTTTATGGCTGCATAGTATTCCATGGCGTATATGTGCCGCATTTTCTTTATTCAGTCTATCATTGATGAGCATTTGGGTTGGTTCCAAGTCTTTGCTATTGTGAACAGTGCTGCAATAAACATATGTGTGTGTGTGTGTCTTTATAGTAGAGTGATTTATAATCCTTTGGGTATATTCCCAGTAATGGGATTGCTGGGTCAAATGGTATTTCTAGTTCTAGATCCTTGAGGAATTGCCACACTGTCTTCCACAGTGGTTGAACTAATTTACACTCCCACCAACAGTGTAAGAGCGTTCATATTTCTCCACATCCTCTCTAGCATCTGTTGTTTTCTGACTTTTTAATGATCGCCATTCTAATTAGTGTGAGATGTTATCTCAATGTGGTTTTGATTTGCATTTGTTTAGTGACCAGTGATGATGAGCATTTTTTCGTATGTCTGTTGGCTGCATGAATGTCTTCTTTTGAGAAGTGCCTGTTCATATCCTTTGCCCACTTTTTGATGAGGTTGTTTTTTTTCTTGTAAATTTGCATAAGTTCTTTGTAGATTCTAGATATTGGCCCTTTGTCAGATGAATAGATT
Source organism: Sapajus apella (assembly GCF_009761245.1). Taxonomy (NCBI): domain Eukaryota; kingdom Metazoa; phylum Chordata; class Mammalia; order Primates; family Cebidae; genus Sapajus; species Sapajus apella. The sequence goes on from NW_022436955.1 coordinate 19,218,569, forward strand.
GCAAAATATTTCTCCCATTCTGTAGATTGCCTGTTCATTCTGATGATAGTTTTTTTTTGCTGTGCAGAAGCTGACTCTGAAGAGTTATTAATTCTTGGAGTAGAAAACATTGTCTAGGAAGGGCACAAGGGATCATTCTGCATGATGACAATTTACATGTTATTTATCTGGGTGATTGTAATACTTAAATGCAAGTTAAGTCCCAATCAAAGCACTTGATAGTTTTTTTCAAGTTAATTTTTTAAATTATACTTTAAGTTTTGGGGTACATGTACAGAACATGTAGCTTTGTTACATAGGTATACATGTACCTTGGTGGTTTGCTGCATCCATTCCCCTGTCATCTACATTAGGTATTTCTTCTAACATGATGCCTTCCTAATCCCCCATCTCCTGCTATGCCTCCCCTGCCCCCTCCAACCCCTGACAGGCCCCAATATGTAATGTTCCCCTCCCGTGTCCATGTGTTCTCATTGTTGAATACCCACTTATGAGTGAGAACATGTGGTGTTTGGTTTTCTGTTCCTGTGTCAGTCCACTGAGAATGATGGTTTCCAGCTTCGTCCATGTTCCTGCAAAGAACATGAACTCATCATTTTTTATGGCTGCCTAGTATTCCATGGTGTATATGTGCCACATTTTCCTTATCCAGTCTATCTTTGATGGACATTTGGGTTGGTTGCAAGTCTTTGCTATTGTAAATAGTGCTGCAGTAAACATACGTGTGCATGTGTCTTAACAAACGTGGTTTCAGAGGCTCAGTCTTGGCCAACACCACCAACTTTATAAACAAAATATGTCATAAGAACCTTGATTTTCCAGTTAACATTTTTAGGAGCTCCCAAATGATCCAAAAGTAGAATTGGAGATCATTTCCTTCCCAAATTTATTATTTCCAAATCTGATGACTTGAAATGTGTAATCCTTTAGATAGGAGTTGGCAAACAGGTGAGCTTTGTACCAACTATATAAAGAAAATTTCTAGAGCAATTACTGATTGAGTCAATCCTGCAATGAGAATATTGAATGACTTAAAAATATAAAGGATTTTGAACCCTTTGGAAGCAACTACCACAAACTGATGTGCTGTTGGTATGTTATACCTGATTAATCTTTAAAGTGTGATTTTAGAGGGACAAAACTTTTTGGCTAGTTGAAGTTATTTTTTTTTTTTTAATCATTTCAATAGATGCTGAAAAAGCATTTGATAAAATTTAATATCTTTTTATAATTAAAAACTTTCCACAAACTGGGTGTAGATGAAACATACCTCAAAGCAATAAAGACAATCTGTGACAAACCCACAGCTAGCATTATACCAAATGGGAAAAACTGAAAGCCTTTCCTCTAAGATCTGGAGCAAGACAAGTATGCTCACTTTCACCACTTTTTTTTTTTTTCCCATTTATTTATTTTATTACATTTTAGGTTTTGGGGCTAGTTGAAGTTATGAAAAAAAAGTTGTTTTTCTTTGACAGCACTTGCTACTTTTCACACATTTCCTTCCATTAGCCACCCCTTCCTTACTTCCTTCCCTATAACTCCAGGTATGCCTAGTAGGAGGCACCTTTTTTGCAGTAGCCTGGACAAGCTTCAGCTTCTCTGGATGGAAACTTTTGATAGAAAGATAGTTACAGATTGTAAGGTTTTTCAGTTGCCACAGCTGTTGGGACATTAAAGATGTCTTATATATGTAGACATGTGTTAGCTGAGCCAGTGGAAGGTGTTGGAGTTGGACCTAACCTTAAACAGAAGCTCTAGTACTGGGTAGTTGTGCAGTGTTGGGTAACTTATTAAAACTCTCTGAGCCTCAGTTTCCTTATCTGTAAAATGTAATAGATAACCTTTGGTTCATAGGGTCATTGTGCTATGGTTATTGTGATAGGGCCATCTAGAATGGTGTCAGGCATATTGGAGGGGCTCAATAAGGGATAGTGTTATTATTTTATGATGATAATCCTGCTGCTATTGCTGCTGCTGACATAACTACTTAGTGGAATTCTGACCTCCTTCCTTTGTAAACACAGGCAGAAATGTAAGTACACAGTTATGTACAATTAAATGAATTCCTTTTTTTAATGAATAATGGGACTTATCAATTCTTTGTAAGGCACTTTTTGGATTCTGAAGCTAAATCTCTGAAGAAGTCTAATGACTAAATAAAATTTAATTGCCGTTAGTAGTTCACATAATTATCACAAAGTACCGGAGAGGTATTTTGAATATCAATAAATTGAGTCCCCTTTTTTACTTTCTGTACAATTTCTACTGAGATGTTAACAGACAGAAAACCAGTAAAAATACTATATATATTTGTGTTTTAATTTTTTAAAATTCCACATTTCTTACCTCAAGAAGATGTGACCAGAAGGAAGTTTTAGAGTAGTTTATTATCCTTTAGAGTCAGCTTTGCGAATTACCTAATTACGCCCAACCTTGGTGCTATTGACATTCTACACAGTCATTATAGAAAAGTTCTTGTGTGGCATGTGTACAATGTAGTTTAATCTGACATCTTTTTTAATGTCTAGGAAATTTAGGGACCACTGTAAAAATAATAGGCATGGAAATGCGAAGTGTTTTTCTCTTCTTAAATAACAGTATTACGCTTATACAAACTATACTGAGAAGGAGCTGGGAAGAGAGTATAGAGGATTACTGTCTAATAAGATGATTAATATATATAGAATATTAATTCTCCATGATCATCATCAGTGAAAGGGATGATGGGACAACAAAAAGAAGTGGTATGAAATGCTAAGCTCTGTTTGAAAGAAGCAGGAATTTGATTCAAGTTAAACAAGGGCTCCAGTGAATTTATTATGATTTAAGCTGTGCCAACAACCATGAAGCATTTTACATGTACTGTCTTACTAAATTCTTCAGTGCCCCTAAGAGGAGGTCTTCAATGGAAAGTACAATTGACCACTTAGGTGTAGTGTCAAGGAGGACTTTGGGAATTTAACAGTGGTTAAGATAATCTCACAGAGTGGCAATCACCAATACATAAGCAGAAAAAACCATATTTTATAATAAGTAGTGAAAGGCTAAGCAAATAACTATCAGTATTGATTTGTAATCTCGCTCTCTTTTTTCTTTTGAGACTGAGACTTGCTTTCATCCAGGCTGGAGTGCGGTGGCATGATCTTGGCTCACTACACCTCTGCCTCCCAGGTTCAAGCAATTTTCCTGCCTCAGCCTCCTGAGTAGCTGGGTTTACAGGCATGCGCCATTGCACCTGGCTAATTTTTGGGAGTTTTGTCATATTGGCTAGGCTGGTCTTGAACTCCTGACCTTAAGTGATCCACCTGCCTTGGTCTCCCAAAGTACTGGGATTACAGGCCAGAGCCACTGCACCCATCCTGATTTATAATCTAAATTAATTTGTAAAACAATACCTATATCACTTTGAAATTGTAAGATTTCCAGGGTTCAAGGACTATGGAATAGGAATAACTATCATCTAATTTTTAATCAAAGATTTATTGATAACCACTAAGATAGTAGATTTATTAAAGTGTCCTCACCACAAAAATAAGTATGTAATGTAATGTGCATGTTAAATAGCTTGATTTAGCCATTTCACAATGTATACAGATATCAAAACATTATATAGTACTCTGTAAATATATACAATTTTTACTTGTCAATTAAAAAAACAAGATATAACCCTATATTTTATTCCAAAAGAAAGGATTTGTTGAATATGTTTGGGTAGGGCACGGTCCGCGGTATGTGGCATGCACAGCCACACCCAAGGAGCAGGATTCTGGAAAGATGGTGGCCTGAAGCACACATCTGACCCCTTCTTTGTGAGACCTCCCATTCGGGATCCACGTGGTGCACACAGATGGAGCCTGGAGGGTGTGTTGTCTCTGGTAGTGAGAATTTGCTAAGATGTCCCTGAAGTGACTTGAAGGGACTTAATTATCTGGGCCCATGACCCTTTGCTTTCAAGTAGACAAAGTAGATCAACAACAACAAAACTATTACTTTCCAAATTTTACAACTTATTAAAATAATCTAAATATTATTTTGGAAAGTCAAATAGAGTATCTAACACAGACAAAAATAAATGGAAATGAGAGGTAAAAGATATTTGGCTGATGATTAAAAGGAAAAGGGAATAAATAGAAAATAGATGTTAGTGAAAGAAACAATAGGACTTTTCCCTGAGTAGAAGAAAGACTTAAATCTAAAATTAAAAAAGTCTTAGTGGCTCCCAAATAGCATTAAAATTAAAGGTCCCAAATAACAAGTGGAAGATATGAGAACAACATATAATTTATTATTTGACAAAACTCAAAGCCAATTCCTACACATAGCCAAGGAATGAATATATATATATATATATATATATATATATAAAATCCTGCTTTCTCTCTCTCTCTATATATATAGGAGAAAGCAGGATTCAGTTGGTACATCCATATGTTCCACATAAGAAGTTATTCGAGTGTAGTGAAAATTGGTTGAGTCATCTAAAATGGTGAGGATAATATGACTTGGATATATAGACACACATGCATATATACACACATATATGTGTGTCTAATAAACATTAAGTATATTTGAAATAGGAAAATCTGTAAGACAAAACTGAGAGACTAGATCTAAGTTTTTAAATCATCTCAGCAAAACTCGAGAGGTGGTGGGTGAGAGGTCTGAGAGAACCATAGTCTAGAGGTCTATACTGGGGGGCCAGTACTGTCACCCACATGATGTCAGTTGAGGGGTGAAAACATTCTCATGTTTTCCTTTGGTGCCAGGAAAGGCAAGAGGGCAAGCAAACTGTCTTAGCTGGCACTATGGCTCCTTAATCTAGATTCATTTGTAGAGAAATATAATTTCATCAGAGCCATTAGAATGCATATATAACTAATAGTAATAGTAATAAGTTATTTTTCCAAAGTAACCAGTTGTGTGGTGGTAGAGGTAGAGAAGAATATGAAAACATAATTGAGCTATTCAGAAAGAGTAATGAGAGAAATAGGACAGTAATGAGGGAAACAGAGAAAATGAGATTAAAACATGAGAATAAAACCAACCATATACATTTTCACAATATACAAAAAATACTGACCGAAGTTCCTTAACACAAGTAAGAGGCTTTCACAGGAGGTTAAAATATAAAATACACAAATATATATAAAAATTAATAGTCTAATCAAACTAGTGTGATTTAAATGCACCGAAAAAATGACAAAATTCTAAAAAATCAGACTCACTCAGGCCAAGTAAAATTATAGTAGTTGGTTTTAATATAATTCATTAGAAAAATATTAGTGATAAATTCAATTAAAAACCCAGGTTACCTTGGATTTAAATTATGCAATTAAAAGCTCAAAGAAACACTAAAGAAACATTTTAGCCTATATGCAAAAAGCAAACAGTGTTTGGTTCACAGGCATGTGCAATTATCAAAATGAATATCATAATATTACAAATGCAGAGGTTTTGCAGGTCAGATTTCTAATCATAGCTGATAGAGCTAGAAATCAACAGTGCATTTATTGTAAAATCTTGGCTACTTGTAATTTTAAAACACAAACTTTCTTTTTTCTCTTTCTATGTGTCAGCACTTTATTTTTTTAAATTAAAAAAATATATTTTATTGCATTTTAGGCTCTGGGGTACATGTAAAGAACATGCAGGTTGTTGCATAGGTACATACATGGCAATGTGGTTTGCTGCCTTCCTCCCCATCACCTATATCTGGCATTCCTCCCCATATTATCCCTCCCCAACTCCCTATCCCTTACTGTCCCTACCGTAGTCCCCCACCACAGACCCCAGTGTGTGATGCTCGCCTCTCTGTGTCCACGTGTTCTCATTGCTCAACACCCGCCTATGAGTGAGAACATGCGGTGTTTGATTTTCTGTTCTTATGTCAGTTTGCTGAGAATGATGATTTCCAGGTTCATCCATGTGCCTACAAAGGACACGAACTCATCATTTTCTATGGCGGCATAGTATTCCATGGTGTATATGTGCCACATTTTCCCTGTCCAGTCTATCATCGATGGGCATTTGGATTGGTTCTAAGTCTTTGCTATTGTAAACAGTGCTGCAATTAACATTTGTGTGCATGTGTCCTTATAATAGAAGGATTTAGAATCCTTTGGATATATACCCAGTAATGGGATTGCTGGGTCAAAACACAAACTTTCAATTAAAAAAGAAATTTAAAACGTGACAATCTAGGTAGACAAATACTGAAAGACAAGCTTACATTATAGCTTAGATGACATAGACATTGTTTTATTCAGATACAATTATTACCATTTTTAAAGGCCTCATAATAAAGATAATCACTGTTTAACTTACACTAGAAAAAGCATGGTACAACATACTGAAAGAATAAAGGTAATAATAATTAGTGATGTAAAAGATAAAATTAATACCATAGAAAATGCATATTATCAAACATAAATGTGGTTCCCAAATATGGGCCATTGGAAAACAACCTGGCATGTTTGATTATGAAAAATATGAAAAGATAAATAAATGCAGCAATTAGAAAAGCATAGTTGACATCATCACAGGTCCTGAAAACATAAACAGTTTATAAGAGAATTTTACATATGTTTCTTCTGGGATCGTATTTTATTGATAGCTGGTTTCTTGCTTATTTAGGTATTCTCAGTATATTTATTTCACCATAAGTTTTTCCCATTTTATCATCACTTTACTCCTATCACTGTTGTTACTTAAATTTAGGTCTGACAACTGTCTTTATGGTACCAAGGTCTCACATCCTCACACTACCTTTGTCTTTCAACAGTACTATTTTTATTATTATTTTTTTAGCAATAGAAGAGGGTTATTTATGATGTAGTCCTGGTAGTCAATGTCTACTTTGATACATCAAGGAGGAATTCACCTAACAGAGATGATGTATTTGTTTGTTTTTCTGCACCAACCCTGCATATAGCGACTCCCCTGTGACTTCTATTGAGCCAGCTAGAAATAAGAATGAACGCTCTTTTTTTTAATGACAGCTTTGTTCCTGAAACTCAGCATTGTGGGGTAGTTCACTATCAAGGTTTCAGACTATTGCCATCATTGAGCTGCCTTTATGGAGCTGGTTGAAATCTGTGTTATTATACTAAGAGTCAATTTCATGATGCTGGTAGATTATCCATGAAAATGCATTAGGGAATCTTCAACATCGTCATGGAAACCCTAACAAAAACCACATATAAATGTACTACCCCTTAAGTATAAAAACCAGTATCTCAACATTGAGGCCCCCGGGAAATAACTGGAAATGGTGATGATTACTCCTGGTGAGTCAGGACTTTAAATTGATACAGGAAGTCCCTGGAGTCAAAGCACAGAGTGTTTGAATGAGACAGGGCAAAACAACTGCTGATAAAAAAGGGCCCAACATTGGATATTATCACTTAAAAATTGCTATTGAGATGTATTAAAAATACTTTCCCTATATTTTTTTCATTTGTAACAATTATCCAGGCCTCCTATGCTGGAACCAGGCCCCTTGGCTTAAATAGGCACAAACCTCGTTTCCATTGGCTTTTCCACTGCAGACCTTTACATGTACACTCAAAGCAATCTTTAATTAGTGTTTTGACTTGTGTTGAGAAGCAAGAGACAGAAAATACATGGTAGCTTCAACACTTTCTAAAGTATGGTTTACTTCTACTGCTCTCTATGGTCTGAGTGACAGACAGACATTATAATATTGTAGTATTAAGATTATGATACCACTGAGGCCTTGAGCTTATTAAAAAGAACATTGTACTTGGACAGGCACAGTGGCTCACACCTGTAATCCCAGCTGTTTAGGAGGCCAAGGTGGGTGGATCACGAAGTCAGGAGATTGAGACCATCCTGGCCAACATGGTGAAACCCGGTCTGTACTAAAAATACAAAAATTAGCCGGACGTGGTGGTGGGCACCTATAGTCCCAGCTACTCGGGAGGCTGAGGCCGGAGAATCGTTTGAACCTGGGAGGTGGAGGTTGCAGTGAGTCGAGATTGTGCTGCTGCACCCCAGCCTGGTGGCAGAGCGAGACTCTGTCTCCAAAAAAAAAAAGAACATTGTACTCAAACTGTTTCTTCTCAAGCTAGAACCCAACTTTTCCCTAAAACAGAGGTCTAAGTCCACATAAAACTTTTATGCTTTTGAACTTTAATACTGTGAGACATATGTCCGTCGGATCTTGTTTCTGTTTTTCTTTTCCTCCAAAGTAAGAAGTTAAAACATCCTAGGTGAAATGAAGCCATAGGATATATGATTTTGATTGCCTGTTGTTGTGTTCTAAGTTAAATTGTGTGTTTGGATTTTGTGTTACAGTATCTTCTGTGTATTTATTCTTACTTCTAGACAGGTAAGTTTTGTTCTGTTGAAAGTCTGAATTTGTAACTTAAACCTTGAATTATGACAGATACAATTATCTGAATTGCTATATTGCACTTATCACAAAACTCCATTCCTATGCAGTAGAATGAAGATTATTCAAAGTGTTATATATTATTTAAGGGATGTATCAGGCAAGAAAAAATATATACCAATACATATATTTTCAAGTGATTAAATATGGGGGGTAATGTCAGGTATAGGTGATGGGGGGATGGAAGCAGCAAACCACCTTGCCATGAATGTACCTATGCAACAATCTTGCATGATCTGTACATGTACCCCAGAATCTAAAGTACAATTTAAAAAAAAAGAAAAAAGAAAAATACCAAGCTGAACTGTTTGATAGTCCAAGAAGCAGTTTATAATGAGTATATGACAGTGTTGTAGACTTTATTTCTGCTTTATATCACTAAAGCTCATGTAGCGTGATTTTAAATTCTGTGGAAAGGTTTGTAGCTCTTTAAGCTGTGCTTGTCTCAACTTGGTTATGCCCTGAGAAAGGGAATTAGCTTGTTTAGTACCTTTACGAAATTGTCATACGTTTCTGTATTTTCAATCAGTGGTGTCACAATGATAGTTTATAGGATGCTTTCGTGTATGCATAATCCTAAGGATTATTGTTCTGATTTAATGACTTGAAGAACATACATCTGTTGAATAACAGAGTTGGGCTGGGTGCAGTGACTGATGCCTGTAATCCCAGCACTTTTTGAGGCTGAGGTAGGTGGATCACCTGGGGTCAGGAGTTTGAGACCAGCCTGGTCAACATTCCCTTTGGCATCAGAGGTGGGTCATTTGCTGAGAATGAGAAAGTGATGATGGAGTAGGATATCTGAGTGAGTAAAGAAGAATTTAGGGGGCTGCTATAGTGAATGGGAGGGAGGAAATTAGAAGGGTGCAGTGTTGCCATACAGTTCTTTAACCCAATAAGGATAGCAATGATGAATTGATAAGTATTAACATCTGTGCCTTGAAATGTTGGACAATCCAGGTTTAGGTTCAACTAAGATGGACGATAAGACTTCGTTTCTACTAAAAATGAAAAAAAATCAGCTGGGCGTGGTGGTGTGCTCTTGTAATCCCAGCTACTTGGGAAGCTGAGGCAGGAGAATTGCTTGAACCCAGGAGGTGGAGGTTGCAGTGAGCCTTGATCACACCACTGTACTCAAGCCTGGATGACAGCAAGACTCTGTCTCAAATAATAATAATAATAATAATAATAATAATAATAAACAATAACAGAGTTGGAAACTCTGAGAAACTTCTTTGAGAGTTAGCATACAAAATGTGTATAATTTCCTATTTTCACGGATAATAGGAATAAGCCGTCACAAAAGTGATTATGTGTGTATGGGAATGTTGTTATTTCTATTAGGACCCTACCTCTTCAATTCCTTCCATATCTGGCTCCCTCTTGCTCTTCTCAGTTCACCTACAGCATTAAAAAAAATCATTGACTCTTTAATCCAGTGGTCCTTTCATTATATTTGCCTGTCCAAATCCTAGCCATGGTTCAGTCTCATTGTCCATCTTAGTTAAACCTATACCTGGATTGTCCAACATTTCAAGGCAAAGATGTTAATATTTATCAATTCATGATTGTAATCCTTACTGGGTTAAAGAACTGTATGGCAACACTGCCCCCTTCTAGTTTCCTCGCTCCCATTCACTACAGCAGCCCCCTAAATCCTTGTTTACTCAGATATCCTACTCCACCATCATTTTCCCATTCTTAGCAAATGACCTGCCTTTGATGCCAAAGGGAATACAGGGTCTATCCTCTGTAACTCCTTAAGCTCATGATACTGAGACTCACATTGCTTGTATTGATACCCACCCTTAATCCAGCCCTCTGAGTCAATAGAGTAATCTTCCCTCTAACATTTAAAGTTAAACCCTATACTCATACTCAGAGCCTGTCTCCTCTAGGTTCCACAGTGACCTAGATTTATCAGTTCTCCCTTCCTTTCTGTATCTTCAACTTTTTCCTCTGTCCTGACCCCTTGTCCTTGGCATTCGCCCCACATTTACCTGCAGCCATGTTCCTACCTCTCTTCCACTTTGCAGCAGAAGTCTACTGGCTCTGCATCTTCATTGCACAATCTCTTCCGCACTGCAATCTGCCTTTCACCCTTTTTGACCCAATCAAGTTTCATTTGCTCCATCATCAGTAAATCATCTAGTACTAAATTCCAGTGAACAATGTTACATTATTGATATGGCTTGGACTTGATTTTGCAAGCAAAATATGTGGACTTTATTTTGCAAGCGACAATGAAGATATTTGAATTTTAGAACATCATTCTGGCCTGTGGTCTGTATTGGAGGCAGCCAATTCAGAGATAGGAAGATAACTGAGAAAGCAGTTGCAACTAATCTTGTATCTGGAATGTAAATAAGAAACAAAAAGCAAGACCCAATAGCAAGGGAAGATGTTTCTCCCTTCCCTGACTCTTGATATCCCCATTGCTGCCTATTTTTTAGCCTTTGGATTTAGCAGGAAGGAAATGTGGGAATATAGTTTATTTTATGTTTATGATGTATGTTTAGCTTAGGCTGGGAACTAATTATTTGAAAAGTACATGTTTTCCAAAAGAGGTGCAAGATACAAATAAAATATATAAAGCTTATATCATCGAATAATATAGAATGTCGGTCAGCTTACCTCTAAATTGCCAATTGATAAAGCAGTTCTACAGACTATGTCCCGGAACATTATTGCCTAAGGACATATTCTAAAGTGCCAGATATTTCATTATTTGAGTATATTTTAATAAAATGGAAATTTATTGATTATCAAATGGAATAATTAAAAATATTTAAAATATCAGTTTATCTTATCTAATCTTTAAAACATACATATGTTCTAAAAGTAGTGTAACTGTGTTTATAGATATTGAGGAGAATGTACATTTGAATTTCTTTGAAAATAATTTGTCTTTATGTCACTGTGAGTTGTCAAACATCAGGTGACTGAGGTTTGTGTCACTTCAGAGCATCACTGGTAAATACTTTTCTGAGTATTATTTATTTTTCCGTGTGGATTTGAGTCACTGTTTGGTTCATTTTAGCCTGAAGGACTCTCTTTAGTATTTCTTGTAGGGCAGGTCTGCTAGCAACAAACTCACTCAGTTTTTCCTTATCAGGAAATGTCTTAAGGCATGCCTTCAATGCTCAGCAGGAATTTTGTAATGTGCTTAGCCTGCACTTCCTGCTAGTGCACAGCCTCCAGCTTAACCAAAGGTAAAAATTTAGGAGATTCTCAGGTCTTTTCCTGGGCATATGCAGAGCTCTCTTTGTGTGGCCTTTTAGATTTTCAGAAATATGTTGCAGCTTTTTGGTCTCCCCCATGGACATCTCATTCTCCAGCTTTTCCTTTTAAACTTTATGACTACCCTTTTGTTTGCCTCCTGTTCTCCACTACCTCTGGCATCTGCAGTGTTAAACAATTGCCCCTTATAATTGTTTTTCACATGTGCCCTCTCTTTCCATTCCAGGAAAAGTCTCTTTGCGTTGAGTCAACTCTGAGTCAGTAAAAATAAAGACAGCTTTGCAAGTAGAATCTTCCAAAGAACTACCAGACTGGTCAGATAATGAAAATTATCTGAAATGGGGCTTTGAAGGAGCTCTGATCTGTTTTCTCTCCATTGACTAACATGCTACTGATCTCCATGTGATGTGCTGCTGTTATCTTCATGGCTGTCACTGAGTTGGCATGGGGGAATAGGGCAAGTTAATAAAATGCCACAAAGTTCACAAAACACCTGAGATTTAGCAATTTTTCTTGAGTAAACGCCCTCAGGATTGCTGCAAGCCTCTAGTTAATTCCAGAGTTCTGAGCATGTTGACTTGAACAGTTTTTACGAGTTTCCTCATGTCTTTGATGGAGGAGAGGATTTTTGAGGGTTTTTATTCCATTATTTCCATTGATATCACCTATTCAGTCCGTCTTTGATTCTCACTTTGGTGAAAGTGAGATGAGATATACTAAAAATATTAAAAAGGTGCCAGGCAGGAGCTGGGCAAAACGAGATGATGAGCTGATAGGTACAGCAAACCACCATGGCACATGTATACCTCTGTAACAAATCTGCACGTTCTGCACATGTATCCTGGAACTTCAAGTGAAATAAAAAAGACCCAGAGATGGTTGTCAATTTTGCCCTTTGGTATGTATGTAGATTGTGCAGATTTTGGGGAACTCACGTAGGGGTTCCCCAAGTGGAAAACCTGTTTCATGAATGTATCATTCTTGAATTTAAACACGTGAATGTGGGGTGAATAGGGAGGGTAGTGTGATTGGAGGTGGCTTTGCAACTGAGCCTGTGCATCTTAGCAAAAAAGAGATGGATGCCAGGGCCCAAGGACTTCAGCTGGTTCATGTAAACCACAAGAAGATCCAGATATAGAATAGGTGAGTTGAAGACAAGGAAGAGAAAAACCTGAGAGAAGTGAGAGGAGGAGGACAGATGGAAGAGTGAATAAACCAAATAAATGAAGAGAATTTGATGGCTCATTAAGATCATAAGCATAGTAGGCAGATTCCAGGTGGAAAGAAGCTGGTAGAGTTGCTTGCATTTCTGGCTTCAGCTTCAAATATACTCTTATTTCTCCTCCCAATTTAAATCGAACTTTTCATCTCCCTTTAGAAATGGCAGAGTAACCATCACAAAATGATTGTAAGCATACGGTGTGTGTTAATGTGATTGTTTGCCTCCGCATTATGGATTTAGTATGACCATTAGCACCTAACTGCCTAATTTCCCAATAAACACTGAAAAATTAGAGCTGCACCATTGCCACCCTAGTACTCACCATAGTTATTTTGTCATTTCTAAAAGCATTTAATCTTCACAAAATGATGCAGATCATTTGCTTTTGTCTTATTTTGACTTTTGGCCTACATTGGTACGATTTATTTGTGAATTATGTTTCTGTATAAAATGAAAATTACACAGTTAACCATCTTGTATCTAAAAAGTAAATTATATTTATCTAATTTTTAGGATAACGTTTATTTGCTCTTTTTATATCTTGGTTCATATCAAAGTTTAAAAAAATTATTATCAACTAAATGTATACAGTAAAATATCCAAATCTCTCCATGCTTTATTTAAATTATTTTCATAAATGACTAAGAACAAATTCTTACTATGTGCGCAGGTATAATTCATTATTTAGCTGGCAACAATTCCTGTGAAGTTGAATGAAGACTTGTTCATTATTAAAGAAAAATGTATGACCTTTAATTTTCACATTGTATAAAAACACATTAGGAACTGCAAATATGTATACACATTCACACTCACGTGCCTACTCACAAGATCATATATTTGCACACACAAACACACACACACACAATTTCTCTCATACAGACACAAATATTTACTATTCCACAAAACACACACATACTCACCCACACAGTCATGTGTGCATAATATTCCCATACTCACTCTCATAGGCATATGCAAATAAAGATAGTTATTTAAAATGTATTGTGAACTTTTCTACGTGGTTTGGAATATGCAAAATTCTTTCATTTTTGACAGTGCACTATTTTCACTGGTATTGAGGGGTAAACCTGCTGAGATTTTTCTGCCTTTCAACTTGAATATGAATAAACAGAACTATTTATGCATTTCATTGTGAAATATGTGGAATGCTTGTGTTAGATTTCAACCATTAATTTTCTCTTTAGGTATTTGATTAATCTTTAAAGCATCTGAGCCAGGAATGCACATATAAAGTTATCACTTTAATTCTTCCCTTAAAAATATAGTCAAGCATAAATTTCCAAAAAAAGAAAGTAAATAGGCATCAGTTAAATAAATCTTCCATTAGTATTACAGCTAAATGCACAATGATTCTACCTGTTCTAAGCTTTATGTCTAGTTCTAATGCCTTTATTTCTGCTGGTTTTTCTGATGTAGCAGGTTTTTATTTCATAAATATTCAATCTAGACAACTATACCAAATATTTCAATTCTATGTAGCCCAGGACAATTGGAAGTAGCTGCATAGGTGGTCAATTGGACAACTGTCTGGGGTGGCTGTACCTGTATCATCTTGTCTCTATCTTGAAGACGAAGATGTATAGATACAACATGAACCTCGCCTTGCCCTTTTTATTAAGGAGAGGTCTGAACAGCGCCAGAAGACTGTAGAGAGCAACGATGCTCTGATGCATCTCCATACTTTGCTCCCAGGCCATTGTCATTTTAGCTGAAGGAAAGAGCTCATGAAAACCTATTCTGTGCATCTGTCATTTGGGAATTCTAGAACTTAAACTTCAAGAAACCCCAGCCCTAATTCATCAGGTTTCTTTTCCTGTAAATATGCCTTTAGAGATGAGAAAATGGAAGCCCCCAAAAGGAAAACAACTCGCTTTAGATCACACAAATAGTTTGTGTCAAAGCCAAGGCTATAATAGTAGTCTTGAATAGTCTTGATGATGATGCTGGTTCCTAATTCGGAGTGTCTTCTGTGTACCTTAAAGATTTCTAATCACCCATCACCTAAGTGACTACCTGCTGTTGCTTCTTTTCCCCTATATAAATCATGAATGTCTGTACAGAATAAATTCCATCATGCACATTCTGAAGAATCTGCAGTTTTCTTTCCTCTAAATTCTTGTCTCATGTTTAGTGGCTTGTATCTGATGGTGAGTGATTTGTCAATATCTGGCCTGAAGGAATACGTACCAGCTCCTTCTTATTTTTAAGTATTGGTGACTTATCGTCATTAGAAATAGCCTTTGAAATTTGTCCAGAAGCTCTTCTGTCATCCATTTTTAAATTGTCAAAGGTGAACGTCTTGGAAAAAGCTCTTCCAGTTTCAAGAGTATGCAAATGATAATACTGACCCAAAATGAATGTGACCTAAGAACTTGCTTGACAAAGTAAATTTAACTCACTCCAGAGATTTTGGAAGGAAGTATATACTCAATATTTTTTAATGATTTTTTATAATTTGTATAAGTTTTACAAGTATCTTTATTAAACTCTGTTGGTTTGAGACTTTAAAGCAAAGGGGATATTTGAGCAAGTGAAGATGTCCAAAATGGGAATGTTGTCAACTCTTAGTTGACTGGAGTTCAACCAATTTAGTGGTAGAAAGATTAAGTAGCTCTATTGTTATAGTTGCAGACTCTTTTTAAAATAGGTGCAGAAGATGCCTGGTGGTTTAGAAGATTTTTATGAAGATATATGCATATATATAAAATATGTAATGTAAAGATAGATAATTATACTTATTCAGAGTTGAAGTTTTGTTTTTAATTTAATTGGTACAGGTAGCTCTTTTATACCTGTACTATTTTACCTTCTATTTTTGCCTGGTAGGTTGTAGAATGTGGCAGGGAGGTAGAAAAATTCCTGAGATCAAGCACTATTTCTAGGTAGCTGCTTCCTTTGCTGTGAATTTACTGTTAATCCTCTTAGTCATAATCTCTGCAATTGAATATATAGCTTCATTCTGCAAGTTGAAAATGCCAAATATCATTTCAAAGTGATTAAAAACCTGGTGATAAAAAAGTTCCAATAACATTCTCATTTTATGACTATTTCTTTGGGTGATTTCCTAACGATGAAGCAGCAATAATAATGTATGAGCTTTTAATATTAAGTATTTAGAGACTTTAATAATTTGAGATTAATATTTATAAAACATTTATGGCGAGATAGGGAACATTTAATGGAAATGTCTCAAGTTACATTAGTAATATTAGATTGACCCATATAATAGTAAAATATAAATTATGCATTTTCCCATTGATCCTTGACAAGTTTGTATATGGAAATATGAGTGATGGGATGAATGTGGACTTTGGAATTGTTCAGACTTATTAGTAATGGTAGCTTTGGAAAGTTAATTGTGCTCTGAAATGCTTTTCGTATTTAGTAAATGACAACGATAATTCCTGTCTTGCCTCCTTTTTTCAAGTATTAATGATATATTGTGCAATTACCTAGCATAGTGATTTGAAGGTAGTGATAACAGCAGCGAGTGATAATAATCACAATAAGATAATCACAATAAGGAATAAAGTAAATATAAGATGAAGCAGCTAATATTGACCTTGTTTTTTTTCTTAACGTGTATTCTATTTCCAAAATCTCAAAGTATTTTATTTGCCATCTCTTAGTAAAACTGAGATGTTTAAGTGAGTGTTACTTTATATTCTAGGAATTAAGAGGGGGCAGGAGATGAAGTTCAATTCACACAAAAGGCCTAATGAGTATTTCTCGGAACCTTTGTAAAAATTGCTCAGTTAATAAGGTGGCTTAATTTCATTGCTAATGGCACCAATGCATATTTCATTCACTTTAAGTGTTTCCTTTTTCAGAGCCAGAATGAAAATATAATCATTGCATAGGCCATGATTAACCAGCTGCTTAGCAATTCTCTATCTTACTATTTTCTACCATATCTTTTTGCAAGCAAAGGACAGCAAGCAGACAATATGAGTTGAGGATAGGCAGTGCATTTTTGTTTTGACATAAGTGCTCTCCCTTTAATGGAGTATGAGAGCAACCAGCAGTGATAGCTACCTGTGTATTTTTAAAAACTGAAGATGCCTAAAGGTTCTATCCACAGTACAGAAAGTTAGCTCTTTTCATGGCGATGTAGCCGGTTTCATTGAGCTGATTTTGTAACTGTTTCTCTCTTGGCTTTAAGTCCAAGTCCTTTATTGAAGTAGGACCAATGGACATTTACTGGAAGTCTCTGCCTCCATGCCCAGTTCCTTCCCCTCACAGTGAGACCCTGTAAGGACTGTCGCTCACAGAGCCTCACATCCACCCTCTCCCCACCCTACCCACCATCAGTCAGCAGCTGTCAGACAGGGGATGTTCTGGGAAGAGGGATTTAAAAGAAAGCACAGGGCTGGCAGTCTTCACAGATTCCTGTAAAGAAGCATCTCTGACATTCGGAGTGCACAGTCACTCCTGCTCATGGCCAGCTGGCTAGAAAATTGCCCTGGACATCATGCATGTGACTGAGAGTGAGGCACCTTTTAAATGAATCACTAGGGAGAGGGGGATTGCATTAGTTTTGTTTTCTACTTTTCAGTTTCCCCAGATTGGTCCTTCCAGATGAATCATGTTTGCAGTAATTACCAGTGGCCCCCCTAACTGAGACCAGTAAGCGCCCAGCCAAAGAGGTGTTTAAGGTTCTTTTCGTATACCTGAGGATCACATAGCCTAGACGGTCATCACTCAGGTAGCAGACCCTAAATGTTCAACGCTGTATCATCTGCTGGCAGCTTCCATTATTCTCCTCAAGTCTTCCTACTGCCCCCTATACCCCATCTTGCTCTCTCTCTCTGTCTCTCTTTCTCATACACATATGCACATATACACACACACATAAAAGATGTGTACGCCTATAAAATGATCATCTCTGCTTTATAATCCCATGATGCCTGAGTCTTTAGCCATGTCTCCAGTCCATGGGTTGATGTTGTTTGCATTTCCCAGGACCGAATCCTATTCTCATCCCCCTCTACCATGAACCACCCTCTGGTTAGTGATGAAGTTTGCTTTTGATTCTTGCAACATCTTTGCTCCTTACACTTAAGATGATATAATAATTAACTAGGTAAGCTTTCATCTGGCTCACTGTGATCAATGCATCTTGCTGTTTATGCTTCTGGGTTGGATTTGAGTTTTGTTGCAAACCCCAGATGTAGTGGGGCCATTAAACATATTTCTTGTCTTTTCCCTGGGGTATTTCTTTGCCTCATATTTTTAAAGTGAAGGTGCATCCTACACAATTGAGGTTTCTAAAGTCTGCCTATAAGGTGGAACTGAAATATAGTAAAATATTCCTCTTGAATATCCCCACAAATCACTCATAAGACACATGCTATGGACGTGAATAACCTCAGTAAGACCAACAAAGCCAAACAGCTTTTCCTGCAACATGATCCAATCACTGTGTCTTCACTTGAATATCAGATAAAGTTTTGCCTTGTGTTTCGGTTTTATCTTATATGAAAATGCATATATTTAACCCCAGAATCGTACTTGTGAGCTGAGATATTCACAATATTGGGGATAGAAGGGTTGACTGATGAAAACAGCAGGTTCTGTTGTTAGGGTTGTATTTGCACCGTGGCACGTGTTCATTAAGAGGAGTGGGGAGTGGATTGTCAGTACTTACTCTCTTCTTTTCCTCAAACACCTACTCTTGAATTTGCAGAAGTCAAAGGTACAGATGACAACATGCTGCTGTTCTTTTGTGCAGCTCAAACCCTGCACTTAGTAATTCACATGGCTGACAATGGCATTGGGAACCAATGGTGATAATTAACAGTGACCACAATTAATTGAGAATTTGCTAAGCGTGCAAAGTATGGTGCTAAGTGTTTTATGTTGTAATCCTATTTAATCTGCAAATCAGCTCCGTGAGTTCTTACTAGTCCCATTTCTCAGAGTCTATGTGTGGATAATTTTTTTTTTAAAATTGCATTTTAGGTTTTGGGGTACATGTGAAGAACATGCAAGATTGTTGCATAGGTACACACATGGCAGTGTGATTTGCTGCCTTCCTCCCCATCACCTATATCTGGCATTTCCCCCCACTGCTATCTCTCTCCAACTCCCCAAGCCTCTCTGTCCCTCCCCTATTTCCCCCCAACAGACCCCAGTGTATGATGCTCTCCTCCCTGTATCCATGTGTTCTCATTGTTCATTTTAAAGAAACTTTCAATCTTCACAAAAGAAAGTAAGCAAGACACATCATTCACCTACTTTTATCCAACTTTGTGCGTGCGTGTGTGTGTGTGTGTGTGTGTGTGTGTACATATCAAATGCAAACTGGCTTACAAGATGTAACGTTTTAAAGAGCTGAAAGTTGAGAGAGCAATAACTGTTTTCATTATACTTAGGATGAAATGACTGAAGATTGGAAGGTTGACAATTGTTTCCAAGTCATACAGCTAGTTCAACTGAGTATTTTGAGCCACATTGCTTCCTGCTCTTTTTAGAATAGTAATTTTTGTTTCCAACTTATTTTTTATTGTCTGTTTTCTAGCTTTCTTACAAGCCAGAACTTTGGTAATGTCATTGCAAACTGCAAGGTATTGTTACGCTACATGCTTTCTGCCAGTAGCTGATTGGCTTCTGAGCTTTTTATTTTTATTTATTTTAATGAGATGGGCCTTATATCTGCAGTCTTGAGATTTCCACAATAGAGAATTACCAATATTTCTAATATAATACAGTTTCCTATTACCAAAAAAAAGGGCTTATTTCTCTGTTGGGGCTCTGTATACAACTTTAACGTGTTTCCATCAATTGAAGCCTTAGTCTTAAGCTGCCTGGATGGGTGTGGTAACATTTTGTGTTATATATTGCTCAGTCAGAGGCTTAATAGGAAATGTATCTTATTTCTACTATAATATATTGCTTGTTCTGCTTTTAGTTTCGTAATACTCAGTGTAATTTCTGTTTAGTACTTTCTCTTAATGGCTACATGGTTTTTCTTTGCTCATTTATAAAAATTTCTAAGACTCGAGTAATGTATTTTTGGATATTTTAGCAGTGACTGTTGTAAGTTAAATTATGATCATACATACTTATTTAACTATAACTCTATATATTTATTAATGTTTATTTTATATTTTGAGACACAGTCTCCCTCTGTCACTAGGCTGGAGGGGAGTGGCGCAATCTTGGCTCACTGCAACCTCTGTCTCCTGGGTTCAAGCGATTCTCCCTGCCTCAGCCTCCTGAGTAGCTGGAACTACAGGCATGTGCCACTACTCTACCTAATTTTTAAAATATTTTTAGTAGAGATGGGGTTTCACCATGTTGGCCAGGATGGTCTTGACCTCGTGATCTGCCCGCCTCAGCCTCCCAAAGTACTGGGATTGCAGGCGTGAGGCACCGTGCCTGGCCTTGATGTTTAACTTTAAATAAAAAGAAGTTATGTAACATAAATTACACGATTGTCTCTAGTTTATCAGTTTTGTAGGTAGATGTGCTAAGGTTTGGTAAGGCATGCTAGCCAAACTGAAGACTAGCAGCCAGTTATCTCCTGAAATACTCTGCATCAACCGAGTGGATTTTCATGACTTCTTACCACATACTTTTAGAATTTTTCTGAATATCTTGATTTCTATTGGGCCCAAACTCAAAAGTAGACAGTTTTTAATTGAATTCATTTTCAAACAATAGATTCTTTTCTAAATCTGGCCAGTAAACAACCTGTAAGCCAACAGCAAAATTTTATATAAAAACATTGACTATTATATATTTCTAGTGATTGATTTACATTCTGATTCTTTAAGTACTTAAAAATGCATGTTTACCTTTTAAAATAGCCACCAGGGGGGCATTTAACACAATACGGCAATAGCATACTAAATATAATAAATGAGAATGTGCCAGGAAGACATTGTTAATAAAATAGCACAACAATCAGCTTTGGAGTTGGGGATTATGTATTATAGTGAGCTTTATGAAAGTTAGCAATTGGATATAGAAAACTGAAATTGGCTGCACATTCAAATTGGCTGCATGTTTGTATGAGTGTATGTGTGTGTATATATGTATATACATATGTATGCATATGTATTATATTTAGAACAAGTGGGTACATGGATGTTTTAGAACTGTATAATTATATACTAATAATATTAGTAAAGAGTTGCTTAAAAAGACTGTAGTGCTTGCATAATAGAGGGACAGGCAACCTGTTCAAGAAAATGAGTGTCAACCATAGTCAGAGGAAACATCCTGAAGTTTGAAGGACAGGGTTTCAATCAAATTTTGACAGGAAGCATCTCACCCTCTTTTCAATTATGCAATTATGCCAATCACTTTCCCTTGAATAGAGTGATTAAGTGTAGAGCGTAGTTCTCTCTGACATAGAAAATGTGCGTGTGTGTGTGTGTCTGAGATCCTTGTATTTTAATTAATGATACAAATCTGCAAAGGCAAGTAGTAATCCCTTGGTACTTTCTCCTGATGTTTAATGCTTTGTCATGATGCCGCTCATGATAAGCCTTTGTTCTTTATGCCAGGCAGTAGTGGAACAATGGTATTTTGTATCAGAGGACAACTGTTCTTTCTCCTACATCTTTCTATGACTCTGTAGCACTTCTTAGACCTTGTCCCTCAGCAGCAGATTGTCTGCCCTCTGAACCTAGCATCTATGCTGCAAAAGACATGATTTTTTTCCCCCTGTGGACTGAAGTTCAGCCTTCAAGAAACTCATAGGAGAGACAAAAAAATTACAAAAACCATCTGTAATGGTAAGCTAAATGAGGTTAAGTGAAACAATATCCAGGAAGTGCAAAGAAGAAATAAAAAT
Source organism: Sapajus apella (assembly GCF_009761245.1). NCBI lineage: Eukaryota > Metazoa > Chordata > Mammalia > Primates > Cebidae > Sapajus > Sapajus apella. Next base: position 19,240,271 of record NW_022436955.1, read on the forward strand.
TACACTGGATCAGTAGAGGAAATCTTCATGGAATATTTGTGATAAATCTTAAAGACTGGGTAAGATTTTATTGAAAGAGACACATAATGAATATGCAAGGAATTGAGAATACTAATGGGAGGAAACACAAACACCTAAGGGTAACTTCAAAGAGTTTGGTTTGGATGATGCCAAGAGGATGTGAAAAGGAGTTACAGGAGAATAAACTAGAAAATTAAGGCAGATCCATGTTGTTGACTTGGAACTAGTCTTTCTTAACTGGGGTTTCCCAAAAGAATTAAGAGTTACATAAATTAAGTTGTGTGGTTATTTTCTTAACACTTCCAAAGTTGGTAACAACTATCACCAATTGAGATGGATAGGAGGGAAGTTAATTTTTTACATAGTGACTGTCCAGGGCATTTGGGTTTAATTGTCTCTGGGAATCCCAATTGAGAAAGACTGGCTAAGGCTCCAGATCATAATTTTCCACACCAGAAACTGTGGAAAATATTTAAGTTAAAGTGTGACGTGTTATATTTGGGTTTTAGGAAAACGTAACTGACAACAGTGTTTAGGAGAGTTTGAAGAATGTGAAATTAAAGATTATTAGATCACTTAAACATGAAGGGTGATGACGGAAAGGAAAATGGTTATCAAAAGATGATGGATGCATAAGATTTATAGATTCACTCATTTAAAGCAAACATAGATTGGCCACCTGCTGGATGTCAAATATTATGTGGCTGTCACGATGAGCAAAAATAGTACTTAGCCTTTAAACCACCGAATCAGGCATCAGACATTAAGCAAATAAGCACAAATCCATGTAACTTCCTAACAGGGATAAAATGCTATAAAAAGTATCTTAGTGCATGTAACTCACCTAATGTCCTCTACAGCACAATTTTATGTCCTGGAAGAAATGGCTAACTATACCATGCAATGAGGCTTTGTTTGTATATGGTGAGTTTTGGATTTATTTTATCATTAGTGGAAGACTAGCAGATATCTTAAATTAGGAACTAAGATTATGATAGCAACCTCCTGATCATGGGATCTTTATTTCAGTGATGGTGGGGTTACATTATACTTACTAGATATTATAATCTTGTAGCCTATGTCTATTGAACATTAAAAGCCTTGGCTTTATTCTCCCATATTAATTCCAACTAAAGAATGCTTTTATGAAAGTTGTAATGAATCTTCCATAAGGGTATAAACAAACACAAACAGGATTTTTTCTCCTTGTAATTATACCTGTGCGATGGCTGTGTTTTATTGACACTGTCTACATCTTGTTGTTCATTGTAATGAAAGCCCTACTCAGGCATGGGTAGATTTTCTTAAGTTGACAGACAAGCAAAACTACAGCTGAAATTCAAATAAAAATAAGTGAATGGAAGCTAAAATCAAAGAGACACATTTTTTATTTTTATTTTTTTAACTTTTAAGTTCAGGGGTACACGTGCAGGTTTGTTACATAGGTAAACTTGTATCACAGAAGTTTGTTGTACAGATCATTTCATTGCCCAGTGTTGGAAATGGATGCTGGGTGCCACAAAGAAAAATAAGCACTGAGGCAAAGGATCTTTGAGCAATTTAATTTTTACTTCCTGGACTGCCAGAAGGGTGCCCTCACTAGCCATTGTGTCGTGAGAGTATAGTGAACGAAGAAAAACACACAAATTTATGCCTTATGCATTTGGGGTCGTCCTTACTGCTGTGTCTGATCTCCATTAGCTGAAGTCAGACCTCGCAATCTAAACTAAAGCCCGATTGGCTAACTACTTAAAACTTTTCTAAACAGGTAAAAGCAATAGAGAGCTAGGACATGCCTATGAGCACATCCATCACAGATACCTTGGTTAAAGTAAAAGGATGTAGAATGTACTGTGTGCCTGTAAGCATGATATGTTTAACAGCTACATAGGATATGGCTTAACAAAGTTATCAGCACACTTTAACAAGAAAGGAAACTTTGAAAAGGAACTGTCTACATACCACACCCAGCTATTAAGCCTAGTATCCATGATTTTTCCTGATCTTCTTTCTCCTGCCATCCAGTGTCTGTTCTTCCCCTCTATGTGTCTATGCATTTTCATATTTTAGTTTCCACTTATAAGTGGTACATGTAGTATTTGATTTTCTGTTCCTGTGTTAGTTTGCTAAGGATAATGGCTTCCAGCTCCATCTGTGTCTCTGCTAAGGACATAATCTCATTCTTTTTTATGGCTGCATAGTATTTCATGGTGTATATATATGATATTTTCTTTATCCAGTCTGTCACTGATGGGCATTTAGATTGATTCCATGTCTTTGCTATTGTGAATAGTGTCGCAATGAACGTTTAAGTGTGCATGTGTCAAAAGCTTAAGTGGTTATTGTGAATCTGCTATTGAAGATGTCAGAAATGCTACCAATTCTTCAATCTATTTAGGTCCTAGGTGAGCATTTACATTAAAATTTAATACCAAGATAAGGATCTCATTAAGGAGTTTCTGTTATTTCTCAGTTTTAAAAATTGAGGCATCTATCATGACTTCTAAGAAGTTGAGAAATAATTTCAATAATTAAATATCATTATTTACTTCCTTGAATTAGAGGTCTGAATTTTCTTCTCTTTGATTACATTGTATCCATGCCCCATTCTGTTTACTACTCCAAATACAGAACTTCTAAGTTAACAGGTCATTAGAGATTTCTTATTTCTTACTATCAAGTCACTTGAGTCTCTGTATCGTACTCTGATACTGTGTGGACGAACCAAAGATGATAGATAGTCTTGCTTTGTCTTTCCTAAGTAGACTATAGCATGAACAAGAGTTACAAAAATGAAATTCATTAGAAAGAACAATGAACATTCCCATCTCACACTTGCTGTTCATATTTTCTATTAAGGTATGAGTGTCTTCTGGGAAGGATCAGCAAAGAAGGAATTTTTGAAAATGTCAAAGTAAATGTGAAAATAAAACTGAAAATATGTAGGTAGATCTAGATCTTGATATGGGAAATAAGCCATAACTTTAGCTTTCATGGTTATAAATGTTGTAAAATAAACACCAGTAAAGTCTAGGCTAATTAAGGGATTTGGAAAAACAAATGGCTGCATTGCTTTTAGTAAATCACATTGGAAATGATAAAACTGCTGAAGACAATGTAAATAGAAATGTGTAAAATTTTAAGATTTATATGGATCTATGAGATTTAATTGGGTCCCAAAATATGAAAGCTGTGTTATCCAATATGGTAGCCACTAGCCAACTGTGTTTAGTTCTTGTTCAGATCTGAACAAGACTCATCTTAGACTCATCTTCTGAGTTAAGAGCACTGTCTTATATCCTTCTTGTTCATACACTCCACTCTCTGCCTCAGCTCTCTCTCTGACTAGCTGCTAGCAGAGGGCAAGGAATAGAATCAGAATCTCAGGAAGGGAAATTCCCTAAGGCTTACATCATCTGGTCCCATACTTTCTGTTAAAGAAAAGCACATGTTTTTATAATCACTCACTTCATCCTAATGCAAATATTAAACTTTTCCTTTTTACTAACTTAGAAGGAGATTGGTAACAACAGTGTCCCTAAGTTTACCCTAATTCTTCAGAGTCATCATGGGATGTGTCTAATCTTTCTTCTATCCAACATTTCCGTAAATATTTATACAAATATAGTAAAACCAAGTAGGGGGTCATCTATTTTTAGTTCTAGATGGGGAGACATTATCAGACCCTGGCACTATACATGACCTGTTACTGCCTATTTTTAATGCATACATGTAACCATAAGGTTAATGCGTATGTGTAACCAACAAGGTAATTACTGTTATTTTCTAAGTTTAGCAGTTGACAGAGGAACTTTCACCATGGATATGGGGCCCAACCTTACCCAGCTTCAGGTTTGACTATAAAGTTGGTGTTCTTCACTATTCTCTACTCCTTTATATAAATTGCGGGCACATGAATTATTATTAACCATCTTATTCTGGGGTACATTATATTATTGAAGTATAATGTTGGGGAAATTGTTTTAAATCAAGATTAAGAGGCAAGAAGCTGCACCTAGGATGGGATAGAGTAAGAAGCCACCTTGTCAGCACTCAAGAAAGGAAGCACCATGCAGGCCTAGCACCTTACCTAGATTTTTAGTTGAGTTTAAAAAGCATTTAATTCAAAGTTTCTTATGACCATACATTAGTCTGATTGAAGGACCATAAACTAATAAACTAATGATAGCGATTAGTGCATATCAAATTTATATATATGTGATATATATAAAATATGAATTATATATGATATGCAAAAATATATTTAATGTTTACCTCAAAGAAAACAGTACAAATGTATAGTTATAAATTTAAAAATGTATAAATGTTCAAAAATAAATTTAATATCACCTTCTCAATACACTCCCTGTAACCTTTTAACAAGCTGAGGCGTATACGTCCAAACATTTCTCTGTGCTCTACATCAATCTAGAAATTTTAGACTTTACACTTTTTCATTGGAAAATAACAGAATGAAAGATAGAAAAAACAATATTTCAAAGTATGCGATAGCTCACTCAAATGATAGATGCATTTTAAATTTATAAAAATTACTCAATTATTTTGCAAAAATTGCTGCAGTTCACACTTTTGGAACAATGGGGTTTATGCCCTTTTTTGTCCCCCAAAATTCTTTCCAAATAATGGTGAACATGCCATTTTTTCCCCCAAATTCCCTCTATCTCAGGATGCTATACATTTTTTAAGCTGTGGCTAATCTGATGAGTGAAAAATTATATTTCACTCATGACACATAATCCAGATGTCCAGTGATGCTGGAAATCTTACCATGTTTAACTGCCATTCGTGTGTCCTTTGCAGCTTGTCTGCTAATAACCTTTACTGAATTTTCTGTTGGTTTGTTTGATTTGCTCCTAGTAACTTAAAGAACTCTGTGCATATTAGCAATACTGACAAACAATCTTGTTTGTCATACTCTAAATGCTTTCCCAGGCTCTTGTTTAGCCTTTGTTTTTGTTTATGAAGATTTTGGTAAACTACTATTTTATGTGATAAAACAGAGTTATTTTAAGAACATCCTCTCAGTATAATTTTTTTTTCTCCAGAAACATTTCACAATTTTTTACCATGAAATTTACTTGTATACTTTGTATGAGTTAGGGATTAAGTTTTCTTTAAGGTCATTAGCAAAAAAAAAAAAAAAAAAAAAAAAATGCCAGCTTTGGATGAAGAATTGGAGTGAGATTATTTTAAAGGTAGAAGTTTAATTAATGCTCCATTCTCTTCTATAATTATGTATCTGCTGAGATCATTTATCTCCTCTATCAAATTTCATAGTGGTCCTCATGATTTCAATTGGTGTCTCATAGCTGCTCTTATATTTTGAATTCCTTCTAAGATTTTATGTTTTTCCATGAACCTAGTTATATATATAATCAATTTATCTTTTTTCTTAAGTCACATGACAATTACCAATGCTTTCCTTATTATTATTATTATTATTTGAGACGGAGTCTTGCCCTGTTGCCCAAGATGGAGTGCAGTGGCATGAACTTGGCTCACTGCAACTTCCAGCTCCCAGGTTCAAGTGATTCTCCTGCCTCAGCCTCCTAAGTAGCTGGGACTACAAGTGTGTGCCACCATGCCTAGCTAATTTTTGTGTTTTTAGTACAGATGGGGTTTTGTCATGTTGGCCAGGCTGGTCTTGAACTCCTGACCTCAAGTGATCTGCCCATCTCAGCCTCCCAAAGTGTTGGGATTATAGGAATGAGCCACCGCGCCCAGCCACCTATGGTTTTCTTAAAGCAAGTCTTGGTTAGGTATCCTTTTAACTGTGTATCTTGGCATGCCAGTCTCTTTTGTAGAGGTAAATTAACAGGGGATGAAAGGCTTGGCAGTTCTGTGGGCTTAGAGCAAATGAGCATGTAGACCTACCCTTCTGCTACAGTGTAGGGAGGAAATCTCTCTGCTCTTTTTATCCAAGGGATCGACTGCCATGTCCCAGATGCAGGTCCTGGCCATGTGTGCTGCTTCCTTCCATCTAGGCCCATTAGGGTTTACACAAGATGCTCTAAAGATCACAAGAAGCAGACGGACATATGCTGTCCATCCTCCAGAGACATAAAAGCTGCAATCACTTTGGACTGTTCATGAGCACCTCCCCAAGATCGAGGAGAGACAAACCTTATCTTTTACTTCAAGTCCCTTGGAAAAGAAAGCCCTGTCTTGATTTCCTTCCCTGAAATCCCAGCAGGACTTGTGGCTTCTGCATACCCTCAATGGGTCCACCACCAACATGCTTGTCTCTGTCAATCACCTACTCCAGAGATGGTGTTGGGAATAAGAATAGGGCAGTGATAAGTGATCCGTGTGCCATTATTCTAGAAGCCCACAGAAGTGACTTCAATATTAAGACATAGCTTAGAAAGATAAGGAAATCTTTTGTGGTTGTCTTAAAATTTTTAAAATCTCTAGTACACGTTAGAATCAAATGCAAACAAATTTTGAGTGTTTGCCTCTTACAAGTGTAGTGTGATATGAATTGGGGAGGGGGAATAAAAACATACTTCTGCAAGAAATTTTAGAATTTAAAGGCTGATCCACTTGGATTTCAATTGCTCAATAAGGTAAATCATGTTTCGCTCTCTTGCTATTTGTCTAATCATCATCATATGAGTATTTGCCTGCGTTTCTAGATGCTGACTGCCCTGTATGCAACATCTCTCCATCTGAGACAGTGGCAGGAGCCCTGCACTCCCCTCGTTGTTGATCACCCTCTTGCAGAAATGCTTCTCACTTTTCCTAAGCAATGCCGCTGTGGTCTCGACTGTCATTTACCCAGCACCATCTGTAGACTAATATTTTGTAAGGATTTGTATGGATTCCAAGTAAGAATCCTGCTCTACAGGCCAGCATATTTAGTTTTTAAGAGAAAAGACAGTAATTGATCAATTCCTATTCTAGTCCACTCTCTATTTCCCTCCACTTCTTATTTCACCCTCACATGAAGATATTCCTACAGCTTTGAAACAGAATCAAATTCCTGGGCGTCACGATTAAATTTCAGTCAAAATTTTCACTTACCAGAATGCTCACAATACTAATAGTGTTGTTAGAAATAAGACACTTGATTAAAAGGCAGTGCACTTGTCTATATCTTTAATGTGCATTCCTAATGAGTCTTAGCAGGAGGCTGATTCACATGAAAATGCACAATTAGCTCATCCAAGTTTAATACACCATTATCTGCACCCAGGCCCTCTCTTCATTACCATTTGAATGCACTGTTTTCTTTGGAGTTTTGTGTAGGAAGCAAATCCCTATATATGGCACACAGCTCTAGACTCTGATTTGTCCGCATTTGCCCTTTAGACAAAAGGCCAAAACAACATGCTCTTTGGTGCATTAATTTTCAATCTCTGGCTATTTTTGAAATTGTAATGCAGCACATTTCCTTTTCCAAGGGACTTTAGTCAGTATACAATGTGGAAGTGGATATAGCCAAGGGATTTGTTTGTTATGGGGCTGCTTTAAAGAGCTGTTGAAATCCAGTGAAATAAAATATGACTTGAGTCTGATGTCACTACTATATAGAGTCCCTTACCATCTTGACTTTGGAATCTAAGACAACTCATTTCCTGAAATAAAAACTGAGAAAACAGGAGTTTTGGTTAATTCCTATCAATGTTGTCATTTGGCCTTTCAATAATTTTTGTTGTTTTTAGCACGTCACACTCCTACAGTTCTATAAGCTGACCTGGTGTGCAAAATTCCATCTAATATGGAACAAATTACATCACTAACAGATTAAAAATACTATTTAAAAAAATTCCTTCTTCTATCCTCATTTTCAAGGCCCTCAGAGACTTAATTATACAAAGAGAAAATGCCTTTCTTAGGACATGAGTTTCTACTTTTGATTAATGAATCATATACTAAATTTTACTAAGCATGAAGTCAATTTAGAGAAATTTTGTTATAGTTTTGCAGTTTTGTACAGCAAAACAAACAGGTGACATACCTGAGGTGCAGAAATTGTCAACATTCATATTTGTCCGTAAGGTAATATTGAGAATAATTTGCTAAGCATAAGAAGAAAAAAGTTTATTGGAGGGCACATGGCATATTAGAACCTGTGTGATGTATTTATACCCTCTGCAACTTTCTAACTTTGTTTATTAAGTACTTTTCTTAATTTCTGTGAGTCTCAGAATTCCTCTTTCCTTTTCCAGGCAGTATCTGGAAAAATGACACAACATCCTCTGCACACCATTGTTGTGAGGAGGAAAAATTAGAAAGTATCTAGTAATACACAAGCTTATCAAGGTTGCAGGATACAAGATCAATAAAAAAGAACTGTTTTTTATGTGCTAGCAATGAATTATCTGAACTGAAAATTAATAAAACGATTCTATTTCCAATAGTATTAAAATAAATACTTAGCAAATAAATTTTAAAAATGAATTGCAAGACTTGTACACTAAAAACTGTAAGACATTGGTGAAAGAAATTAAAGGCAATGCAATTCAATGAAAAGTTATTCCATGTCCGTGGTTTAGAAGTTTAGTGTTATTAGGATGGTAATATGCTTCAAATTGATCTGCAGATTCATCACAATGCCTATGAGAATACCAGCTGATTTTTTTTTTTTTTGTAGAAACTATCTGATCCTCACATTTACCTGGTAATGTAAGGGATAACCCAAATAATCTTGAAAAGGAAAAATAAAGTTGGAAGACTCATACTTCCCAATTTCAAAATTTACTACAGTGCTATATAAATCAAGTCATTGTGGTCCTGGCATAAAGATAAACATAAAGGTTAATGTAATAGAATCAAAAGTCCAGAAATAAACCCATACATTAATGTCAATTGAGTTTTCACCAAGAAGCCAAGCAAATTCAATGGGAGAAAGAATAGATGTTTCACAAATAGTGCTGGAACAACTGGATAGCTGTATGTAAAAGAATAAATTTGGACTGCTACCAACACATGAAAAAACTAAATAAAAATGGGACCTAGACCTAAACCCATAAAAGGAAACAGGAAGACATCTTTATGTCTTGGGTTAGGCAATAATTTCTTAGCTATGACACCAAAAATAGAAGCAATAAAAGAGAAGATTAATACGTTGAACCTCATTAAAATTAAAAATTTAGTCCTTCAAAGGACACAATCAAGAAAGATGACCCAAAGAATGGGAGAAAATATTTGCAAATCATATATCTAGGAGGAGAATCATATCTGGAATATATAAATAGCTTT